>NW_022111366.1:7508142-7509128 GCF_000313985.2 Echinops telfairi
GGGGCTGGGATGTTTTCTCGATATATAATTACTTCTTGATATAAAGTTCTCTCTTATATGAGTGTCTCTGGATTTGTTTCTCTAGTCAACCCGGCCTAACACAAGGATGATTACAGAGGTTTATTCTAAGGAAATTTTAAGAAAATTCAAAACACCATTGGCAATGAAAAGTTCAGGAAATTTCCCCAACAAATGATTTTCTTCCCTCATGACCATGTGTCTTCTCACTCTTCGTGGGTGGCAAGGGCTGTTCCAGGAGAATCTCATTGGAAAACCTTACCCCATACACCCCCTAGCCCTGCTCATCCCCTTCAGGCTTCATTTTGTTCCAAATATTCAAAGAACATTTTACAGGAACACAAACTGAATCCTTAGAGGATGCGGGCGCTGCCATTTTGATGTGGTATAAATGGAAAAGTACAAAATCTGTTGAGAGAAGGTTTGAAAGCTGGAAAGATTTCCTTCAGATATAAAGACCTAAGCAGAGGATATTCTGATAAATTGTAGCTTTGCATTTTGTGGGGTTAAAAAATTCGTTTAATAAAGATTTCTATGATTCTGTAACACTTTTTTGACTTATCAGTATAATGATGAACCCATCAAAACTAATGATCTAGTTTTAGCCAAGTAGCACCACGAGGAAGGGTTTGGCTGCTAACTGAAACACTGGTGGTTCGAACCCATCAAGCTGCTCTGAGCAAGGAAGGACTGGCAATCTGCTGTCATAAAAATTACAGCCAAGAAAGCCCTGAGGTAGTTCTACGTTGTCATACCAGTCACTACAAAATACAAGTGGACTTGGCAGCACCTACCAACAACAAAAAACAGTTGCACTTATTTTAGCTAAGCTGAAATAAATTATAGGTATCATGACATTTCACCACTAGATAGATTTGCATGTCTAAAGAATAAGGACACTAAATAACCATAGTACCAGCATCACTGCTAACAAATGAGACTATAACCCTTCCTATAAAGCCTGGCCA
>NW_022111366.1:7510415-7512140 GCF_000313985.2 Echinops telfairi
TTTCTGTGGATTTGTTTCTCTAAAGGCCCCAGACTTTTTGGACTGTGGATTTTGTGGGTGAGGATTCAGACAGGACACAGCATGGATGCCATGTCTCTGTACTGTGATGTCTGCACTTCAGGACAGACTTGAAGGCTGGGGTGACTCAATGCTTGGATGCTTCAATGAACTGGAGATTTTTTCAAGCATAGGTCTCTCCTAGGCCACAAGGCTTGAACACGCAGCTTAGCTGGGACTGTTAACCAGAACTCCAACACGCAGCTTCCCCTCATGGCTTGGGCTTCCTCACATTAGAGTGGCCTCCGGTGAATGGACTTTTTAAAAGCTCTCAATTCCAGAGTGAAGAGCCCAACAGATGTGGCAACTGAATTTCTAAAAAATTATCCTTGAAAGTTTCACTTTCAACATAGTTTGTTGGTCAAAGCCCTCACAAGCCACCCAGATCCAAGAAAGAGGAGACACGGAACCAATGTCTTTTTTTGTTTGTTTCTTTCTATGGAGTGGTTCTTTATTCCATTTTTCCATGACCTTTTTTTTCTTAAATAATTATATTGGGGGTTCGTACAACTCTTATCACCGTCCATACATGTATCCATTGTCTCAGGTCCATTTGTACATATGTTGCCATCATCATTTTCAAAGCATTTTCTTTCTACTTGAGCCCTTGGTAACACTCCTCATAATGACCTATCTATAACCTCCGCCCCATAGGAGGAAGAACAACAGAAATGTGGGTGAAGGGAGATAGCAGACAGCGTAAGATATGACAATAATAATAACTTATAATTTATCAAGGGTTCACAAGGGTGGGAGGAAGGGTAAAAAGAGAAGCTGTACCAAGGGCTTAAGTAGAAAGAAAATGTCTTGAAAATCATGATGGCAGCATATGTACAAATATGTTGATAAAATTGATGTATGGATTGTTATAAGAGCTGTAAGAGCCCCCAATAAAATGATCTATATGTATTTTTAAAAAACAGTATATATCTCCCATCCCAGTATATAGGATGGGAGATACCGTGGTCATCTTTGAAAAATACAGTTTGCTGTATCCTGAAATAACAGTTGTTAGGGAAAGGCAAAATAAATGCCCAATTCCTTTCTTTTCCTTTGATTCCAATCTGAAGAGTAAGACATCCGTGAAAGAGATCCCTCAGATGTTGACAAAGTGGAGTGGTTGGGTGGTGTGGGTAGCTTTCTTAATTTTGACTAATATAATTAACATTAAAAAATATTCACTGCATTTCAATCTATTACTTTTTATTCCCAAATTGCCTCAACTGTGACTCAGGGGAACCACCTGAAGTTGGGCCTTTTGACAGTACCCCACTCTATGACTGCCATCCAGTCAGCACTGACTACAGGGCCGGGCAGAGCTGCCTCTGTGAGTTTCCGAGCCTGCAACTGTTTATGAGAGTAGAAAGCCCTGTCTCCCTCCCACGGAGCTGCTGGTGGTTTTGAAGAAGCTTAAGGATCGCCGCAGCACAAGTAACCACTACACCACCAGGGCTCCTTCAGTAGCTTTCTATAATCAAAGGATTTCTGGCAAATAAAATGTCTCAAGATCCCGCAGTACATTCCCTGCCCTATACCTGGAATGAACCATGTTCTCCCAGGAACCAAATTTCCTTTCATAGAAAATCACATTTGGACAAGTGGCCATCTAGCCCAGAAGCAACAAAGCCCACATGGAACAACATATCAACCTGTGTGATCACGAGGTGT
>NW_022111366.1:7513438-7515200 GCF_000313985.2 Echinops telfairi
TATGTATATGTATATGTAAAGAGCTCTAATTGTGAAGTGGTTAAGTGCTCACCTGCTAACCAAAAGTTGGGGTTCAAACTCATCAGCTGCTCTGCAGACTGTAAGGATTACAGCTTTGGAAACCCTGTGGGCCAAGTTCTACTCTGACCTGTGGGATCACTATGAGTCAGAGTCAGCTTGACAGCTACAGGTCTGGATTGCAGATATATCTTTAAAATTATAAATGTGTAATAAAATTATAATGAAAATATAAATATATAATTTTAGCTAATATCTTTGATTTTACACATATCTTTTTATTAGACTACAAACCCATCTTCCAAAACATAAAATAGTTTAAAAAGTACACTGTAAATTTTATTTCTAATAACATCTTAACAATAGAGAATGTAACTTAATATTTCTTTGAAATTTTGTCTTGTTGTTTGGCTTATTTTACTTATTTTGTCATTAGAACATACCATACTAGGCTTGTATAGTAAATACATTTTAAAGTCACTTGAAATAATTATTTTCTCTAATTAGCTCTGATATCAATTTTATATAAAATTGGATTAATTTTTTCAATTTGCTTTTGGTTATAATATATAACTAATTTTATTTCTTGAATATAGAAAGCATTGTGCAAACCCAAAGTCAAAACTATATATTAAAGTACATTCAGATACAGTATATCTTACTTCCTCCCTGTCCCTTCAGCTCATCCCCTTTCAGTGTTTTTTAAGCTTTTAATTGTGATTTGGGTGAAAGTTCACAGAGATGATCTTAAGTTTCACCTAAACAATTTATACATATTTTGTCTCAATTCATCCACCCCAAATCCCTCACTGTGCCATTACATATCTCATTTCCTCCCCATGTTTCCTGTTCCCATTCCTTCTTTTTGGGGGAACCTATCTTTAGGTAAATGCCGTCCCTTTGATCTTATTTTGATCTTAAATGACTAATTATTCTAACATGGGGTGAAATCTGTTTCATATCTAAAGGGTGACTAAGGGCCATAATCTTGGGGGTCTTACCAATCTCTATCCAACCTGGCACCCTGGTCTTTTCCATGATTTTGGGTTCTGTTCCACATATTGCTCCCATTCTATCCAGGATCTCCTAATGTGGTCCCTTTCAGAGCAGTTGTCGCGGTAGCTGGCACCATCTAGTTCTTCTGGTTTCAGGGTTGTGGAGACTAATGTTTGCATGATGCATTAGTCCATTCAACTAATTGTTTCCTTGTAATTTTTTATTTCTATCATTCTTCTTTGTTCTGAAATGGGGAGAGATCAGTGTTTGCACCTCAGATGGCTATTCATGAGCTTCTGAGACCCTAGTCATTATTCACCAGAGTAGGATGAAGAACCATGTTTTTGTGGAATATGTTATGCCTATTGATATTAGTGCCCCCTAAGACTATGGTCCTGAGTTCCCAGGCCCAGCAACTTACTCCCTCAAGGTGTCTGTGTATGTCTAAGAAGTTTTCTAATTTTGTTCCCTGTACTATTTCCTTTCAACAGTAATCATTTTATTACGTGCTGATTTATCCTTCGGTATGTCATTTAATAAACATAAGCAAATATGCATACACATGTATTTGTATATGTATATTTATAAACATATTGTATCCATATCTTCACCTCTAGTTACACAAAGAGTAGGATATTATTTGTATTTTTTCTGCATCTTACATTTGTCACTTAAGAATGTATCCTGAAGATCATGCTACAAAACTATTAGAATTCTTCCCCATTCATCATGGTTGCATATTCTTCAT
>NW_022111366.1:7515812-7517599 GCF_000313985.2 Echinops telfairi
ACTGGTCTTTCCTGACAATATTCCAAAAGTATATAAGATAAAGTCTTGCCATCTTTGTCCCTAACAAACACTCTGGCGGTACTTTTTCCAAGATAGATTGGCTTGTTCTTTTAGCAGTCTGTGGTACTTTCAATATTCTTCTCCAGCATCACAATTTAAGTGCACTGATTCTTTGTCTGTCTTCCTTATTCAATGTCCATCTTTCACATGCATATGAGGCAATGGAAAATACTATAGCTTGGGTCAGGCACACCTTAGTCCTCAAAGTAACATCCTTGCTTTTCAGTACTCTAAAGAGGTCTTGTGCAGCATATTCACCCATGGCAATTCTTCTTTTGAGCTTTTGACTTCTGTTTCCATGAACATTGACCCTGGATCCAAGAAAGACAAAATCCTTGATAACTTCAACCTTTCCTCTATTTATTCTAATGTTATCTATTGGTGAAGTTGTGAGGATTTTTGACAACTCTACAATGAGTCATTATCCACACTGAAGGCTGCAGTCTTTGATCTTCATCAGCAAGTGCTTCAAGTCTTCCTCACTTTCAGCAATCAAGGTTGTGTCATCTGCATATGGAAGGTTGTCAATAAGCCTTCCTCCATCCTGATGCCACATGCTTCTTTTTCTTCCCTGTGTAGATCGTACAAATGTATTTTGGACTTCCACTGTTGTCCAAAGGCTTCTCCAAACCAGAATCTCACAATTTAAACTCTGATACTATTCCCTCCTTTGGATTTGGATTATATAATTTGCAATTCTTGGGTCACAGATGTTGGTGTGCTTTTTCCACCAACTAATTCCATTGGTGTGCAGACTTAGTTGACATCTCACTTAGATGGCTGCTGGTTTGCAAATAAACCTTTAAGACACCAGGCCCTATTCTATCTAATAGTGGGCACCATCTAGTTTCTTCATCATACTCTACTGTAACACCCCTATCTTCTGCGTTTCCTTTATGAGGGAGAGTATCAAGAGCAAGGCCATGTCATAGGAACTAATTGTTCTTAGATTAGAGTTTTGATTAAGTGGGAGCCAAAATTCCATTCCTGAATCTATGTTTTTATCTGCCTCTGCCTCACCTTAGAGACATCCTTGTTAATTTATGGTAGAGAATTTTGTCGATATTTTCCTTGGAGCATATTGATTAGCCCATGGTACTTATTTTTAAAACACGATTGAGAGAGGGAGATTTAACAAATATAAACTAACTACATATTCCAATACCTGGATTATTCACTTGCACAGAATAAATTCTTACATGACTGAATACTAATTGTACAAACAATGGGAGTTGATGGTCAGGCAAAACTTACAATAATACTGACAATGTCAGTCACAGGTCTGCCAGAATAATACATATCTTAATACAGTAAGTGGGGGCTTTGAAGTAGTAAGTCAATGTTAGTCTGCACTTGTCTTCTCCTAGACTATGATCTCTTACTTGCCTCCTGACTTGACTTTCCCATCAGTATCCCTCATCACTCTGATAAGAATGACTGTCAGTCTGGGAGGACCTCATCATACCTTTGCATGGAAACCACTAAGTGGTACACCTTCCCTACCTTTCTCTCAAAAATTTTAACCCAGTTGATGTGAGGACCTCTCCACCAAAGTGACCTTCAAGATACACATAGAGGAGATTGTGCGTGGCTCATTGGCACCAGTCAGGCTCTCTACCAAGCTGCCTGGCAGCCCTGGCCAGCAGACTGAATGACCTGCAAGCCTGAGCCTGTCCCATCCTGGTGCTCATCCCTAAAGCAGTGGATTTATACATATAGTATTTGTC
>NW_022111366.1:7519268-7520592 GCF_000313985.2 Echinops telfairi
TGGTGACAGCTCTTCTCTGAATATTTGGTAGAATTCTCCTGTGCAGGCATATGTACCTGTGAATTTTTGGTTGGGAGTTTCTTGATGACACTGTTTATTTCTTCTTTTGCTATGTGTCTGTTGAAGTTCTTATTTTCCTTAATTTTGAAAGAAGGTGTGTTTCTAAGTATTTGTGCATGTAATCTAGATTATCGAATTTGTTGGAATAGTCTTTCATAATACTGTGTCATTATTCATTTCTTTCATCTGTGATGCCACCTGTTTTATTTCTAATTCGAGATATTTTCATCTGCTCTTTCTTTTCCCTTGTTAAGTTTGCAAGTGGGCTGTCCATTTTGTTGATCCTCTCAAAGAACCAACTTCTTGCTTTGCTGATTTTTCCCATTGTTCTTCTCTTTTCAAGTTCATTTATTTCTGCTCTACTTTTTATGATTTCTTTGTTCTTATCATTGGAGGATTTATGCTGTTGACTCTGTTCTAATTGTTGGAGGTGTTGTGTTAAAGTGTTGAAAATATTTTTCTCCCCTTTTTTATGTGTGCATTAGTTGCTATAAACTGATCTCTGATAACTGTTTTTGCTGTGCCCCATAGTTTTGGTATGTTGCATTATTCTTGTTTGTTTCTAGGAACCGCCTAATTGCATCTTATTTGGTCTAATATCCAGTATTTTTTGCATAGTATGCTGTTGAGTCTCCAAGTGTTTGTCTTTATGTTTTATTCCTTCTATTGTTGATAATCAGTTTTATGGTACTGTGGCCTTAAAAAATGGTTTGAATGATCTCTATGTGTTTGAATTTTTTATGGCTTGCTTTATTGGCCTAGCATTTGGTCTACTTTAGAATATGAGTTATGTGCATTAGAGAAGAATGTGGATTTTTGCTGTTGGTTGGAGCACTCTGTAAATGTCTAGGAGTATTAGTTATTTGATTTTATTGTTCAGTTAGTTCTTCAGCTTTCATTGAGTTTCTTCCCTGTAGATATATATTTTCTTGAGAGTGGGGTATTGAAGGATTCTACTCTTTCAAGTCAATCTGCTGGTTCTCTTTTCATCTCTTTGAGAATTTGGTGGATGTATGTTGAGGCTGTTTTGTTGGACAAATATATGTTTATTATTGCTATGCATTCTTGGTCTATTTATCCTTTGACCGTTATGTGATGTCTATTCTTGCCTCATTATGTTATTTACTTTGAACTCTATTTTACTGGAGATTAATATTGCCACTCTTGCTTTTAAAAATAATTGCCATTATCTTGGAAATAAGGGCTCCAGCATAGGATGTAAGTGATGGTATTATTCATATGTACTCTTCTGGTTAAATATAGT
>NW_022111366.1:7523493-7550850 GCF_000313985.2 Echinops telfairi
ATGCACATAAATCTATTTCCCAATCCTCATATCTAAATATATTTACATATGTACATGCCTTTATTTAGACCTCTATAAATGCTGTTTGCCTCCTAGCTCTTTCCTCTATTTCCTTTTGCTTCCCTTTTGTCCCACTATCATGCTCAGGTTTAATTTGTGTTACAGTCATTCCTTTCAGTTACATTAGCCTTGATCCTGCCCTATAGGGCCTCCTACACCCTCCTCACCACCGATTTGGATCACTTGTTGTTCCTTTGTCCCTGGGTTTGTTAACACTACTTCCTTTCCCCAAACCCCCCTCTCCCATGTCCCTCCAGAGGTGTTGATCCCCTTGTTTTCTCCTCCAGATTGTTCATCCAGCCTATATTATTTAGACAGACCTATGGAGATATTAACATGCACAAAAACAAGACAGAGCAAAACCAAGCAACAAAAGAAAAGAAAAGAAAATAACAACAACAAATAGCCAATGACAACAGAACACAACACAATAACAACAAAAAAGAAAAGCTTGTAAGTAGTTCAAGGATTGTTTGTTGAACTTTAGGAATGTTTTCCGGTCAAGTCTGATGTGGTGCCAAGACCTGGCCCCCAAATCTATTTTTGATATTCCCTGGGGACTTAGTTGCTCTGCTCCCCTTGCTATTCTTTTGCATGCTCTTAGTGTTTTGCTTCCATGTGGTGGGATCAGGTCGGGCGCAATTCCTACACTGTGTCTCCAGTGCTGTCCCCTGTAGGGCTATGAGTCATTGAAGGATGTTGTGTCTCATAGTGGGGCCGGCCATATGGTCTTCTCTATGGATTGGCTACTCTGAGCGAGAATATCATCCTCAAGACTTGGTTGGCCAGGATGTGTGCCACTCTCTCTTCCTCCCCCTTCATTTCCTTCCATGTGCTCTGATCAGACATGTCCCTCTCCTGGAACTGCAGCTTCAGTGCTGTCCTCTGAAATAAATTCTTCCGGGGGGAGGGGCAGCTGTCCACATAGTTGGGATTGGCCCCTCAGACCTCTCCACTGGTTCCCTACTCCATGCCAGCATGTTGCTTTCACATCTTGGAGCACCAGATTGAAGTCTGGTCCCTCTTTCCCTGTGGAGATATAAACAATACCCTCCCCTTGGGTGGGTTAGTGCCCTGTTTTCCTGTTACCCATTTCTTTTTTATTTTTTTCCTAGAAAGGGGGATTTTCATTGGGATTGATGGGGCAGAGGACAGTCCCTCACTCTTGTGGATTCCTGTGCTAGGGGAGAGGGATGAAGGGCTAGCAGCTTTGCCGAGCTTCACAGCATTCTCAGAGGCTAAACAACAGGGAGGGAAATCCAAAATATTCTGGGAGTACCAAGAATTCAGTTTGTGTATCTGATTTCCAAGAATTTGGGTCCCTCCCTGTTGTTTTCTGGCTTGGGCGGGGACATTTTTAGATAGGAGACTCTATGTGGGCCCCATCTTCTTGGGATGTCCACATCCTTCTTCATATACACCAGCTTCTCTGATGATGTGCTCAGCATACAGATTGAACGAGTATGGTGAGAGAATACAACCTTGATACAGACCTCTGCTGATTTTAAACCCTGTAGTATTCCCTTGTTCTGTTTGCACAACTGCCTTTTAATCATGTACAAGTCCCTCATGAGCACAATGAAGTGTTCTGGAATTCCCATTCTTCTCAAGGCTGTCCACAGTTCATTGTGATCCACAAAGTCAAATGCCCTAGTATGGTCAATGAAACACAAGTAAACATCTTTCTGGTATTCTCTGCTTTGAACCAAGATCTACCTGATACTAGCAATGGTGTCCCTTGTTCCATGTTCTCTTCTGAATCAGGCCTGAACTTCTGGCTGTTCCCCATCAATGTACTGCTGCAACTGTTGTTGGATGATCTTCGGCAAAAATTTTACTCATATCAACCTTATATAGTGTTTCTGAGACTGTGAATCTTTATGGGAGCAAATAGCCTCATCTTGCTCCCACGGAGTGGCTGGTGAGTTTAACCACTGACAGTGCAGTTAGCAGTCCAACCCGTACTTGAAAATGCCCAGTGAGCAACCTGTTTTAACACCATAGAAGGCCGAAGTTACAATAACTTCTGAGCCTCTGTGGTTGACAAAAGGTTAACGTTGCTTCTCTGTTTAAAAAACACTTCAGGGGCACAGAAATTGAAATTTTCTGAAAGGAGATGTGTGTAACAAGAATTTCCTATGCTTCATGAACCTGGGTGTAGGTGTGACCTTGTTTCCCATTTAAACCCTAATTTGCTGATTCAGTCCCCCTATCTTCATTCTACTCAGTTCTTGTATTAAGGCTTCTTAAATTATTTGGAGAGTTATCAAGTGTCTCTAGAATATCAAGGGCTCTTCCTCTCTGACCACCTTGTATATGAAGCTAAATAAAAATGTTGGGGTCCCAGCACACACACACACACACACACACACACACACACACGAATTTATTTGCAACAAAACATGTTTAAAGATGTTCTGCAGTCACGTTTGGATGTAGGCAGTTCGCTTAGTCATATGCTTGCCTTAAGCTCATTAGATTCCTTTAGAACAAAAAGTTCAATCAAGCCAGAAGGTTAAGACAACCAGTTTTAAGACGGCAAAACTCTTGATAGATTTTCTCTAAGGACACAGGGTGATCCTAGGGACTCATTAAAAAGATGTTCTAAGAAAATTAAAATTGGCATGGGTGAGAAAAGGTGAGGAAAACTGCACCAAGGGATTTCTGTCTGTCACCTCAATGCACCTGCTCATCCTTCCAGCGAGACCAGGGATGTGCTTGTGGGGCTCTCATTGGACATCTTATCCCATGCATCCTACAGCTCTCTTCTTGCCCCTTCAGATTTATTTACAGTCCCCACAACGCAAAGGACATTGAAAGGGAACATAATTTGTGTCCCTTAAGAATACCCGGACTTCCGTTGAAACATAGTCTAAATTGAAAAGTGAAGAATTCTTTGGGGGGGGAAATTAGAGGGAAAAAAGGTCAGACAGGTCTAGCCCAAGATGGAAGACACATCAATAATCAGTACCTTCATGCTTCTATATATTTATTTAATAAAGGTCTCTATGATTTTGTAGCAATACTTTTTGTCTCACCCTCAATGTCCACTATCCAGGTGCCTCTTGAAAGAGGTGCCTATCCATTGCCACTGGAGTGAAGAAGAGACCTTCTCTGAAGATGCCATTTGCCTGGATCATCTACCCATTCCTCCCTCAGATCACATGGGGGTTCATTTATTTATTTTACTTTTTATTGCAGTTTGAGTGAAAGTTTGCAAATCAAATTAAATTCCCATTCAACCGTTTTGTTTTGTAACATTGGTTTCAGTCCCCTCGTAACTTCCCACTTTAGCTCTGGGCTCCTTGTCTCTGCTTGTCCTTCTTCCCTGACCTTGGAGATTTATTTGTGGGTAAATGCTGTGCTTGTGATCTAATGCGGTTGATAGTACAGAGAAGTACACGCCTTCCTGATGTTATGATTCATCTTATAAGCCTATGCATTCTTTAGCTGGTTTTGGGCATTTTGAATTTGACAATGATATGGATTACTTTGCTGGTAATAACAAATTCAGGAGGAATGGTGTCTCATTCATTGGGGTGGTTACATAATCTTGTGTCAACTTATGGAGGGGTGGAGTTTAGCCTGTCAATCAGGTCCTAGCTTGATGACCTAATTTGAAGGTTCTAAGGAGATAAATGGCTCCCTGGAGGTGGAATACTCGCCCACTGCCTGTGAGACATTCCTGTTGACAAGCCTTATGGAGCTATGTTGATGGCAGCCAGAGCCTTGGAGCTGCTAGAACCACATGGAGACCCACGCCAGCACTAAGATGCTTCCACTGCCACAAAACTGGATCCACAAGACTTTCCATCCACTGGCCTGTGATCTTCCTCCACTCGGTGTCATTGAATGTGTTGCGTGAGTCTGAAGAGAAATTTATAGACTGGTATTGGACATATGGGCTAATATCGGACTTATGGACTTGATCTGAATGGGCTGTGATGTTTTCTTAATATACAATTACTCTATATAAAGCTCTTTCCTATACATATATGAATGTCAATGAATTTGTTTCTCTAGTCAACCCAGACTAACACATTCATCATCAATATGAACATTTTAAATCTTAAAGTGAAGTGCTATTGTGATATCTATGCATTTACTAGAGAAACATAATATCTATATACCTACTGGGAAGACAAGTTAATACAACTATTACTCAAATATATGCACCAAACACTAAAGACAGTGATGAATAAATTAGAGAATTCTACTAAGTTGTTCAATCTGAAATTGAGCAATATTGCCTTTATAATTACAGGTAATTAAAGTGCAAAAGTTGAGAACAAAGAACAAGGATTAAACATTGGAAAATATGACCTCAGTGATAAAAATGAAACTACAGTTTTCATGAGAGAATTTTTCAAAACCAGTGACTTCTTCATTGCAAACACTCCCTTTCAACAACATAAAAGGCAGCTATACTGTGGGTCATACAGTTGTCTTCCAAACTTTTTGGTACAGATAAATGGGTGCTTCCAGTGCTTCATCAGCTCATTGATACATTTCAGTTTGGAAACATTTATTTCCATTTGGAAGACAGCTACTTGGCCAACTGACCAGAAGTGATCCATGTTTGTACCCATTCCAAAGAAAAGGAACCCAACACAATAAACAAATTATAGAATAATACCATCGCTATTTCTTGCAAATAAAATTTTGTTGAAGATCATCTAACAATGTTTGCAGCAGTATATTGATAAGGAATTTCAAGAGCTTTGGGCCAGATTCAGAAGAGGATGTGAACAAGGGATATCATTGCTGATGTCAGATGGATCTTGGCTCAGAGCAGGGACTACCAGAAAGATGTTTACTTGTGTTTTATTGACAGTGCCAAGGCATTTGACTGTGTGGATCATAATAAACTATGGAGAGCCTTTAGAAGAGTAAGAATTCCAGAGCACTTCATTGTGCTCCTGAGGAACTTGGGCTTGAATCAAGAGGCAGTTGTGCGAACAGAACAAGGGAATGCTGCATGGTTTAAAATCAGGAGAGGGTTGTATTCTCTGACAAAACTTGCTTTCCAGGACCCTACTGGGCTCCTGATCAGAATAATTACTGGAATAATTACAGTGCCTGTTACATGTTGTGAAGATTAACTGAGTTAATATGTGTAAAGATCTTAGTGTCTGGCATATCATACATGATAGGTATTGTTAGCTATTATTATTATTATTGCCATTCCTCGGGGCCAGAAAAACATGGTCAAGAACTGAAACTCCATGTGCAGAAAAAAGACTCATAAGAAAGTGGCCCTACTCTACAAGCCCCTGAATGTGCCTTTCTCAAAGAGAACCTCCTGGGGTCACTTCTACCAGTGGATCCACAAGGACTTTAGCACTGTGGCACAATTCAGATCATTAGACAAACTACGTCCTGCCCAGAAAGTCCGGTCTTTAGACTTCAAAAAGGACCCCTTCTCATGAAGAGAAGATGAATGGCATTTCCTGCATTCGCCAAAGAATAGATCAGCCTGCTCAAAGAGCTTGCGTGCCTCCAGCCCTCCTCCAAATTAGTCACGGCAGTTACAAATCAGAGGGAGACAAGCATCCTTTGTGGACTTGTACATTATAGCTCTTTCTATTAGGGTTTGGTACAACGGTATCAGCTTTGAGATCTATAAACCCAATTAAAGTGTGTCTGGCTTTTTAAAAAGCAGAGGGGAGATAAGGCCGCTGGGAGCAGCCCTTTCTCATTTTGTGCCCTTTACCAAAACACTTGACTTTCTGCCACCTCATGTCGAGAGGCTAAATCTTGGGGCATAGGGGGTGGATGACCTGCAGCGAGGTTAAAAAGCCCAGCTTGAGTTGAAAAGCAAGCTCATTTGGAAACAAAAGCCACACAGACGCAGATGTCTACTCAGAGCTGACTGTCTCCTGAGAGGCTCTGGGGGAGTGAACACCTCTCGCTAGGGCATTTGGATAACCAGTGCAGTGGTCCTTTCTATTACCTTTCTGGGTGAAAAAACCATGAGAAATGCCCCGATTAAAAATAGAAAGGCGTGTGTTCTAAATGGAATTGTGGCCCCTTAAAAGAAAAATGGAAATCGTATTAGCCCCTGCCCCTATACATGTCACCCTGTTAGGAAATCAGGGGCGGGGGTGGGAGGGTGGTGGTGGTGGGGGTAATTCTTGCGTTATGCTAATGGAATCCCATTAGAGTAGGGTGGGTCTTAAACCTAATCCTGTCTGAATTATAATGTGAGCACAATAGACTCAGAGACACACCCAGAGAAGATGCCATAAGATACAGTCATTTATGAAAGATGCATCTACAAGCCTAGAACTATCAAGGATGGCCGGCAGCCACCAAAAGGTGAGCTCAACAAAGAGGGCCTAGCTATCCCCAGAGCCACACTCTAAAATCCAATTTCTAAGGTCCTGGACAGTTGAGAAATACATTTCTGTTCCGTAAAGCTGCCACATGCGGTATTTTTTTCTGATGGTAGAACAAGGTAACTAAGAGTTATTTGGTAGCATCTTCCTTCAACCAAGTCCAGCAAGCGTTAGGATACCAGGCCCTTGCCACAGATTGGTCTCTTTGCATCTTACCAAGGTGTGTGTGTCAGGAACGATAACCTTACAGTGTTTCTCTGGGGAAAGCCATTTGCCACGGGATCAACTCCAACGCGTGACCACAGCCTGTGTTTCAGAATAGAACTCTTTTCAATGGCTGGTTTTCAGAAGTAGCTTGCCGAGCTTGTCTTACACGCTGCCTCGGGGCCGACTCCAGCATCAGCCCAGCATGTTCATCTTTTCCCTCACTCAGAGACTCCTTCTTAACTGCCATTTCCTGAGCACCTACTAATCTTAGATGGCCTGTATTTTATTCTATGGTCAGTACCTACATTTTTGGTTGTAGTAAGCAACTAAATGTTGGGGTGTTTTATTACATAGCAAAGATAGTTGGAGAAATGGGAATAAAAATACTTGTTGCACTCACAGGGTTGCTGTTCAGCAACAACGTATATGAACATACATGAAGATGCTTTGGATATCGTCATTTCATTGAAGGGATTTCCATTTTAAGGTGCTTACTTCAAAGAATTATACAAATAAAGGTAGCTATCCTGGGAGATTTCAGGTAACACACAGACATACCCAATTATATATGACAGCGTTAGGGTTTATGTTCCACTTCAGAGCTAGATTTCTAGATATGCTGACCTTAATCAGGGCTTCTCCACAGACACTGAAATAGTGAAACATGGTAAAAGCCAAAGCAGAGTCATTAAATTGTGATATTAAACATCTTTTAATGAAAAAAACATGTAAAACATACAATTGAGTTATTTTATAGTATAGGAACAAGATTCATTTGAAAAACGAATTCCTAGTGCATCCAGAAGGAGCCATTGGCCTGTTCACCACCAGGCACGCAGTTGGAAACCACCAGCCATTTCTCGGGAGAAAAATGAGGCTTTCTACTCCCATAAAGAGTTACGATCTCGAAAACTCATGAAGGCAGTTCTACCCTGTCCTGTAGGGTTGCTATGAGTTGGCATGGCCTCAATGGCAGTCAGTTTGTTTTTCTTTTAGTGCATCTAGATGCATCCCGATGGCACAAGGAGCCCTGGTAGTGTAGTGGTTACAAGTTGGGCTGAGAGCCATATGGTCAGCAGTTCAAAACCACCAGCAGCTCTGAGGGAGAAAGACTGGGCTTTCTACTGCCATAAACAGTTGCACTCTCAGACACCCACAAGGGGGTTGCTATGAGCCAGCATGGACTCGGCGGCAGTGAGAATACCCAGACACAGATCAAAATTGTTTGAGTAACATCTCATCCCTCCAGAGGGTCCCTGTGACTGTTAAAACTCATTTGGCAATAAGACCCAAATTCTACATTTGAGGCCCTGAATCCTGGCCAGTTGACTGAACTTGATGCCGTGGTCGGTCCCGAGTGCCGGGTTGTCTGCCTGTGGATGACTGTACAGCTTTCAGGAAGTCGCCCTCTTCAGCCACAACTGTCCTTCTTGGCTGCCCAGTGTCCATTGTTTCTGTTCGCTGCCATCCCGTCAGGCAACCTCCCACTCAATGAAACCAAACGCTGCCTGCTCCGGAGCCAAGCCCGGATAATACAGAAGCTTTGCGGAAACCTGTTCAGCTTCATAGTAAGTGGGTGATAAGTGGGTGCTAGCTGTGCATGAAGTGCATTGCCCAAAATTGAGCCTGTGTCTTCTGCGGAGGTGAGAATTCTATCCCTGAACCATCACTGCCTCTGCCCAGTAGTTTATTGATTTATTTCCCCCCTCCTCTCTTTCCCATCTTGGCCTTCCTCCTCCCAGGCCCCCAAGGGCTCTTCTCGGGGTCATTGTTTTCTCTCTCGAGAGCCGTTTCATCCCTTCAACACCGACAGCAAGCGGAACAAGGAACGTTTGCCCAGGGAACTGCAGTTTGCAGAGCCCTTTCACCGTCTCTCATCAGAGTCTCACGTCCAATACTTCATCACGATTCCCGTGTAGTTATGTTTATGATTTCAAGTGTACACAAGAGCAACAAAGCCTTTCGAGCGGAAGGTACCTGCCTGAGATCAAACAACCCATAAGTGGAAGCGGCAAGCCTCAAAGGCAGGTATTCCGACTCGAGTCTCATCTGCTATCTGGTCGGTCAAGGCCGCGCGTTCCCTGCGGGTAGACAGAGTGGCACCTCTTCTTCATACACAAGTAATTATCACGCTGAGAGTTGCCGTTGTTCACCAATTTGGGGTCACTCAGTGGGCCCTCATTTTCTTTTCCATGAAAATAATTTTGTATTTACAGGATAGGATGATGTCATGGGAACCTTCTGGGAATTTTTATATATTTTAAACTTCATTTGACCCATTTGTTTCTATTTCTCTTATGTTTAAATGATAATAATAATCTGATAAATACTACAATACCATAGTTATACAATAATCTGCTAAGTACTTTACTATAATCTACTGAGAGTGCTTGGCACTTCATGGTCTGTGCGGTACTTTAATGCACATCGGTCCATTTGATTTTCACAAATGGCCAGTCAGGGAAAGGACGTGCCCACTTCAAAGAATAAGTAACGGAATCTCAGAACGTTGGAATGTCTACTCTACATTCTTTCCTGCAATCAGGAGGGACCAGTTCCTGGTGAAGGACATCCTGGCTGGGGACAGAAGATGAGCATAAACGAGGCAGCTCTTCAGTGAGATGCATTGACCGCAAGGCTGCTACACTGGGCTCCAACATCACAGTTGTGAGGATGGGCAGTGTTTCACTCCATTGAACATAGGGTCGCTTTGAGTTGGAACTGGCTTAGTGGTACTGAACAGCAGCAGCAGCAGCAGCAGCAGCACAGCAACAAAATAAGAGTTTCTCTTTAGTGTGTGCTCAGGGTTTTGGTCTTGTTCCGTACCTTCGTAGTACCTCTAGTTGGCGTGAGAAGGGAGGGTTGAATTTAAATTCCACTTCTGTCGCTTACTCTGTGACCTAGGGCGAACTTGTGAAACTTTATCATGTACTGGAATCACCTGGCAAGCTGTTACAACTCCAGTTTCTGGGTCTGACCACCCTCCTTCAGAGCCTGAGAATTTGCCTTTCTAGCCACATTCCAGTGTGTGTTGTGTTGTCGCTTGTGTTGCGAGGCACTGATAGAAGGGATGTGACATGCCCCTCAAAGCCTTAGTTTCAGCGTCTCTAGAATGTAGTAATGTGTGTAAAGGTCATTGTAAGCTAGGAGAGGCTGCTAACACTGTTATTGATCCCTGGGTGGTGGAAACAGTTTGCTTGTGACTACTGACCTGATGGCAGTTTGAACCCAGGAGGCATGGGGGCTGCGTGGGGGTTGCTAACTGCATGGTCTACAGTTTGGCGCCATCAGCCACTCTGCCGGGGAACGAGGAGGCTCTCTACTCCCTAGAGAGTTACAGGCTCAGAACCGACAGGGGAAGTGCTACTCTGTCCTATTGGGCTTCTATGAGTCAGACTTGACCGGATGGTTTTGGGAGCAGCACCTTGAAGGAAAGGCCTGGCAGTTTGCTTCCATCAAGATCACAGTGGAGAAACCCGATGGAGCAGTTCTGGGCCAGACTGCAGTGAGTTGGAAATGGCGTGATGACAAGGTGTTCCTCTTTGGGGCTCAGTTCTCATGCAATGCCGCTAACGTAAAGTAGGCAGTGTATTTGCAGCTGAAAAACTCCATTACAGGTATGTTGTCGTGGACATTTGCTGCTTCAGAGCCACTGTTGTGCACCCGCCTCAGAGATGCTGTTCATAGACCATTCTGTGCGCATGGGGCCCAGGGTGTGTGCCACACAGGCTGCCAGCGAAGTGAGAAAGGCTGCACACCGCTCTGTGAGGAAGAGTGTGTCGTGTGGGGTGCCCGCCACACTCAGTCAGGCCAGGAATAGCTTTCCATGGTCACAGGTCAATCAGCCCAGCTGGTTGTCCCTCGGGAGCAGCCACGCTGACCCAGGGGTGTGATCACAGCTCCTCACTTCTGAGCACTAACAAGGACGGGTGTGGGGGGCGGGGCAAGGCATGCCCAGGGTCAAATGACCCGAAACTCAAAGTCAACACCAGCCTCCGGTCCTTACCAAGGAATCTGTAGTGAACCATTTCCCCCTTTTCCTCATTACGTCAATGATTCTGCTTCTAGGTATGGCTGGTCTCTCGCTTCCCTTCCCTTCCCATTCCCTCCTCTCTCTCAACCCCAAGAACTCAAAATCTCTTTTCAAATTTTTGATCTCTGATGGGAATGGATTGCCCAATAAGCAAGGTAAGCATAGGCTTACTTGTACTTACTTACAGATGATACTTAGGATAGTAGTAAGCAAGCATGAGCTTACTTGTGTTCACTTGGGTCATTGGCTACCTAGCAGCGCTCATACCCCTAGCTTTACCCATGGCCATCCCGACTCCCGCTTTTCACACAGACCTCTTCAGGCTGCCAGACAGATGTGCACAGGGTTTCTTCGCTTGCTTTCTCTAGTACCTTGCCCCCCGCCCCGTGCCCCCTCCCCCCAAGTGATGCTAGGTGGACCCCGACTTAGCACTTGAGCACGTTAACCCTTGGCACCACCCAAGGACTCCGTTTCAAGAAGAAGCCAGAAGAGCTGTCCTTTGTCACTATTCCCTTAGCCTCCCTGATCCCCTGCTGGACTGAGCCCTGGCCAGACAAAAGCAACATGGCTTGGTGCGAATTTACACCCTCCACCCAGCCATTTCATTCAGGTTTGGAAAGTTACAGGCTGATGCAGCTCCGGAGGCTTCTTCGACTTCTCTTTTATTTTTGTGTTTTCATGTTTCAAGTCTTTCCTTTTAGGCCCTGTGCTGGGAAACTTGTGACCTCTCTGTGTTTTTAATTAGAAGATGTCATTTTTCCATGGCAACCTATCGTGATGTCCTAAATAGAGAATTTGTAAAATCAGCTTCTCTACGAAGGGCCAAGCAGTGCAAAGGGAGGCCAGGACCAGGACGGGTGCCCGGGCCTGGAGGCTCGACCACTGGAGAGGGTTCTCCAACCTGAGAAACCCCACGGCCAGCAGCTGGACCTGGTCATTGTTGTCTGTTTGTGCCTCTTGACTGTGCTCCCATCTGTCAAAATCCACCCAGCTGTTGCTGACGGCACCTTCCCCTCAACAGAGTTTAAGTGGGTGCAGGGGCGGGACAAGGAGGTCTGGCTCTAGCCTGAAACCTTCTTGCCTTGGGTTCCCAAAGCTTGGTTCTTCTCAACGGCGGGGAGGAACGTGGACTTTCTGTCTGTCAGGAGAGCCAAACCGGGGCAGCCGTGAATGACGGTGTGTCCAGGGCCCACGGCCCGTAGTTCAGGTACTACCCCACAGAAGGGGGGAAACTGTTTCCCATCAGAGGTGGGAAACAGTTGAAATCCACCCAAGCTGAGCAGCTCCTTCACCCCAGCAACTCACCTCCTCTAGGGAAGGAGCTTCAGCAGGAAACAATGAGGAACGTCGAGAACTTCTCTCCCACCCTTGTCAGTGCTGAGAAAATAGTAGTTAAGTCATTTGGCAGAAAGTGGTCGGTTTCAAACAGGACGCCATCCGTTGCGTAATCCTGGTTTTCCTTTCTTTCATGTTCTTGAAAACACCATTGCCATTTGGTAAGACCCCACTGCGTTGAGAAACCAGAGTCATCCTGACCACAGAGATTCCATTGATGCCTTTTAAAATTAAGTGGTAAAATTACACACTTCCTTCTCCTTTCTCTATACTCCATCAAGACAACAGGGAACCCTAAGAAACACAGACACTCCTCATCACTGAATGTTGTTGAAGACCCAACGGGCACCACTAACAACCGTGCTAACAACAGCAGCTAGCCTTCAGTGGGGCTGACCGCGCGGTCAGCAGTCGGAACACCAGCCGCTCTGTGGGAGAAAGAGGAAGGCTTCTGATCCTGTAAAGATGTGGGGCCTTAGAAACCCCAAATGGTTCTACTCCCCTACAGGATTCCATGGGGCAGAAGTGACTTGCTGGCTGGGAGATTGACTTTATTTTTGATGTTTATTATTCCCAGAATGTTTCAAGTGCTTTATATGTTGATCCCATAGAAGAGGATAGAACTGCCCTAGAAGGTTTCCAATGCTGAAATCTTTTTTTTCCTAATTATTAAATACTTTTATTAGGAGCTCTTACATCTCTTTTCACAAGCCACACATTCATCCATTGTGTCAAGCACATGTGTACATATGTTCCCATCATCATTTTCAAAGCATTTTCTTTCTACTTGAGCCCTTGGTATCAGCACCGTAGTTTTCCTCCTCCCTCCCCGACCCTACCTCCTTTATGAACCCTTGATAAGTTATAGATTGTTATTTTCATATCTTACATTGTCCTCAGTCACCCTTTACCCACTTTTTTGTTGTTCGTCCCCCTGGAAGGGGGTTATATGTTGATCCTTGTGATCAATTCCCCCTTGCTCCCCGACCTTCCCCTTATCCTCCTGGTATCTCTATTCTCATTGTTGGTCCTGAAGGGTTTCTCTATCCTGGATTCCCTGTGTTTCAGGCTCTTATCTGTAATGGTGTGCATGTTCTGGTCTAGTCCAATTTGTAAGGTAGAATTGAGGTCATGATAGTGGGTGGTGGGGAGGAGGGAAGCATTAAAGAACTAGAGGAAAGTTGTATGTTTCTTCAGTGTTATACTGCACTCTGACTGGCTCATCTCTTTCTTGTGACCCTTCTGTAAGGGGATGTCCACTTGTCTAGAGATGGGCTTTGGGTCTCCACTCCATGCCCCCCTTCCTCATTCACATTGGGTATGATTTTGTTCTGGGTCTTAGATGCCTGATACTTAAGCCCATTGACACCTCATGATCACACAGGCTGGTGTGCCTTTTCCACGTGAGCTTTGTTGCTTCTCAGCTAGCTACATGGCCACTTGTTTATCTTCAAGCCTTCTCAGCTACATGGCCACTTATTTATCTTCAAGCCTTTAAGAACCTAGGTGCTATATCTTTTGATAGCTGGGCACCATCAGCTTTCTTCACCACATTTGCTTATGCACCCATTTTGTATTCAGCAATCCTGTCAGGAAGGTGAGCATCACAGAACGCGGATTATTAGAACAAAGTGTTCTTGTATTGGGGGAGTAGTTGAGTTGAGGCCCAACGTCCAGCTGCTAACTTAATTCTTAACTTATAGATATAAGTACATAGATCTATTTCCCTATCATTATATAAAAATATACTTACATATGTACATGCCTGTATTTAGACCTCTATAAATGTCCTTTGCCTCCTGGTTCTTTTATTTATTTCCTTTTACTTCCCTCGTTTCCCACCATCATGTTCAGCCTTCATTCAGGTTTAGTAATTCCTCGCTGCTACATTGTCCTTGATTAAGCCCCACTAGGCATCCTACACCCTTCTCTCCATTGATTTTAGTTCACAAGGCCACAAAAAGTGAACTAAAACCAATGTTAAAATCTTTTGGGGAGCAGACTCCCAACTCTTTCTCACACAGATTGACTGGTGGGTTTGAACCATGGGCCTTTATATTTGCTGTTGAGAACTTAGCCATGGAACCATGGCGCCATCAAGCTTCCGTACGTATTCAATAGACACACAGTATGATAATAGCTGCCCCAAACTATTCTAAATGCTTCCCTGCTTAGCTAACTTACATTCAGTATTGTTTCCCGACTTTTGAGATGAGGAAACCAAAGCATGGCAATTCAGTCACTCTACCAAGGTCAATGCCTGGATATGAAATCAGGCCGTGTTGGGCCCAGAGTGTATACCTATAACCTACATTGCACGGCTTCACCAGACTCCTTGTATGAGAGCTTGGAGACTCAGAATAGCAGGTTTGACATAATAATCTGATTCCTACTCAAGATCTTCCTGGGTTGCTTTTCCTGAAGGTCCTTGTCACCTAGGTCTCCACTCACATGTGGGTCTTGGAATGTTCTCTCTGTCCCCAAACCAAGAGCACACGACACACCCCAAGATCCTCATCACTCCACACCACTGTTGTGTTTTGTTTCCTTTCATATGCTTTCCATGATCAGAACTTGTCTCATTTGTCGTTGGGTTGGTTTCAACTCATAGTGACCCTATGTGCAGCCGAACACAACCGTTCTCAATCCTTGGCCATCCTCCAAGTCGTTATTATATTTGAGCCCATGGCTGCAGCCATTGTATCAATCCGTCTCATCAAGGGTCTTCCTCTTTTTCACCAACCCTCTACTTTACCAAGCATGCTGTCCTTTCCGAGGGGCTAGTTTCTCCTGATAACATGTCCAAACAGCATATGATGGAGCTTGACGAGTATTCTGGTTGTACTTCTTCCAGGACATATTTGTTCTTATGGCAGTACTTTTTAAATTTTTTGTACTGTATTTTACATTACTATTATTTAGTAATTTTAATAAATCATTTTATTGGGGGATCTTATAGGTCCTATAATAATCCATGCTTATAACATATCAAGCACATTTGTACATATGTTGCCATCATCATTTGCAAAACATTTTCTTTCTACTTGGGCCATTGGGATCAGCTCCTCTTTTTTCCCCTCCCTCTCCCACCCTCCCACCCTTGGGAACCCTTGATAATTTCTAAATTATTTTTATTTTTTACACAGTATACTGTCTCCCTTCACCCACATTTCTGTTGTTCGTCCTCCTGGTGGTGGGGGCAGGGATTGCATCAATCACTGCAATCGGCTTCCCTTTTATCCTCCTTCTCCCCCTATGTTCCCCCTACCCTCATGGTATCGCTACTGTCATTACTGGTCCTGAGGAGTTTATCTGTCCTGGAGTCTGTTTGCCAAGAGCTCTTATCTGTACCAGTGTGCATGCTCTGGTCTAGTTATGGCAGTACTTTCAGTACTCGATATTCCTTGTTAGCACCAAAATCCAAACGCATCAATTCTTCTTCCCTCTCAATATCCAACTTTCACATGCATATGAGGAGATTCCTATATGTGTTTATGCTTCTGCCTAACTAGAAGGTATGTTTCTTGAGGAGTATCTCTTACAGGTAGAGAAATGCCAGGAACAGAGTAGGCACTCATTATTTTTATGAGTAAATGAACAAAGTATACTGATGAGATAGTTAAAGTTTATTGCACCAACCTGGCTGATAAACACATGTGGGGTTAATTGAAGGGTGGAGAGATAAATGACTTCGTGAGCCTCACCTTTCTAGTTCTCTGGTTTCTTGATTTGTGATGGTCAGATCAGGGTACAGCTGCCTTAGCCAGTTCCCTGCTTCAGCTGGCAAGGCTCACTTCCTGTGAGACATCCCTGAGGAGAAGCTGCTTGGATCTTCCCCGATGCAACCCTGGGTGCTGGAGCAGCCATGTGGAGATCCCTGCCAGTGCTGAGATGCTTGTATGCTCATTTTGTGCACTTTGTGAGACTGAGGAGGACTTTGTAGATTGGTGTTGGACATATGGGCTAATGTTGGACTGATGGGCCTGGACAGCACTGTGTTGGGATGCTTTCTGAATGTACACTTACCCTTTACATAAAACTGTCTCTTATACATATGTGAGTTTCTATGGATTTGTTTCTCTAATGTACCCAGACTAACACAACTGATATTGAATTTTGTAGCAAGCAATTATTACAAAGATGATGACAACAGAAGCAGCAGCACTAATAGTTAAAATGTATTACATGTTTATTATGAGGTATTTATCATAGAATCTTATATGGTGTTCATTGCTACTGAGTTGGTTCTGATCAATAGGGTTCTGGCCCTGCATACAGCAGAAGGAAACACCCCAGTCCTGTGCCATCCTCATACTTGTCCCTGTGCTTGAGCCTATGTGTTGCCG
Source organism: Echinops telfairi (assembly GCF_000313985.2). Taxonomy (NCBI): domain Eukaryota; kingdom Metazoa; phylum Chordata; class Mammalia; order Afrosoricida; family Tenrecidae; genus Echinops; species Echinops telfairi. Next base: position 7,539,813 of record NW_022111366.1, read on the forward strand.
CCATTGTGTCAATCCATCTTGTTGAGAACCTTCCCCTTTTTAGATGCACGTCCACTGTACCAAGCATGACGTCCTTCTCTGGGACTGGCCTCGCCTGACAACATGTGTGAAGTGTGAGACAAAGTCTTGCCAGCTGAGCCTCAAGGACACTCCAGCCATACTTCCGTCAAACCACTGCAGCTAGACCTTTCAGCAGTCCGTGGTGCTCTCAATATTCTTCTCCAGCACTGCAATTCAAATGCATTGATTCTTCCATAGTCTTCCTCATTCGTGTCCAACTTTCACATGCATAGGAGGCAATTGAAAATATCACGACTTGAGTCAAGCACACCTTAGTCCTCAAAGTAACATCTTTGCTTTTTGATACTCTAAAGAAGTCTTATGCAGCAGGTTTACCTAATTCAACACATCCTCTGATCTCTTGACTATTGATTCCGTAAGTGTTGACTGTGGATTCAAGCACGACAAAGTCCTTGACGACTTCAATCTTTCCCTTATTTATCATGATGTTACCTACCCATTGGTTCAGTGGTGAGGATTTTGGTCTTCTTTACACTGTAGCCATACTAATGGCTACAATCATTAATCTTCATCAGCAAGGGCTTCAAATCCTTCTCACTTTCAACAAGCAAATTGTGTCGTCTGCATATCACAGGTTGTTAATAAGCCTTCTTCCAATACTGATGCCACACTCTTCTTCAAACAATCCAGTCTCTCTGGTAATTGGCTTAGCATTGAATTTGTCCAGATTGAACACACATGGTGATAGGCTACAACCCTGACAACATATCCTGATGTTAAACCATGCAGTATTCGGTGCACACAGCTTCCTCGTGATCCATGTGCACATTCTGAATGAGCACAATGCAGTGTTCTGGAGTTCCCAATCTTCGCAAGGTTATCCATAGTCTGTTATTCTCCACACAGTTAAATGCCTTTGCATAGTCAACAAAACACAAGTAAACATCTTTTTGGTATTCTCTGCTTTAAGCCAAGATCCATTTGACATCAGCAATGATATCCCTGTTCAATGACTATTTTATGAGGTAGATACTGTTATTGCCTCCATTTTACAGAAGAGGAACCTGAGATTTAGAGAAAGTGTATGATGAGAGTGTCACCATGAGGCTGAAACACCCTCATGAACATATTTGCACAGGAAAGTGAAAAGTGAGAATCTACTGTTAGTGAAGCAAAAGCTGCTGCCATACAGCTGATACCGAGGCATGTCTCTATGTTCCTGGGCCCCCATTTCTTTCTCCATTATGGTGGGCAAGTTGAAGCTTTATAGTTCAGAAGTGGCAGGGTCTAGACTGCAGCCTGCTTCAATAGCAAAACTCAGGCACTGGTTTAGTAAAATTAAACTTCAGTAAAACTCCGATTTGAGTTTTGATGTAATCCTTCACTAGTTGTCTGATGCTGAGATGTTCCCATGAGTCTCCATTTCTCCATCTGTGATGGGATACCAGCACCTGAGTAGCTGTGCAGCATGCAGGCTGTGGAGACTAGCGAGGTGGGGTGTGCAGAAGCAACTAGCAGGCAACGGGCCAGCCCCATGCCTGCTGTGTAACCTGCACTATGCACAGGTGCTCATCAACTCAGGGCTGATTTGAGCTACTACACACTGCATTAACACTGAACTTTTTACTGGTGGTCCACTTTGTCTGCACATTTTATCATGAATAAGATAGACTACCTTTAGTGTTGCAGCATAATTTGCTCCTATTATCATTCTCAGATGTAATGCTTCCAACCCTCAAAGACAATGATCGGCTATACAGATACTGGTAATGAAAGACAATGATGAGGAAAACTAAAATAATAAGAATAAAACAAAGTATAGGACTTACATTAGAACATTCTTAGGATGGGTTAGTGGTGGGAACAGAACCTTATCATAAATTGGGGGCTACCTGGAAGCATGAGTTCACCCCAACCCTGCCCCTCATATTCCTCTGCTGCAGTTCATTCCTTATTTATTTCCCCAGAGGCCCTGCGGCTTCCAACTGCTTGAAATCCCTGTCCTCAAGTTGAAAGCCCTATCGGTCACCTGTGACCAGATGGCTTAGTCTGCGAACATATTAGAGGGATGAGGGCTGGAATATAAGAAGGAAAAAAGATGGAAAAAAACCACCAACAAACAGGAAAAAGATTTCAAGGAAGAAAATAGAAACTTTTCTGACGGGGAAAATGTGTGTGGGAGGAGGAAATATTGCAGGAACTACAGAGCAGGAAGAAAAACGGTGTCAGTCAACCATAAGGCACAGAGGACACGGCTCCCGTTGCTCCTTGGGAGCAGGGCCTGTGTCTAAGACTGTGTGTTAGGGAGCTGCCCTGGCCCGACCTGGCAGGGTGCTTCTTCTCCTCCCATGAGTAGCAGAGGAGGTGTCGACCATGGCCCATTGGGGCCGGGTCCCAGGCTCCCTTGGCAGGTCAACACAGATGTGAGGCACAAAGCTGGTCCGGGAAAGGCCACCTCTGCCCACAGCCAGCACTGGGGGACCCACTGAAAGCTCTACCAGATGCTGAGGGAGCCAGGAGACCCCTTCAGCCCGCCCACACCTGCAGCTGCACCACCCAGGCCCCCGCTCAGTGGCTCTTCACCTTCAGAACACCTCTCACCTCTATTTCAGGAGACTTCCTTGGTCATGAAAGTGCGAAGAGAGAAGGTGACGTTCGAGGTTCATGGGCTCATCAATTGTCAGCATTTAATAATTTCACAGACTGACTTCGGTAAGTGCTTAAGTATTTAACTTAGTGTTTTCTCCCTCTCCCTCTCCTTCCTCTTCCTCCTCCCCTCCTCTTCCTCCCTCTTCTCCCTCCTCCTCTCCCACCTCCTTCTATTTCTTCTTCTTCAGGAAGAGGATCTGGGTCAAACTAAGCATACCCTGGAAATCAAGTGGTCCCTTCTCTCCTCACATAGAACACCAGGGGCCTGTTTCTGTCTTGCCAGGCAAGGTTGGCCAGTTAACTCAAGGAACGCACTGCCCTGCAGAGTGGGAGGGCGGGGCTGGAGGATGGCTCATAGACAAGCACAGTGATTCACAGGCCAGCACCTTGCCCATCGCCTCTAGTGCAGGACTTCTCATGTGTCAGATGATATCACCGGTGAGAGCTTGTCACAACATGGACTCCTGGTTCCCACCCCCAGAGTTTCTGATTCAGTAGTTGAAAGGTGGGGCCCAAAGATTTGCATTTCTTATAAGTTCCCAGGCGCTGATGCTGCAGGTCAGAAGACCACACCTTGAGAAGCTCTGCTGCCGCAAGAGTCCCTAGGTGGTGCACATGGTTAAGCAGTCAACTAGTCATTGAAGAGTTGGCAGTTTGAACCTGCCCAGAGGTACTGCGCAAGACAGACGTGGTGAGTTGCTTCTGAAAACCCAATGGAGCCATTCACCTCTGCACAGATGAGATTGTCATGCATTGGCGTCAACGTAATAGCAACTAGATTTGACTCTAGCATAGCTCCTTATAATTCCCAAGTGTGGGGGTCAGAGTTTATGTCAACTTGTACCTGGATAAAATTGTAGGGGTAGAATCCAACCTATCAATCAAGTCATAACCCAAAGATACCCCTGTGGGGTGTGGCCTTTTTTATAAGAGAGACACCAGGAAGCACTCTCTCTCTCTTTTGTGCGCACGCGCGCACACACACACACACACACACTCACACTTCATGTGCCTTTCGTTTTCCTATTTGCTTGGATTCTGTGTCTGCTTCCAGAGGCAGCCCCATGTGGGCCACGGCCCTGGGAGTGGTTGGCCCCTTGCCATGTTCCCACTGGCTTTGGATCTATGTGACTCTGTTCCCACTGGCCTTTCTGTTTCATCAGCCTGAAGTGGCATGAGTCTAAAGAGGGCTCTGGCTTTCCTCGGACCCATGGACTTGAGTTCCAGGGGGATGGGATGCCTCCTTGTCATTACAATTACTTCTTGTTATGAAGTTCTTTGTTATACATAGATGAGTGCCATTGGTTTTGTTTCTCTAGACAACCCAGGCTAATACACCAGGTATTCCTCGCTTTCTCACCTTTGAGACTTGACTTTCACTGTAGCCTTCACCTCAACATCTTTCCTCCAAATCTCCGATCGTCTATCGAGAATAAACTGAAGGAGCCCTGCTATCTCCTCTTCCCACAGAAATATCCTGCTCAGTCCCTAAAGGAACTTACAGCCACTGTGGGTGCATGTGGCTGCTTGCAGACAGTAGAAGAAACCCCCAAACTCCTCTTTCAGGAGGAGGCAAGGCCGATTAGGTCAGGAGGAGCCTGAGGAGCAGCGTACCCTTTGGGCAGCAGCCTAAAGCCAGGTCAAGTGCATTCCAGGTGGTAGAGCTATATCTGCCATGTATTAGCTAAATAAACTGGCTTGTTAAGTAAACTCTGTGCGCCTGAAGCTGCTTACCTGCTTCACAGGATTGCTTTGAGGATTAAGTGACTCAGCCCATGCAGTGCCCTTAAATAAATATTCTGTGATGTCTATCTCAGTTAGTATTACCATCAGAAATGTATTGCAAAGACTAATCATGTGGCAATTATAAGACTATAAAACATAGTCTTAAACAAAGCCCACATGGAAGAAGCACACCAGCCTGTGTGATCACAAGGTGTTGAAGGGATCAGGTATAAGGCATCATCAGAACAAAAAGTCTTACCATAGTGAATGATGGGAGGAGTGTGGAGTGGAGACCCAAAGCCCATCAGTAGGCCACTGGAGATCCCCTTGCACAGGGGTCTCGGGGAGGAGACGAGCCAGTCAGGGTGCGATGCAGCAACGATGAAAAATACAACTTTCCTCTAGTTTCTAAATGCTTCCCCACCCCCCACCCCCCACTATCATGATCTGAATTCTACCTTGCAAATCTGGCTAGACAAGAGGATTCACACTGGTACAGATAGGAACTGGAAACACAGGGAATCCAGGGCGGATGATCCCTTCAGGACCAGTGGTGTGAGTGGCGATACTGGAAGGGTAGAAGGAGGGTGGGTTGGAAAGAAGGAACCGATTACAAGGATCTATATGTGACCTCCTCCCTGGGGGACAGACAACAGAAAAGTGGGTGAAGGGAGACGTCGGACAGGGGAAAATATGACAAAATAATAATTTATAAATTATCAAGGGCTCATGAGGGGGAGGTCGGGGAGAGAGGGGAAAAATGAGGACCTAATGCAGGGGGCTTAAGTGGAGAGCAAATGTTTTGAGCATGATGAGGGCACTGAATGTACAAATGTGCTTTACACAATTGATGTATGTATGGATTGTGATAAGAGTTGTATGAGCCCCTAATAAAATGATAAAAAAAACCCATAGTCTTAAATAATATGAGAGTAATGTATACAAGGGGCTTCAAAAACTTCCACTATTTTTTAATTGTTTTTTTTTCCCCATGAACTTTCTGAAGCCCCCTCATACGGCACAGAGTGGAGTAACTGAACTTGCAGCCTTTGTAGCCAGACTACCTGGGTTCGAATCTAGGTTCTTCCACTTCTTAGCTGTATAACCATGGGTAAGTACACTCCTCGAACATTCTGTGGGGAAGTATTTGGAATAATAATAGTAGCTCTCTCACAGGAGGAGCCCTGGTGGCGAGTGGTTACCCACTGGGCTACAATCTGAAAAGTCAGCCATTTGAAACCACCAGGCACTCCTGGGGAGAGAGGTGAGATTTTCTACTCCTGTAAAGAAGGAGGCTCTGAAACCCACAGGGTGGTTTTACCCTGTCCTAAAGGGCTGCTATGAGTTCATCTCATCAGCATGCTGTGAGGACAAATTGAGCTAATCCACTGAAAGCCTGTAAAATCTGCCTGAAGTTTAGGACGCGTTCAGCAAAGTTGAGGAAGCGGTGGTTATAGACTTTGGCAAAAGTAGTGATCATCACCGTCACCACCATCACGATGACAACTGGGAGTCCATGGCAGGTGAGTGAGCTGGTGAAATGCTGGAAAGACTTACACAGACCTTTTAATGTTGTGTGCATAAAAATATTTGTTAAGAGGGATTTTTACTTATCTTCCAAGTCCATTAATTCTACAAACATCAATCAAGGGGCTAGGCATGCCAGGTGTGCTGGGATAGCCAAGGGGAAATTATAAAGATATACATAACCTGGACCTGATCCTTAAGAGTAATACGGCCATCCAGGGGGGGAAACACACAACCTCACTGCCATCAAGTTGATTCCAACTCACAGTGACCTTATGCGACAGGATAGAACTGTCCTTCTGATCTAGCCGAGAGCAACAGAGCCCACACGGAAGAAGCACACCAGCCTGTGTGATGTCAAAGGGATCAGGTATCAGGCATCAAAGAACAAAAAAATCATATCATTGTGAATGAGGGGGAGTGCAGAGTGGGGACCCAAAGCCCATCTGTAGGGCAACTGGACATCCCCTTATGGAAGGGCTGCAGGGAGGAGACGAGCCAGTCAGAATGCAGTTTAGCAATGATGAAACATACAACTTTCCTCTAGTTCCTAAATGCTTCCTCTCCCGACCCACCCCCACTATCATGATCCCAATTCTACCTTACAAATCTGGCTAGACCAGAGGATGTATATTTGTACAGATAGAAACTGGAAACACAGGGAATCCAGGCGGATGATCCCTTCAGGACCAGTGGTGAGAGTGGCGATACCGGGAGGGTAGATAAAGGGTGGGGTGGAAAGTGGGGACCAATTACAGGGATAACCTCCTCCTTGGGAATAGCCAACAGAAAAGTGGGTGAAGGGAGACGTTGGACAGGGCAAGATATGACAAAATAATAATTTATAAATTATCAAAGGTTCATGAGGGAGGGAGAAGCAGGGAGGGAGGGGGAAAATGAGGAGCTGATGTCAGGGGCTTATATGGAGGCAAATGTTTTGAGAATGATGAGGGTAACGAATGTACAAATGTGCTTAATACAATTGATGTATGTATGGATTGTGATGAGTTGCATGAGCCCCCAATAAAATGATTTTAAAAAAATAAAGAACTCTCCTTGTGGGTTTCCAAAACCGTAAATCACGATGGGAATAGAATGCCTGGTCTATCTCCTGTGGAGTCGATGGTGGTTTTGAACTGAACTTGTGATTAGCAGCCCCGTGGGTTTTTGTTTCTGTAGACAACCCAGGCGAATGTACCAGGCATTTCTTTCTTTCTCACCTTTGAACCTTGGCCTTCACCTCAACATCCTTCCTCCAAATCTCTGATGTGTATATACGATGAAAAAAGGCACAACTATAAATTATTTCATTTAATCCCTAAAACAAACTATGCTTTCCCGATGCAGGTCTCATGCTATGTTTTGTTCACTAGGCATAGAGAGTCAGAGTTGGCTTGATGATACCCAACAATTATCTGTATTTCACAGATGAAGAAACTGAAGCTTAGATCAATTAGGTCCAATTTCCAAGGTCACTGAGGTGATTGATAGATTTGAATGCCTTAGTGTGGAACTTGAGTAACCACTTGGAGTTTCTGATAGAAATGATTCTTTAAGCGTCAACTAAAATCTTGCTCTTCAAAGAGTAGCCCATGGACCACAGCATTAGCATCCTCCAGGAGCTTGTCAGAGATGAATATTCTTGGCCTCACTTCACATCAACTCATCAGCATCCACATTCTACTAAAAATCCCCACCACAGGTGGTTTGTAAGCACGTTCAAGGTTAAAGAGCTCCAAGCCAAACCAGGACTGATTCTCTGAAGCTTTCTCCGATGTCGGAGGGAAGCAATCTTCAGATGGGAAGAGTGACTTCACCTTACTGGCGACCATCATTCCATCACCTTCAGGCTTCTCGTCATGGAGGAGAAATCTCATTTTTCCCAAGCTGAACATCATTCTTCCCAAACTTCTCTTTTGATCTCTTTCTTTCTCATAACTAGGGACACTCTCAAGATTCCCCAGTCCTGATGGAGTTGGAGGGAGCCAGGTGATTAAACATGGTGAAACATATTGGTGCCGGAATCAGAAAACTGGGTCTCAAACTTGCTCCTGTGGCTGTGTGCACCTCGGCAAAGCCGTTCACTTTTCAGGCCCCTACTTTCCACCTCTGTAGGATGAAACGATTAAGAATACATCTTTCACGAGGTACTGCTGCTGCAGAGTGCCATTGCGTTGGATTTGAATCGCAGGGACCCGTGTGTGGCAGAACAAAACACTGCCTGGTATGCACCATCCTCACAGTTTTTATGTTTGAACTCCTTGTTGCAGGCATTGTGTCAATCCATCTTATTGTAGCTTTTCCTCTTTTTCACAGTCCTTCTGCCTTACCAAACATGATTCTTTTCCGGGGACTATTCAATGCTGATCACCTGCCCCAAGTACTGAGTTAAGATTCTTTCCTAAGGAAGCTTCTGGCTGTCCAGCTTTCAAGATACAAGGTCATAGTGGGGATTAAGTAATAGCAATAAAAAGTATGCAATGTGCTGTCACGATGTGAGTGCTGAGCAGTTGGCTGCGATTACTGTTATTGTTCATATCTTAAAATCTGAAGCGGAGTGCCGACTTCCCAAACGGTTCCTAGATGCTACCATTTCTGCCATTCAGCCAAGGCATGGCAGTTGCACAGGCCATGGTAGTGTGCTGGTGGTGACTCCCTCTGCATGTCTCCAAATACTACATAACACAGAATTAATCTCACAGTGCACACTATAAGGAGAGACATTCACTTGCTGATTTGGGTGCAACACACCCATGATACACTGTATGGCAATTCCAAGTGCACAGTGGTTTTTTTAAAAGACTCATTTCAAAGCTCTTATATTGCAGATTTGATTCTAATTTATTTACTTAAGTATTTCCCGCAGGAAGGGCTGGGCATGCACGTGAGTAAGATGGGGCCCTTGTCCTCAGGCAGGTCACAGGGTGATAAGAGGGACAGACACAACATAAACAAAGACCTAGACTAGCTTTGAATGTATGCCCTAAGGGAGCACGACAAGTTCATAGGTAACAGGTCCAGGGGAAAGCTCGAGTTAGGAGTGGAGAGGAGGCTGATGGAGAGTGACTTTGTCAAGTTGGATAGAGGAAAAAGAGAGGAAACTGTTCCAGGCAGAAGGAAGAGAAGTTTAACTTGTGTGTGAGCGTGTGACTTACAATAATAACATGATAGCACTAGCCGATGGATAAAAGAGAGAAGTCATATCCAAGGGGCTTTTAATTTTACAGGCAAGCATTTCTTCTGCAGCCAGTGGATGGTCACTGGAGACTTTAAGCCCTGGCATGCTGAGGTCACATTTGAGTTTCTGCAGGATCCCTCTGGTGCCTTCCTGGGAAATGGAGTGGAATGGCAAAGCGGAGATGGCTGTTGAAATGAGAATGAGGTCAGGGAGCAGAGATGAGATATATTTAAAAGATCAGATCATTAGGCTTTGGTGCTTGGTCCTATGGGAGTGTAAGAAAGAACTGTCGAGAGTCACCCTCAGCAGTGAGGGTGCCTGTGAAGTGGAGATGTTCTGCAAGCAGTTGGGTATAGGATTGTGTGCAGACTCGGATTTTTGCTTACATGACTTCCATCCTCCACCTTGTACTTCCCTGGTGTTGTCAGTTGCCATAAAGTGGATTCTGATTCAAAACAACCCCAGTTGTCGGAAACCAAATCCATCCAATTAATAGTAGAGGTCCTTTTTTTTTAAGGCAGGTAGAGGACCAACCACAGTAGATGAATGAATGAAGGTTGGTCCTAACAAATTGTGCTAATTTCATTCTTGTTGGCCACTTCCTAAATGGCTAGAAAGAACTGATTTGTTCTGGCATGAAAGATAATAAGGAGTTTACCTTAATAAACTTAAAGATAAGCTACCTGGAATAATTTCTTTGTGACTATTTCTCTTTCCGGCTTGGAAAATACATGGAAGCCCATATCTCATACGCTCCCTTGCAGCAGTCATCTGATGACCAAGGGGCTATTGCATGAGAGCAAAACTCAATACACTGATGGTGGTGGGGTGGAGAGAGAGCCCTGAGGGCACCTTAGAGCATCTAAATAAATGGTATCCAAGCCAAACCTCCTTCCATTGGGTGGATACCAACTCACAGTGACCCTGAATAGAGTAACAGAGACTGTCATTCTTTATGTGAACCTAAATAGTTTCTTTCTCCCTTCCAAAGAGGTTGGCAAGGCTGAACCTCTACCATTGGGATTAGCAGCCCAGGACCTAGGCCACAGCACTACCAGGGCTCCCTAGATATTGGGCAGCCTCAACTATCTCAGGACTTCTTCGTATGGATGCTAACAATCTCTCCGGTAGTTTTAGGCACCTATTTTATTTAGGTTAAGGTATATTTGGGTAGCACAAAAGACTCTAAAAGTAGTAACTCAGACACAATAAATGTCTATTTCTTTTTGTCTAAGGTCCAGGGTAGATGTAGGTTAGTGGTGATAGAAAGCTAATGGTAGATTGGGTTATCTTCACCATGTGGCATGCAAGGTCACTTTGGCTAGTTATCTTGGAGTGGGGAAGAAGATATAAATACACTTTGGGGTTTTTGTTTGTTTGTTTTTGCAAAAGGTAGAGATAGGCCTGCAAATACCACATATTATTTCCATTCACATGTATTCCACTAAGTCACATGGCCACATCTAAACTGTAAGGCAAGCTAGGAAATGCCGGCTCACCAGGAAATGGTCTAAATCAGCCAAATGCCTATGGAAGGATGATTTTTGGCAGTCAGCTAATAGTCTCTGCCACTCCACCAATAAGTTTAACTTTCTGTTCTTCTTCCTTGACTCCAACAATGTGCTAAACTAATCCAATGGGTTTTGATCTCAGGGGAGATCTCTCAGTGAGTTCTACAGAAATGTTTCTTGACTATATGTAGGAGCTATGTTTTTTAAGACATATCATATGTGATAGTGAAAACCTGGATGACATCACCTAGGAAGAATATAGAGAATGAGAAGAGACTCAGATGTGGATTCACTGGGCCCATCTACTCCAGAAGGATTCCTCATTACCATCTGTGAAAAGAACAATTCAATCAAGGGTAATGTAACAAAGAGGAACTGCTGAAACCCTGGTGGGGACTGTGCATGATAGTGGGACAGGAGGAAAGTC
>NW_022111366.1:7551768-7552916 GCF_000313985.2 Echinops telfairi
GGGAGGGGGAAGTGGGGAGGGAGGAGAAAAAATGAGGACCTGATGCCAGGGGCTTAAGTGGAGAGCAAATGTTTTGAGAACGATGAGGGCAATGAATGTACAAATGTGCTTTACACAGTTGGTGTGTGTGTGGAGTGTGATAAGAGTTGTATGAACTCCTAATAAAATGATTAAAAGTTTTTAAAAAAGAAAAGAACAATTCAGACACCTCACTGGTCTAGAGGAATTTGCATTAGATTGAGTAGACTCATGGCTCAGATATGTAAAAACATCTTTGCTTGTGTCGGGGGACTTCTGGATATAAACTATAATCAGGTTTGTCTTTCCCCTGTTTTCTTTCTATAACACACTGACTCTGACAAACAACTGTAAAATGTCTGGAGCAAATATGTTCAACTTCCTTCCCTAGAGAAGCTATTTTATGTGGACACCTAGCAACCCGGATCCTGAAATAACTGGATGTGGGAAAAGCTCCAAGCGCAGTTCTGTTCTTTTCCTTCTTCCTTGTCCTCACTCCTCGGGCTTCAGACTTGGAGTGGCTGACGGTCTCATTTTAACCGTACAAAGCAGAAATGCAGGCAATAGTTATGTTTACTGGAACTTTCTCCACCAGGAATCTACCTATGGGATGCACATTTTCTTGAAAGGATGTCCTTATTGGGGGGTGGGCTCTCCTGATAATGTTAATGGCTCTCTAGAGTACATATGTATAATCCCCGGGGCCTGAGTTGACGTAATCTGCCAGTCTCTTTGGATTGCACACAGTGGCCCTTCATCTAACTGGCTGACAGTGCCCTCAAAGCTTCCAGTCATATTGGCTAAACAAGTAAAGAAGACTTAAATAATCATGGTTTGGTCAGAAAACTTGGGAATATAGGCACAGACTATTGAGAGTTCTATTTTGCATTAGGAGTCCCTGGGGAGCATAGTTAAAGACTTGACTATTAGCTAGAAGGTTGGCAGTTCAAATCCAGCCATAGGCACCTTGAAAAAAAGGCTGCCAATCTGCTTTCAGAAGGTCAAGCCTTGAAAAATCTATGAAAAGCAGTTCTACTCTTCACACGGTGGTTGCTGTTATTAGTTGTCATTGAGTTGGTTCCAACTCATAACAAGTCTATGTACAGCACAGTGGTGTGTACAACAGCGCT
>NW_022111366.1:7553225-7558861 GCF_000313985.2 Echinops telfairi
ACCATAATTCAAATGCATCAATTCTTCTTCAGTTTTCATTTTCCAATGTCCAACTTTATATATATACAAGGCATATATATATATATATACACATATATACAAGGCAATTGAAAATGCTATGACTTGAATCAGGTGCACCTTAGCCCTCAAAGTAAGCATCCTTCTTTTTCAACATTTTAAAGAGGTTCTTTGTTGCAGATTTACCCAGTGCAATGAATCATTTGATCTCTTGCCTGTTGGTTCCTTGAGCATTGACTGTGAATTCAAGCAAGGTAAAAATCCTTGACAACTTCAGTTTTTCTCTGCATATCATGATGTTGTTACCTATTGGTCTAGTTGTAAGGAGTTTGGTTTTATTTACATGGAGTTGTAATCCATATTGAAAGCCACAGTCCTTGATCTCCATGAGCAAGTGCTTCAAGTTCCCCTCATTTTCAAGACATAAGGTTGTGTCATCTGCATATTGAAAGTTATTAATAAGGCTGTCTCTAATCCTGATGAGCATTCTTCTTTACATAGTCCAGTTTCTCTAATACTTTGCTCAGCATGCAGATTGAATAAGCACTGTGAGAAGGTACAATCCCGACATACACTTTTCTTGTTTTTAATCCATGCAGTATTCCCTTATTCTGTACCTATAACTGTCTCTTAATCCATGTATAAGCTCTGCATGAGGACAATAAAGTCTTCTGGAATTCCCATTCTTCTTGAGCTATCCATAGTTTGTTAACATCTATAACATCAAATGCCTTTACATAGTCAACAAAACATAAGTAAACATCTTTCTGGTATTCTCAGTCAAGATCTGTCTGACACCAGCAATGATATATATCCCTTGTTTCACATCCTCTTCTGAATCTGGCCTAAACCTCTGGCAGCTCCCTGTCAATGTACTGCTGCAACCATGGTTAAGTGGTCTTCAGAAAAATTGTACTTGCACGTACTATTGAAGTTATTGCTCTGCACTCTTCAAATTCTGTTGAGTTATCTTGCTTTGGAATGGTCAATATATGGATCTCTTCTAGTCTTTCCACTTTCCTAGCGTAGATGAATGAGTGATTCCAGTGCTTCATCAGCTCATTGAAACTTTTCAATGAATATTCCATCAATTACTGGAGCCTTGTTTTTGGCCACTGCTTCAATGCAGCTTTAACTTCTTCCTTCAGTCCTGCTGGTGTTTGATCCTATACTACCTCTTTTACATAGTGGAATGTTGACTAATTCTTTTTGGTACAGTGGCCCAGCGTATTCTTTCTGTTTTCTTGTAAAGCTTCGCATTGTTCAATATTTTGTCCATAGAATCTTTCAAAATGGCAACTCAAGGATGGAATTGAATGTTTTTCTCTAGTTCTTTCCATTTAAGGTGTGCTGAAAGTGTTCTTCCTTTTAGGTTTACAGTGGCTGGTTCTTTAGAAGTGGATAGCCTATTCCTTCTTCACAGTTTTTTCTAAGTCTAGAAGCGCTGCTAAAACCTGTTCACTTCTGGTGAGTCTACTAGTCTTTAGAGTACCGCTGACATAGCTTTCAGCATCACAACAGCACACCAACATGCAAGCCATTACAGTCCGACAAGCTGACAGACAAATGGTGGCTCTTCACATTGGGATCACCATAAATAAGAAGCAACTGGAGAGCATCTCTAGTTATTATTGTTTGGGGGCTTCTCTTACATTACTATTCAAATCAATTTCACCAAGTTATAGATTGTATTATGTACATTTTCTCAGGATTCCCATTCCAGCCAAAATTTGTGAAATGAGAATTATTAGTATACATTGAGCTCTTATTGTAAGTCAGATGTCATGTTATGTATTTCATCAGTGCTATTTCATTTAATCCTCATAGAAACTTTATTAAATAGGTTGAATTACTGATGTAATTTTAGACATTAAGAAGCTAAGACTAAAACAGCACCATCACAAGGTCACAAAATTTGCAAATGATAAACCGAGGATTCAAATCAGCATTTTCACCTCAAAACCAGTGAGACAACCCCCTAAGCCCATACTAGGTTGTCTCTCATAGGGAGACTTAACATAAGAATTAAAGATGTACGTAGAGAACCTAGACTGTGTTAGTACAGGTTGACTAGAGAAACAAATTCAGAGACACTCATATGTGTATAAGAAAGAGCTTTCAGTAAAAGAGCCACTCATCTGTGTATGAGAAAGAGCTTTCAGTAAAAGAGCAACTGTATATTGAGAAAATATCTCATCCCTGTCCAGATCAAGTCCATAAGTCCAATATTAGCCCACATGTCTGATACCAGTCTATAAATTCTTCTTCAGACTCATGCAATGCATGCAATGATATTGAGTTCAGGAAAATCACAAGCCAGTGGATGAAAAGTTTTGTGGATCCAGTGGGGGTGGAAGCATCTCAGCGCTGGCAGGGGTCTCCATGTGGCTTCTCCAGCTCTAAGGCTCTTCGGTAGCTCCATGTGGCTTGTCAACAGCAATGTGTAGCAGAGAGTGTGTCTGGCCTCCAGTGAGCTATTTATCCTCGGTGTGCCTCCAAATGGGGTCATTAAGTTGCGACCTGGTTGACAGGCTAGACTCCACCCTCCCTCAAGTTGACGGTAGATTATGTAACTGGGTTCCTAGGACACAGTAAGCATCTGATAAAAATGATTATTAAAATAATGTCTCCTTCCTAATAGGTGCACAGCATGTAACAGCCTAATAAGAAGATTGCAAAGTCTTATATTGAGAGGTAGTAGAAATTAGTTGCTATTTTTAACATTTTTACCTTAGTAAAGTTAATTTTTATTTATTTTTATTATAAAAGTAGTATAAAGCTCAGGAAATGAATTTTAGTAGAAAGAGATGTCAACATCATGGCATTTCTCAAAGACAGACTTGTTGACATTTTGGTATTCTAATTGAGGCATAATTATTTTGTTGGTTTTTTTTTAAATTTTGCTTTGTTGACAACATGAGAGACCCTCAAATTCCCATGTACCTGAGTCATTCAAATGTCTAAATCTGGTACTAATAGAGGTCAATTCTTCCCCCAAAGAATCCCCAGGGTGCAGTAAGATAGATCTTGGAGGGGCAGTGGTCAAAGGGGCCCCTTTGGACCTGGTGACAGAGGCCCTAATATCTCAGGGGAAAGCCTGCAGCTTTGAGCAAGGAATACGGCACAAGGGTCGATCCAGTGCAGGAGGAAGTATTCCTGGACCTAGTTCCCACCCTCGTGGTCATCTCATGGTGACGCAGCAGGAAGTGGGGCCTCCCCAGAGCCCAGGTCTCTCACAGGAAAGTGGTGTCAGAGGCTTCCGTATGGCAGCCAGTCCAGAGCTTATTCCTTTCACTGTAGCAATCCCAACCCACAGTGTTTGTTCACAGACTGGAATGCGGCCTCAGGGCAGGGTGGTGGCAACCCCTCCACTTGGTCCTGATGCTTGTGGTAAAGCCTGTGGTGGGGCCATCAATCAACTCTACTCCGCTGTCCTGCTGGAGTTCCGAAGGAGATGTCTTCTGAGCAGACAGCGTGAGAGACCTCCTTTCAGATGTCATGTCATTTATAAAAATAAATTCATTTTCCTGTTGAAAAAATAATACTCTGAAACCTTGGGCAAGTTCATCCTCCTTTGCCTTGCTGCTTTTCCATGGCCATTGAGAGGAAAGGAAACTCTCCTGCATTCATCATCTCTCAGAATGGAATTTTGTTCTTTCCCGAGAGAGATGAATAACAAGACCATGCTTCTGTGTTGGAGTTAGTATTAATTCCCTAACAAAGTATCACAAACTGAGAGTCTTGAAACAACAGAAATGTAGAGCTTCACAGTTCTGGGGGCTAAAAGTTCAACATCAAGGTGTTGCCAAGGCCATGCTTTCTCTGAAGGCTCAGAGGGAAGACCCTTTCTTGCCTGGCTCAGCTTCCTGCAGTTCCTGGAAATCCTTGGTGCTCTTTGTCTTGGAGCTCCCCCACTTTAATCTCTGCCCCCACCTTCGCATGGTTGTCTTCCTTTTCTTTTTTCTTTTTTTGTCTTCCTTTTCTATCTGTCTTTTCCCTCCTTTTTCAAGGGCATCAATTATATTATATGCAGACAGGTTCTATGTCAGTGTTACTTACCGCTTGTTAACTGATAGCATCTTCAAAGACTGTATGTTTAAACAAGATCCCATGGTAAGGTACCAGGGTTAAACCTTCAATATATCCTGTTGGAGGGTACAATTCAATTCATAGCAGACTCCACTGGAACATTTTATACTTAACCTCGGTTCTTTCCACTGAAGACTAGAGAGTCTACTCAGGTACTCAAGGGGCCGGAGGCTGGAAACCCACATGGCAGCCACAGGTTTGCTGCACTTGTGGCTTCACGTTGGCCACGCTCTTTATCTCTTGACATTTATTTTTCCTTCCATGAATATTTATGATCATATTTGGAGAACTTATTAACTGACATTTCTTGTGATTGTCAGCTCATGGGCAATTGATATTCCCAAATGATTGATTGGCTCTGCAAGATGCTAAAACATTTTCTAAGATCCCTATAATCTCCATGGATGTAGTTCAGTCAATATTTTTGACAACTGGTAAACTGTGTGGTCCCATACAGAAACTTTAGTGACCACAGTGGTGGACTCTTTGAATCCTACATGGAGTGTGAACCATATTTTTTGTCCTTTACTTTGAAGATGACGCAGTGGAACGTAGTATAAGGACACCAAAGGGGCTGAAGTGGCATACACAGTGAGTAACTCTGGCTGTCAGGGGTCCTCCCCAGGATGATTGCTATAGATGTGGAGAGATGGCTTTGGTTATGGCACCTGTATTCTAAGAGGCCCAGTGACTCAGAGAACCTTAACAGAGAAACTGAGCAAGAATATCGACCATTCAATACATGTTCTTTTCAAGTGTCCCTAGAACATGTACTTTTGAACATGTCCAAACCTGAACCATAAAAACAAACCTCAAGGCTGTTGTTGGGTGTCAATGGGTGAAATGGAAGATGTTTGCCCACAACAGGGAGAAGAGAAATCAGGGAGGGATAAATTACTAGGGGTGTTGGTGAGAGTTTTAAATTGCTAAATACAAAGTTGATGATCTGAGATATAAACCCCACTTAATTTACAATTTGTAAAAATGTATAAGAATCTAATCATACAGAGGATATCTTCTGACCACAATGGATTCAAAGTAGAATTCAATCATAGAAAGATAATAGGAAAATGTCTGATTTCAAAAACTAATGATACATTTCTAAATAAACCAGGAGTCTGAGAGGGGAATTTAAAGATATATTTAGTTGAATTAAAGTTAAAATACAGCATGTCAAAATTTCTGGGACACAGCTAAAGCAAGAGAGGGAATTTATAGCACTAAAATGCTTATATTGGAAAAGGGAAGTCTCAAACGAATGATCTAAGCTTCTGCATCAAAAACTTTGAAGGAGAAGAACAAAATAAGCACAAAGGACATGGGGTAAGTAATAAAAAGTATGAGAGCAAAACATCGATGGTTTGAAAAGAGGAAAATGGTAAAGAAAAATCAGCACACAAAAAGCTGGTTCTCCCGGCTATCAAAAGAGAGAGCGTCTGGGCTCTTAAAGGCTAGAAGTGTCTGGGTCTTAAAGGCTTGAAGATAAACAAGTGGACATCTAGCTAAGAAGCAACAAAGCCCACATGGAA
>NW_022111366.1:7559087-7564776 GCF_000313985.2 Echinops telfairi
CAACTATCATGACCCCCAATTCTACCTTACAAATCTGGCTAGACCAGAGCATGCACACTGGTACAGAAAAGAACTGGCAACAGAGGGAATTCAGGACAGATAAATGCCTCAGGACCAATAATGAAAGTAGTGATACCAGGAGGGGAAGGGGAAGGTGGGGTAGAAAGGGGAAACTGATCACAAGGATCTACATATAACTCCCTCCCTGGGGAACAGACAACAGAAAAAAATGGATGAAGGGAGATGTCGGACAGTGTAAGACATGACATAATAATAATAATTTATAAATTATCAAGGGTTTGTGAGGCAGGGTGGAGAAGGAAAGGAAAAATGAGGAGCTGATACCAAGGGCTCAAGTACAAAGCAAATGTCTTGGGAATGATGATAGCAACAAATGTACAAATGTGCTTGACACAATGGATGGAGGTATAGATTGTGATAGAGTTGTATGAGCACCCAATAAAATGTTGGGTTTTTAAAAAATTAAAAGCTGGATTAAAGATTGATAATAAATTTGACAAACATCTTTCAGTCCATATAGTAAAAAAAAGAAAGAAGACACAAATTATTGATATCAGAAAAGAAGCAAAGAATAGTACTATGGTCCATGTACATGCTAAAGGAATAATCAGGGAATACTAAAAATAACTACATATGTAAATTTGACAATTTAGATAAAATGGACCAATTCCATGAAAATTACAACCTAACACAATTCACTCAGTATGAAATAGATAGCAATTTAGGAATATTGAATTTAAAATTTCATATTTGCTAAACAAACTTAGAAAAATAAGAAGAAAAGAAAGGGAAGAAGGGAGGGAGGGAGGCAGGGAGAAAAAGAGAGTGAAAGAAAGAAAGAAAAAGTTCCAGATCCTGATAGTTGTATGGGAGCATGCTACCAAATATTAAAAACAATTGACACATATGAGGGGGTACCCCCCAAACACGGAAATTTCAAAGCTGTATATTTAAAAATTTTTACAAAACAACCTTATCACCTTCATAGTACTCTCTATTACATGTAATACATTTGTCAAATCTGCATTTCCATTCTTGGAAACATTTTTTAAACTCATCTGTTTGGATGGCTGACAGCACCTCTCTCATTTTTTTTTCACCTCATCTATGTCATCAAATCGCTGTCCTTTCATGTCCTTCTTCATTCAAAGAAACAAAAAGAAGTCTCATGGAGTGAAGTGAAGTGAGTAAGGTGTTTGAGGCAAGAGAGGTATGCTGGTTGTTTTTTTTTGGAAAAACTGGCCCACTGAGATGGCAGCATGAGCAGGTGCATTGTCGTGGTGGCAAAAGCAGTCCCCTGTCTGCCAAAATCCAGGCCTTTTCTGTCACACACTGTTATGCAATCTTCTCAGAACCTCTAAATAGAAAGCTTGATTAACAGTCTGACCTGGTAAAACTCACTTCAAATGCACTACAAGTTGTCATTTTTATCTGTTTGGGAAGTTGACGGATGTCCAGGATGAGATTTGTCATCAATCAACATTTCACCTTTTTTGAAATGAGAAAACCACTCACATACTTGTGTTTTTCCCATAATGTTGTCCTTGTAAGCTGTGATGAACAACAAAACAGTTTCTGCCCTATTTTCCTGAGCAGGAAACCAAATTTCACAGCCTCACAATGTTTTCTTAAATGGGCCATCATGAAAAATGAGGTTCCAGCGAAACTGCTTTTACTTAAAAAAAAAAAAAAGATCACTGTTAAGATATCCATAATACCCCATGCAATCTATGGATTCAGTGCAATCACTTCCAAAATTCCTACAGCCTTATTTACAGAAATAGGAAACCCAATGATCAACTTTATATAGAATAGGGGGAGGACTTGAATAGCTAAGGCAATGTTGAAAGAGAAGTATAAAAATAGGAGAACTCATACTTAGTGATTTCGAAATATATACAGCTACCATAATCAAGACAGTCTAGCACTTCCCAGGCAATGACACCGGGTGCACTGACTCAGAGTGAGTTGTGAGATGCTCGCCTAGCAGGAACAATGTGTACTAAGAAAACTCTGCTCTGCCCAACGCAATTCCATTTGTGTGTGTGTGTGGGGGTACCCCCTCATATTCTACAAAATATCTTCTGGAAAATACAGGAGAAAACACTTTTTCATTCGTCTTCTGAATCTGGTATTACTCTGATTATAAAATCACACACAGCACAAAAATAACTGCTGACACGGTTTCCAGTGAATGCTCTCGTGAGGTGCCATTGAGTCAGTCTGACCCCTAGTGACCCTTGCACAACAGAACCAACACCACATGACCCTGCACCAGCCTCACCATCGTTCTCATGCCCAGTCTCATTGTTACAGCCTCTGTGTCAATCCATCTCGTTAAGGGTCTTCCTCTGTTTCGCTGCCCCACCACTTTACCAAGCATGATGTCCTTCTCCAGGGACGGGTGTCTCCTGACAATCTGTCCTGTGCATAGTCACTACCATCCTGTCAGCTCTGACAAAGGCAACTCTATAGGACGGCTAGAACTGTTCCTCAATGGGTTTTAAGACTGTAAATTCTCTTGAATATAAAATTCTTAACCAAATATTAGCAAATAGAATTTAGTAGTGTATATAAAATGGTACCACATGACTAACAAATTCAAATTCCAGAACTGTGAGACCATTTTAATATTTGAAAACCAATTAATACAATCTCCCGTACTAACAAATCAAAAACAAACAAAAGAATACCATCACACCAATTGGTACAGACAAAGCACTTGACAGTTCCCAATATACATTCATGATGCAGACTTTCAGAAAACTAGGAATAAAGAGAAGACAGCCTGGGAGACTTATCTGACCTCTTCCAGCTCCCAAGGCTTCTTGTTAAAAGACAGACACCAGACATGCCTTCACCTTTGTGATAGGTTTTTTTATGCCAACATGGCTCCAGTAAGAACATCTGGGTGGAGTTTAGCCTCATTGAGGTTGCAGCTTGATTGGAGGGCAAACCAAGATAAATGACATAAATGGCTTGGCTAGTGCCCCCTACCCCACCCCTGCTTTCACCTACCTGTTTCCTGTTGGCAAGTCATGCTGATACCTATTAGATCCCTGGAGATGCTTCCACAGCCACTGGAACCGCAAGACTTTTCACCC
This sequence comes from Echinops telfairi, assembly GCF_000313985.2. Taxonomy (NCBI): domain Eukaryota; kingdom Metazoa; phylum Chordata; class Mammalia; order Afrosoricida; family Tenrecidae; genus Echinops; species Echinops telfairi. Next base: position 7,562,213 of record NW_022111366.1, read on the forward strand.
ACTGGCCTCTTATCTTCCTGCATTTTGCATTATTGCCTGCACTGCATGAGTCTGATGAGGAGTTTATGGACTAGTCTTAGACTTATGGGCTAATATATGTATGGATGTGATCTGGACTGGGCTGGGACGTTTTCTCTATATACATTTACTCTTTGATATAAAGCTCTTTCTTAGACATATGTGAGTGTCTCTGGATTTGTTGCTCTAGTCAACCCTCTCTAACACAACCTTCAACTCTTTTAACCCTATTCTGACACTCGCATTCCCTCCCACAACACTCCACTTTAGTGTCTGGGTTTGGTAATCCATTGCAAATGGCCACACAGAGTTCCCAGTTGATGCTCATGATTATGGGGCTCATTAGGGAAGTTTCGTGCTATTGATTAGGTTCCAACACATAGCAACCCTATGTACAACAGAACAAAACAGGATGGTCCTGGGCCATCCTCAAAATTGATCTTATATTTGAGCCTATGGTTATGGCTCTGTGTCAATCCATCTCATCTTTTTTATTGCTCCTCTACTTTGCAGAGGTTGGTCTCTCCTGGTAATACATTCAAAGTATATGAGAAAAGGTCTTCTCATCCTTGTTTTTGAGGAGCTTTTTGGCTGTATGTCTTTCAAAACAGATTTGTTGGTTCTTTTGGCAATCCTTGGTACTTTCAATATTCTTTGCCAGGCCCATACTTCAAACACATTGATTCTTCTTCAGCCCTCCTTATTCAAAGTCCAACTTTCACATAGATATGAAGCAACTGAAAATACCATGACTTGAATCAGGTGCACCTTAGTCCTCAAAGTAAGCATCCTTGTTTTTCAGCATGTTAAAGAGGTCCCTTATAGTAGATTTACCCAATGAATCAAGTCATTTGATCTCTTAACTTCTGGTTCCTTGAGCATTGACTTTGAATTAAAGCAAGGTAAAAATCCTTGACAACTTCAAGTTTTTCGTCATGTATCATGATACTGTTACCTATTGGTCTGGTTGTGAGGATTTTGGTTTTCTTTACATTGAGTTGTAATCCGTATTGAAGGCTGTGATTCTTGATCTTCAGCAAGTACTTCAAGTCCTTTTCACTTTCAAGACACAAGATTGTGTCATCTGCATATTGAAAGTTGTTAATAAGGCTTTCTGTAATCCTGATGCAGCATTCTTCTTCACATAGTCCGGTGTCGCTCATAATTTGCTCAGCATACAGACTGAGTACCTATGATTAGAGGATAAAACCCTGATGTGCACCTTTCTTGATTTTAAACCATGCAGTATTCTCTTATTCTGTTTGCATAACTGCCTCTTGATCTATGGACAGGATCCACGTGAACACCATGAAGTGTTCTGGAATTCTCATTCTTCTCAAAGCTATCTACAGTTTGTTATAATCCATACAATTGAATGCCTTCGTATAGTCAATAAAGCACAAGTAAACATCTCTCTGGTATCTCTGCTTTGTGCCAAGATCCATCTAACATTAGCAATGCTATCCCTTGTTCCATGTCCTCTTCTGAACCTGGCCAAAACCTCTGTCAACTCCCTGTTAATGTACTGCTGCAACCATTGTAGGATGATTTTCAGCAAAATTTTACTTTCGTGTAATATCACTCTATAATGGATACATTCTGTTGTGTCATTTTTCTTTTAATGGGTACAGATATGGATGTATTCCAGTCAGTTGCCCTGGTAGCTGTCTTCCAAAGTTTTAAATGCTTCCACTGCTTCCTTGGCTTGTTGAAAGCATTTCAGTGGTATTTTTGGTCAATGCCTTCAGTGCTGCTTGAACTTCGTCCTTCAGTGCCATTGGTTCTTGATCATATGCTACCTCTTGAAATGATTGAATGTTGGCTTCTTTTTGGTACAGTGACTGTACATTCTTTCCATCTTCTTTTGAACCCTCCTTCACTGTTCAATATTTTGTTCATAGGATATTTCAATATTGCACCCGGAGGCTTGAATTTTTTCTTGAGTTCTTTCAGTGTAAGATATGCTGAGTATGTTCTTCCTTTTTGTTTTCACTTCTAGGTCTTTGCATCTTACTGTAAGAATGCCCATGAAAACATAAGCCTGCCACTATTACAGATATTCAGTTTCTTAATTACCTAACATTTGCAACTCAGTATACTGAGAAGACAAGGATATTTCTTGATGAGAAGAATCTTCTTTTCTGGTTGGTATTTTGCTGACATGCTTCCATAAGCAAATCCAGTCCAGAACAAGCCATCAAATTTTAGCAGTTTACATAAGCTCACAGTATAAAACATTAACTTGAAAAAGAACATCCAGAAAAAAAAATCTAAAGCTAACATCTTTCATGGTGAAAGAGTGAATTTTTTGCTCTCAACATTCATATTAAATACATATCTGGAACTTCTAGGCAGCAAATTAAGATGAGAACAAGACATAAAGTCAGACCAGAAAGGAAGAACATCCATCCATCGTGTCAAGCACATTTGTACATTTGTTGCTATCATCATTCTCAAAATATTTGCTTTCTACTGGAGCCTTGGTGTCAGCTTCTCATTTTTGCCCCTGCCTCCCTCAGGAACCCTTGAAATGTATAAATTATTAT
>NW_022111366.1:7565204-7566742 GCF_000313985.2 Echinops telfairi
CTCCCCCTCATTCACAACGATATGAGTTTTTATATATGTATATCCATAATAATCAAGACTATGTGATAGTGGTGGATGGATACACACATAGATAATGGAAGATGAGAAAAACTAGAAATAGGCCAGACGCACACACTATGCCTCACCGATATTTTTATAAAGTTGCAAAAGCAACTAAAGACATTAAAGAAAGTCCTTTCAACACATGACACTGGAACAATTGTTCTTCCATAGATAACACGATGAACCTCAAATTAAGCATCACCCCTTGTGTTAGAACAACGGATGACTTTACAGACAGAAATTCATTTTCTCGAAATTTAGGAGGCTAGACAGCCAAACTTAAAGCACCAGCATTGAAAGGGGTTCTCTCTTCCCTCTCTGGTGATAAAACTCATTGTGTCAGTCTCTCTAGCCCTGATGTACCTCAATTCCATGGAGGTCTTGTCTCCAGCTGTGTTTGCTTTTCGGTGAACCTTTTGGGAGCTTCAAAAGGTTCTCATATGTATCTAACAGTTATCTGTTTGTTAGTATAGGTCTGACACATAATATGTGCTCAACAAATGTCCAGATGTTAATGAACATCTGGGAAAGTTAATGAACACCTATGCAACAATATCAGGTGGTACATTTTAGTTCTGGATTGAATTCGGGGTTGGTTTGCATGAGCTCTCTAAGAACACATTTATGGATGAGATAGAATAAAATGGAGACAGGAAATACAGCCACATTCCTTTGATACTAAACAATGCTTGTCGGGACACTAAGAATTCATATATAATGAATCAATTTCATTGCAAACATAAAGCAGAAAGTAGACAAAGATGATTATCAAGGGTGTTTTGATTCCCTTTACTTTAGTCCCTAATCCATCTTCATGATGTTTGCATGCACACCCATCACCTCTTCCCTCACAACATAGAACGTAACCGTTTCAGAGCTTCTCCGTGAGTATTCAGGATAGCTAACTGTGATGCTTCCACTGGATGATGTGCCAAGCTGCATCATCTTTTCTAGTCCACACTTCAACTCTGTCCATGGCCTCAGGTCTCAATTCTCAGACAGGTTTCTTCTGAATTGAAGAGCTGTAATCTGATGAACACCTTAATGCTTGTACCCCCCTAATAGTAGAAATCACTTTACCAAGATTGACAAATTTTCACAAGGAAAGCATTTTCCATTTCCTATAAGAACTGTTAAAAAAAATAATAAAAAGAGGGAGGGGGGAATGAGGAGCTGATGCCAGGGGCTTACATGGAGAGCAAATGTTTTGAGAATGAAGAACGAAACAAATGTATAAATGTGCTTTACACAATTGATGTATGTATGGATTGTGATAAGAGTTGTAAGAGCCCCCAATAAAATGATTTAAAAAAAAAAGAATTGTTAGGTCTTGCAAACATTTTCATCATTCTTTAATTCATTGAAAAAATTTTATTGGGATTATATCTTTTTATTTAAATATTTGCTAAAGATTTGATTTGCTAATCCATTTTGATCATATTAATCTTCTCTGATAATAGATTTTGCCTTTTTTT
>NW_022111366.1:7568681-7570648 GCF_000313985.2 Echinops telfairi
ACAACTTTGACGCACCTAAATGTATAAAGCAAATGAAGATAGAATTGAAGGGAGAAATAGGTAACACTACAATAATAATTGAAGACTTCAATACTGGTCAGAATATCTAGGAAAATCAGCAAGGAAACAGGACATGAATGGCACTACAAGCCAACTGGACTGAATAGACATATGTAGGACATTTCATCCAATAGCACAAAATACATATATTATTCCCATGCAGATGGATCCTTCAGGATAGACAACATCTCACATCAAATTTACAAAACAAATCTTGATATTTAAAAAACTTGAAATCATATCAGTTATTTTCTTTGAGCACAACAGAGTGAAGCTAGAAAACAGTAACAGAAGCAAATCTGAAAAATAAACAGGCATATGGAAATTAAGTAACACTAATAAACTACCAATGAATTCTGGATGAAATTAAAAACAAAAATCACATTTTTAGGATCAAATGAAGATGAAAGTACAACATACACGATGATTAAATAGGATTTGTTTTAGGATGCAAAAATGGTTCAAAATTAGGAAATTAATCAATGTAATACACCACATCAAACGAACTAAAAAAAAAAAAGAACTACATGATCAACTCTATGGAGGCAGAAAAACATCTGATAAAACCCAAGACCCTTTCTTGATGAAAATCCTCAAGAAGATTGATACATCAGGAAAGGTCCCCAGTATGTTTAATGGCACATATGAAAAACCTATAGTCAAAATTGTACTCAATAGAGAAAGATCAGTCAGCTCTCCCGGTGAAGTCAGGAACAAGGCAGGAGTGCCCACTTCCACCACTTATAATCAATATTATATTAGAAACCCATCCTATCACAATAAGACAAGAAAAAGAAACAAAAGCATTCAGATCAGAAAAGAAGAGGTAAAATTACCTTTATCTGTGTATGACGTTACCCTTTATATAGAAATTTCCAAAGAACATGCAAGACAGCTTCTAGAGCTAATAGAGAAATTAATCAGCATTTCAGAGCTTAAGGTCAACAAACAAAAATTACCTTGGGACAGGAGGAAAGTAAGAGGAAATAGAGGAAAGAACTAGGGGGCAGAAGACATTTATAGAGGTATAAACATAGACATATACATATGTAAATATATTAATATAAAACCATGGGGATATAGGTCTATGTACATATATTTATAAGTTAAGTATTAAGGTAGCAGACAGACATTAGGATTCTACTCAAGTACTCCCTCAACACAAGAACACTGTGCTCAAATAACCTGGCATTCTGTGATGTTCACCTTCCCTACACGATCACTGAAAACAAAATGGGTGCATAAGCAAATGTAGTGAAGAAAGCAGATGGTGCCCAACTATTACAAGATATAGCATCTGGGGTCTTAAAGACTTGAAGTTAAACAAGCAGCCATCTGCATGGAAGCAACAAACCCCACATGGAAGAAGCACATGAACCCCTATGATCATGCATGGTGTTGATGGGATCAGGTATCAGGCATCAGAAAACCCAAAACAAACAACCATGTTGATGCAAATGCGGGGGCTCAGAATAGAGACTCAAAGCCCATCTGTAGACAATTGGACACCCCCTTATAGAAGGGTCACAAGGAAGAGATGAGCCAATCAAGGTGCAGTATAGCACTGATGAAACCTACAACTCTCCTATAGTTCTTTAATGCTTCCTCTCCCCCGTTATCAGTACCCCAATTCTACCTTACAAATCAGAGTAGACCAGAACATGCACACTGGTACAGATGAGAGCTGGAAACACAGGGAATCCAGGACAGATAAACCCATCAGGCCCAATATTGAAAGAAGTAATACCATGAGGGTAGGGGGAAGGTGGGAGGAGCAGGGGGAGAAAGGGGTAACCAGTAACAACGATTGACATACAACACCCCCCCCCTTGTCCCTGGGGACAAACAACAGAAACATGGGTGAAGGGAAACAGTGGATGGTGTAAAATATGAAAATAAAAATAATT
>NW_022111366.1:7572208-7573671 GCF_000313985.2 Echinops telfairi
GGACGAACAACAGAAAAGTGGGTGAAGGAAGACAGCGGTTGGTGTAAGATATGAAAGAAAAATTTATAAATTATTAAGTGTTCATGAAGGAGGGAACAAGAATGAAGAACTGATACCAAGGGCTCAAGTAGAAAGAAAATGTTCTGAAAATGAAGAGGGCAACATATGTACAAATATGCTTGACACAGTGGGTGGGTGTATAGATTGTGATAAGAGCTGTAAGAGCCCCCAATAGAATGACTTAAAAAACAAAAAAACAAACCTAATTCCAGTAACATATATTTGGTGAGTCCAGCCAGGAGAAAGAGGGAGTGTGGGAAAAAGAAGTATAATTCTCCAAAATGAGTTCAGACTGGAATTCTTATCCAGTCAAGAAAGCAAGTGGCCCTCAGAGCTCCCTTAAGTCTGTGGCTAACTGCCTCCAGTGAGCATCCACTAGACCCCAGAGAAGACAGGAAGTTCACTGTACAATTGTTCTCTTACTCTCTTTTTCCTTTTGGTCTGTTTTCTCTCTGTCTGTTGTCTAGTGTGGTACCAACTGAAAGTCTGTTGAAAGGGCTGGGTTGAATAAGTGGTCCTCTACTATCTGAAAGATGATGGGGAGGGTATTTGGAGGGCTGAGATGACCAATGTGATGTACACACCACCAGGTACACAAAAGAGACCTTGCTTGTGTCTAAATCCTGGTGAAGAACTCACGGGAAACTCGTACCATGAGTTTAAAGAGTCTGCTATTATTACCATCTAAGAACCCAGCTAAATCCACATTAATAATCAATGTTCTGCCCTCAACCTCTAATCAAGAAGGAAAATGCATTAGTGCCACAAATCAAAAGGTGTTTGTGAATGCAGAAATCTCTGGCTTGCAAACATAGTATGTTTCCTTCTTGTGCCTTGAATCATTCCCAAAGCCATCGTGAGCACTCTACACAGATATTTCTGAAAACTAAACTATACAGATAACAAAAAAAAACACCAAAAAACCTGGAAACGCAATAAGAACTAGTATGCTGACAGACTAATATAGATAAGGGATCAATCAACTAATTTGGATACAGCAACAAGGAAGCATGATCTATACATGTACTTCGTAGGTTAAGACACGTAGAAGACAAAGGAAAGGTTATTTGTCTTTATCTTTTCATTCTGGCCTGTTAGGTCAACCAACGAGTCCCTTCCTAACTGTTAATATTAGAATCCAGGCCTTCTGTGTTTAAAGCAGGCCCACTTCAAAACTACCTCCCAGAGGAACCTGAATATTTATGTTAATTTTTCTGTTCTGTGACCAACTGGATTCAGAGTCACAAATAATATCAAGATGAGAATGTTTCCCTCACTTCTTCCAGACCTGCCAAGCTGCAAAAGACCATTGACAGCTCAACCTAGCAGCAAAGAAGAGTGGTCTCCTTATCCCCATGTGTTTTGACAAAGGGGAGGAAGAGTGGGACTGGGAATCACAACCG
>NW_022111366.1:7585464-7637904 GCF_000313985.2 Echinops telfairi
CAGAAAAAAAAATGCAAAAGGGGCATAGGGAAAAAGCTACTGTATGCAAACATTCCTGGGGTGAGGACCAGGTAATATGGCAGGGACCAGACCAAATACAGGCATACACATGGTAGACAACTAAAAAGGAGGTGGGGAAAAGGAAAAATAATAATGATAAAAAGAAATGATGAGGCCAATGAATGTAAAAATGTACTTTACACAATTGATGTATGTGTGGATTTTGATAGGAGTTGTATGAGCCCCTAATAAAATTATTTTTTTTATAAAAGAAAAATGATGACAGTACCTTGTTAAAGGCCAAAACAAAACAAAAACTTGCAAGACCTGGAAAGCCAAGGCACTCCCATCAAGTGTGGGCTCGCACGTACCCCAATTTACACTGTGCTCCTTGTGGTGAGGCCACACTTGCATTCTTCTCAGTGTGTGTGTGTTTGTGCATTTTCCTGTTAGTCATATGTGCGACAGACAGTGTCGCAGTGTGTAAGTTGCTGCTGTCATCATCCTCAGATGTTCACTTGCAGATGCTCAACATTATGATTTACTATTTAAAACACTGTGGTACAGCAGGTTAAAACTTCCTTTTTAAATCATTTTATTGGGGACTCTTACAACTCTTATCACAATCCTTATATATATCAAGCACATTTGTACATGTGTCGCTCTCTTCATTCTCAAAGCATTCTACTTGAGCTCTTGGTATCAGCTCATCATTTTTTCCCTCCCTCCCACGTCCCCCCTCCCTCATGAACCCTTGATAATTTATAAATTATTATTATTTTGTTATATCTTACACTGTGCATCCCCCAGGGAAGGGGTTATATGTAGGTCCTTGTAATCGGTTCCCCCTTTCTACCCCACCTTCCGTCTACCCTCCTGATATCGTCACTCATACCACTGGCCCTGAAGGGGTCATCTGTCCTGGATTCCCTGTGTTTCCAGTTCCATCTGTATCAGTGTACACCCTCTGGTCTATTCAGATTTGTAAGGTAGAATTGGGATCATGATAGTTGGGGGTGGGGGCGGGAGGAAGCATTTAAGAACTAGAGGAAAGTTGTGTGTTTCATCGTTGCTACACTGTGCCCTGACTGGCTCGTCTCCTTCTCGTGACGCCTCTGCAAAGAGATGTCCAGTTGCCTACAGATGAGCCTTGGATTCCCAATCTGCACTCCCCCTTATTCACAATGATATGATTTTTGTTTTTTGATGCCTGATACCTGATTCCTTCGACACCTCGTGATCGCACAGGCTGGTGTGCTTCTTGCATGAGGGGTTTGTTACTTCTAAGCTAGATGGCCGCTTGTTTACTTTCAAGCCTTTAAGATCCCAGATGCTATATCTCCTGATAGCGGGGCACCAGAAAAAAAAAAGAGAGCCATTTGGCTAATGGCAGACTGACTTACAATGGAGTCGTCAGAAAAGAATCCCATCCTAAGTCAGGGGCAGCCTGTGTAGATAAAGACACAGTCCCTTAAAAGAATATCTGACACACAGCACGATTCCAATCATATTAATTGTCAGCATGACTACAGTTATCATAGTCATCTTTCTGCTCTTCATCCTCTAATCCCTTCTTTCCCTGTTGCTGAAGAACCTCCCTCTTTTCCTGATCCTGACAAATACTCTTCTATGACCAGGATTGCCCATTTGAAAATTTTCCACTCACTCCCAGTCTCATCATTGTCCACCTGGAGTACAAACTTTCAACTTCTCATCCAGTTTTCTTTGTTCTTTTACACCTACCTTCTTTTTTACATTGTCTATAAAAGATCCTAAATTGCTCCACGTGGGTTCCATTGTCATAGGGTAGTCCTCATATTATTTCCTATGTCAGATTTTCAATCTGGTTTTAGACCAGTCTCTTATAGTAACTCCTTCCACTAAGGCAAGCCCTTCCCTTAGAGTCTCGACAGTGGGAAAGGAATCCGAGTGCCACTACTTTCCAACCCCCTCTGGGGAGGTTCATATGTTCTCCTGCTTTAGCAGGGTCACCCTTCCCATGTCATAGAGACCCAACAAGTCTCTGCTTTCTTATCTGTAAGACAGGATACTGAGTGTCCTCATCCCAATATTCTTGCATTTAATAAATCCCGTTGCTTCACTTCAGATGTTAGTTTCAGCTGTTGGCATACCCCATACACAAACCCCCCACAGCCATTGTGCCACTTCCAGCTCCTAGTGACCTATATAAGTTTCCCAAGACTGCAAATCTTTACAGGAGGAGTTAGATTTGTCTCTCTCCCGAAGAGTGGCTGGTGGGTTTAAACCAAGAGCCTTATCGTTAGCAACCCAATACCTTGGTACCAGGACCCCTTGGCACAGGCATAGGGATTGCCAAGGGCGGCTGGATGTCCTCATTGCCCTTTTCTTTGGTTTTATTCTCACATTAAAAAATAAGTAAAAGTGAGATAGCTAAGAGAGTGTGGAGGAGGCCTTAGTTGGTACCAATAGTTTATCTGCCTAGCTGCTCGGTGTAAGGCTGGAGGTCTGAGTTCACCCAGAGGGGCCTCAGAAGAAAGATTCAGCAATCCACATCCAAGAAAAACAAGCCCGGAAAGTGCTGTGAAGCACAGTAGGACTCCCACACCCATGAGGCCACAATGAGTCAGAAACAACTTGACGGCGATCCGTTTTAGAGACTGGTGGTAGAAGACTTTCGGCACATTACACTACAGTGGCACAGCACACCAAATTCAGACGGAATCTCTCATTCATCATCTAGGAATATGCATTTTGGGGGGCAAAAGTGATAGCTAAACACCTACGTTTTCCTCTGCAATGATATCAGAAAATTAACATGTTGGCCAGAAATGAGCCCTTTTGGTTGATTTATCTTCCTGTCTTCTCTTCCCACCTCCAGATTGAGTAAAGGTCTTTCTGTGTTTAAGATTGTGTTATATTCTGTCTCTTTTCACACAAATGGCTCTCAAGAGCTTCTGCAGTATTTTAAATACCCTCTAATCAACCAGGAGTGAGGGAAAAGTAAGAAAGGGTCAATGGAAATGGAGGAAGAGAAACAAAAGGAAACATTAGATTATTACCCAATATAATTAGGCCTTCACTCATCACTTAACAGTAAACATTAATTTGTGTAATGACTATGAAGATCCTACAACATAATTACTGTTATCCCTTTGTATAGTGGAAGAAATGGAGGCTCCAAGAGGTTAAATAACTTGTTCATTGTTACCTGGTGGACTTTAGCCAAGGTCAGCTTGACTTCAAATCCTCTATTTAAAAACAAAACAAAAACACTTTGTTCCATTAATTATCCACGGCTGCTAGACAAATTAACAGAAGAGTGAGTTGCTTACAACCGCAAACATTCGGGCTCATCATTTCTCTGCGTCAGGAATCTGGGTGTGGTTCAGCCGGGTCTCTCAGGAGGCTCCAGTAGCAGTGTGGCTGAGGCTCTGTCATCTGCAGGCTCACCTGGGGACAAGCCCAGCTCACCACATGGTGACGTCCTTCAAAGTGAGTGAACCAGAAACTGAGAGATGATGCCAGAAAGGAGGCTCCGTCTTTTTCTATCCAACCTAGAAAACGACAGCCTGTCACTTCTTCATATTCTATTCATAAAAGCAAGTCAAGAAGCCCAGGGCACACTAAATGGGAAGGTATTGTCGAAGGGTGTGGATCCCAACAGGTAGAATCATTGGGGACCACCTGTGTCCTTGCAGAAACCACCTTTCGGTGCTTATCCACAGATGTAGGTATTCTACAATAGTCTTTCCTGTACAAAAGCTCGATAGGCTTAGGCACACACGCGGGCTGCCATCAGTTGGAATCGGCGCCACAGCCGCCGGGTTAGCTTTACTGCTTCGGTAAACCTGAGCTTCCTCCCTGAGTTTGATCTCATCTCCAACTTCTCTTCACTGTACCTTTTTCAGGAAAGAATTTCAGAGCAATTCACATGCAACTTTGAACCAGACAGATGAAAGCTCTAAATATATCCCCCCCCAAATAATGCTAAAATAGTCTCTTGCTATGGACTGAAAAGTGGACCACATCATAAGATGAAGCCTCACAAGAGAGACAAACAGTATCTGGCAAGGCTCTTTATATCGATACACAGTCCGTTTCACAAAGAGGCCTACAGTTCTGTCATTTGGACAAGAACTGAAAGAAATACTTGGCCTCCTCCTAACTCACAATGGTAGAGAAATTGTGCAGATAAGCATGTTCCGTTCTTTCGTGGGTACTATCTTAGGAATGTCGGTTACCAAGAACTTTTACTGACTGCATACGAGGACCAGAGATCTTTCTTTATTCAGATCTGTGGGTGACGACAGGAAAGTAAAAGAGATAGTCTTGGTTTTCCCCAACCTTTATAATTTAGTTGACTAAACTCAAATACATGACCTCCGTAAGCTAAAGGGGAAAGACAGGATGAATAGATAGCAGTGCACTTGAAGGGGGCCTGGGACTGACCAAGATCTGACTTTAAAGATCTTTTCTATTAGCTGTCACCTAAAAATATCTATACCAATCTTTATCTGGGAAGGCAGTATAGCCCAGTACATGAACCCTAAAGCCAGACTCTGTGGGTTCAATTCCTGGATCTGCCACTTGCTCTGGGCAAATTCTTAGCTTTTCTCCTCCTTCGGCTTCTCCATCTGAAAACTTAAGATAATGATGACAGCTACCTTACAGGACCAGTGGGAGGGTTAAGACTGTCACTATAAAGCATCTAGTATGCACCAGTAAGAGTCCATAGAAAGCATGCTGTATGTCCTTCAAGGAGAACAAAATACTTAGTAACACCCCAACCCAAATCTGTTCCCTTTGCGCCCATGCTGACTCAGAGTGACCCTGTAGGTCAGAGCATCTGGAACTGCTCGGTAGGGTTCCAAGGCTTTTTAGTTTTTATGGAAGCGGATCCACATCTTTGTTCTGCAAAGCAGCCGGCGTGTTCCAACTGTAGATCTTTGTGGTTAGCACATAACTGCTCCTTGGTACTTGGTTAAAAAAGTGTTACTAAGATAACTGCCGCTGTGTGCATAAAGCCCTTAGAATACATGGGATCAAGCAACAAGTCAGTTACCATCAAGCAGCTTCTGACTCATGGGAACCCCACGTGTGCCACTGTAATACTGGGTGGCACCAGGGTTTCAATGGCTGAGTTTTTAAATAAGTGGATTGAAAAAGAAGTCTTTCTTTTGAAGCACCTCTGGGTGACGTTGAACTCCCAAGCTTTTGGTTAGCAGTCAAGTGTGTTAACCATTTGTACCACCCAGGGACTCCAGTATAAAGGAAGAGATAAATAAATTGTTATGAACTTGTGTAACCTGTTATTTCCTCATGTATAAAACGAAGATATTAATACCTGTTGAGGTAGCTGTCATGGTGGAGTGGGTTATAGGTTGGGGTGCTAACCGTAAGGTTGGCAGTTCAAGCCCACCAGCCACCCCCCAGGAGAAAGATAAGGTTTTCTGCTCCCATAAAGTGTTAGTCTCAGAACCCCCCAGGGGCAGTTCTGCTCTGTCCTACACGGATGCTATGAGTTGAAATTGATTCCATGGCAGTGAGCTTGAAGGCCTATCCTGTCAAGCCTGTATGGGATATAAATTAAATAACATACCTTGAATTCCTCATGGTTTGTGGTACAATAAGGACTGCATGATTGGCTATTGTTATTATTAGGATGAATATTCATAAGCAGTTAGAGAACTACCAATAAGTGGGAGCTAAGAATTCTAAATGACCAGTGAAAAAATGTCCCTCAAATCAGAGGGAAGCAATCCCAACTCGGAGTGAGCGCCAGGCTGGGAGATTACTACAAGATGTTTCCCTAGTGGGTAGAGCTTTCCAGAAGTCCTCTGGGCCCGTTTATGTGTCCAGGGAATTGTGAGTCTGAGAATTGTTTCTTCTGGTTTCTGCTTGGTATTTTAATTGGCATATTAAGTTTCTTATCTACTTCTCTTTTGTGTTTTTAATAATAGCCCCTTGTGGTTGCATGCTGAGAGCAGAGGGAATGTATTCAAAATAGCTAGTAGAGAGAAATGCCGTAGACCCACTGATATCCCGTAGCTCTGGGATCGTCTGCTTCTAAGCAAAAGGAGTGGGCTGTCAGCTGGGTGAGCTGTTTCTGAAGGGCAGCCTGTGCTCACAGAGTGACGAGAAGGGGGTGCTGTGGAAGCACCCAAAGGACCAACTGACAGATGTGTATACAATGTATTCATGTTCTGTCCTCAAGGACTGCCCCTGGCCTTTCTCCTCTCCTGGGAGCCCCACTCAAGAACGCTTACTGACTTGGACTTTTCCTTCAAGACCTCAGACCAAAATCTCACTGCCATTAAATTGATTCCAACTCAGAGAAGCCCCACGTGAGTTTTCTGAGATGGTGTATCTTTTCGGGAGCTGACAGCCTCATCTTTTCTCAGCAGAGTGGCCAGTGAGCTTGAACTGCTGACTTTGCGGCTGGCAGCCCAACGCCTTAACCCACAGTACCACCAAGGCACTCTCTCCTCAAAGACAAAGTGCTACTGAATAGGTAGCCTCAACATGGCTAGAAAATAATGCACTTCTCAAAAGCATAAGCTTGTCTTTGACCACGTTAATAACAGTCACACACTGAAAGAGGAGAAAAGCATTTCAAAACTATTTCTGGGAAAAAGTCTGTCCCCTGACCTCCTCCCCTGGGCCAGAGCTCTATCAGACTGAAGGCAAACAAACCACAGAATAAGCGAGTGGGGAGACACCACTTTCTGACTAATTGAATTTAGGGTCACGGAATAAAGATAATATGTAAACAACGATTTGAGCTTGGGAAACAAATACTACTAAGGATCCTGGATTGCTCATAACATTTTGTTTTCATGAGAAATACCAACCTGAATGAATATCCTGGTCCCACCCACACGTTGAGTTCATTTGAGGTTTATCATTTCCAATGATAAAATCTTCAACTCTGTGAGGGGGCTTCAAAAAGTCTATGGGGAAAAAAATGGGATGAAAGGATAATATGATTTTTCTATAAACTTTTTGAAGCACCTTCATATTTACAATTGTGTTGTCTTTTCCCCTCCTGTTTTGCCTGTTCATTTTTCTACGTGGCAGCTTCTAAGGAGTCTCATTCAGAGTTCACTTGGCAATATTTTATGTATCTTAAATCAAGTACATTTCAGAGGAGTCCTAACTTTCATCACCCTTTCAAATGGCATTAGCTTGGCCTTAAACTCCTTAGTAACAGAATCTCAGTGGTAAGGGTAAGCCCATGAAGTCTGTTATCAGCTCCCTGCTTGGGGATTAGTCCTGTGTTTTCATGTGGGATATAAACATATCCAGATAATTCTCCTGAGCTTTACTTGTTGAAATTTGACATTTGTCCTATCACTTTATTATGGCCTGGCTCCCAGAAAGCTTTGCTGGCACCTCTCTGACAGCTGCCTATTCCTCCCAACCATGCACTCTATGTTGGTCTTAAGCGGCCCCTTAGCGAAGGAGGCAACGCTCATCAGAAAATGCAAATGAGAAACCCGGGACTTGAAAGACCACTTCATCTATATGTGGCTGGGCTCTCAACCACAGTGAGGTTCAAGGATCAGATACCCGGCCTTCTCGCACCTGGTTAGGCAGAGACCCACTGGGTGGTGCAAAGGACCAGCCCAGTCAGCTGATAACCTAAACCCAGGGGCACCTCAGAAGCAATGACCCAGTAATCAACTTCTGAAAAATAAATGATCGAAAACCCCATGGAGCACAATTCTACTCTGATATACACGGGGTTGCCGTGAGGTGGACCTGACTTGATGGCAACTGATGGTGGTGTGGTGGCCGCCGCTAAGTACAGCGTGCGATCGCATACCCCAGCCCCACCTCTTGACCATTCCATCTACCTGCTAGCATTCATTTTTCTCACTGCCAACCTGGGTTAGGTGGTTCCAGAAGCATGTTTTCCAGGGAGCATTTACTCCCTCTAATGTTGTTGAAACAGAAACTGCTGCCCTCTAACTTAAAAACCCCAGAGTTAAATATGGAAAAAACCAAAAAGGATTAGGATTAGAAATTGGTGGGGGGCGGAGGAAACCAACCTATCTGAGTATGTGCATATGAGATCTTTACACCTTGGAAGGAAGCATCCTATGATTCCAGCAGCCAATTTTAGTGCATATTATAATCCTGATCCTACTACAGAATGTTTTCTCTGACTGTAAACCACTGGATTGTATAAACATCTAACAACCGGGCTCTATGAAGAAATAAAGAAACAGTTCTGACTTGTGGCATTGGTCGATAGTCCTTCCCCCATGATGACAGTGCTAAGATTCTAATGTGAAGTCACTGAACATGAACTTGAGAAGAGATGTTTGCACCACTTGTTCTTGAGAGCGTCTGTACACATTGATCCCTACGTGTGTCAGAGTACGACTATGTTCCATAGAGTTTTCAATGGCTAGTTTTTCAGATGTAAAACCACCAGGCTTCTTCGCAAGGCCCCTCTCAGTTAACTTAAACTGCTCATCTTTTGGTTAGCATCCTGGTGCATCGGAGCCTCCAGGAAAGAGTTTAGAGGACAAGTGATCCTTGAGCTTAAATCTGGAACGATGGGAAGGTGGTTTCTAAGTGGATATACAGATGTGGGAAGAGGGAAGGAAGCAAATATATCTGGCAAAGGGTGAACAATTTTTGCAACCATGCCTACATGCACGCTTGTATATGTGGGATGTGTGCCGGGGACTGGCTGGAAGAAGAGATTCCCCTCAAACAAACCATCTGCAATCAGTCTCAACCACCTCCATCGTCCCCTGGATTAAATGTAACATCTACTAGCTCCTCTCAATCCTCTTGGTTCCACAGTGGGAAGCAGGCCTTCTCTAACTGGACTCCTTTCAAAAAACAGTTGTTTCAAAGCAGTCTTTAGTTACAATAGACAGCATCATAGCGAACTTGGCACTGTTCTAGGAGCCAACATCAATACATTATTATTACAGAGAATCGCTGCGCAACAGAGTGCAAGGGAGCCAACGAAGAGAAAAGTTCAGACGCTGAGGCTGTTAAAGGTCATGCTGTGATTTGGCCTGTATAGGAAATGGGGAAAGTTTATAGGGTATGAGTGATGCATTGACTTGCGTCAAAATAAGAGCTTTGTATAACAAGGCCTATTTTAGAGTGATCTAATTACCCACTGTCTCCATCATATTAAACTTGCCCTCCAAAGGCTGCACTTCCTTTCTTGCATCCAAGGACAATCCAAAGTGCTGTCTCAAGGCAGGAAGTATGGTACTCAGAACCTGAGAACTGGGAGGTCTCATTTCTGTAAATGAAAGTTACCAGCATTTATCGAATGGATTCCAGGTTAGGCCTTACTTCTGACACAGCAATCCACGGCTCTGTGCTTACCCCCATGTGGCAGACTCCCAGTGGTTATCAGGAAACCATAGCCAAAAGGATGTCTCTAGAAGTTCATCAGCTCATCCATCCTACTCCTGATTCTTGATCTACAGGGTGGTCTGGTGCTTAGGGATTCTCTTTCATGGGGTTATAGGTTTGCTCCTTAATTCATTTAACTTAGTTATTGCTATTGTATCATGAACATTGATGGCTGCTGGGTAGTGAAAATCCCTAGGGGCCACACATGACTCTACATACCCGAAATAGCTACTCACCCCGGGTACTAACCCCCCAAATTGGCTATTTGAACTCACCTAAAAGAACCATTGTGAGGCTGGCATGGGGCTGGGCAGGGTTTCTTTCTGTTGTGGCACTCACTCAATGGCACCTAACAAAAACAACAAAGGTGCCTCAGAAGAAAGGCGTGGTGACCCATCTCTGAAAGGCGACAGCCACAAAACCCTCACTGCCATCAAGTCAATTGCAACTCACTGCAACCCTGAAAGACAGGGTAGAATGCCGCCTCCTTAGAGGAGTAGAAAGCCTCATCTTTCCCCCTCCAGGAGCCTGTGTGCTGACCTTGTGCTTAGCAGCCCACCTCATAAATCACAACACCCCCGGGGCTCCGGCGAAAACCCGGGAGTAGCTCTGGCTGCAACATAAGGGGTCACCTCGAGTGGAAATCCACTTAACAGCAACTGATTTGGGGTCTTTTTTTTTAAGGAGTCGTGAGTACTCTAAAAATGAAATGCAAAAAGTTATAACAAATCAGGAGCAGAAGCCTAGTCTCTTCTTTAAGATTTCTTGTTTAAAAAATAGATCTGCTATTTGTGTGTGTATTTAACTATGGGAAAAATGCTAATTTTCTTGCAAAGAAACTTTTACAATTCAAGCACAGTGGAGAGTAAACAATAGTTTCCTAGTGGGAATTCGTTAAGACTATTTTTAAAAAGAACTGACTGGTAGCATTAGCTATAATTCTATCTAAATTAACTATCTAAGATTCCATA
Source organism: Echinops telfairi (assembly GCF_000313985.2). Lineage (NCBI taxonomy): Eukaryota > Metazoa > Chordata > Mammalia > Afrosoricida > Tenrecidae > Echinops > Echinops telfairi. Next base: position 7,595,808 of record NW_022111366.1, read on the forward strand.
GATACTAGAGGCAGAAAGGATCTCATGAGAGGCGGGAATACGAAAATGGAAATAGTTTATTGCTGAAGTCATCACTTTCCAGCTTGGCCCTAGTGAATGCCACACCAGGACAAATGTGAGCTTAAGAGTCACAATATCCTGTGGCTGGTGTCAACAGAAAACCTGTAAAGTGCTATTTTCCCCTCTAGTTGCTAAGTGGTTTCTTATGAAATACCTGTTGTCCAAAAGGGGCCGTCATGAGAAATTACTTCCTTGGTAATGGGTCAAGGGTATGGTGTGGTAAAGAAAACAAAATCACAGTATAGTCTAGGTAACTACATATTGAATTTTACAAAAGGAGCAGCTGAGTGAGTGCATGGGGCAGGACCTGAGGGCAGGTCTCTTTATGAGATCATCATTATCATCTTGTTTCAATCCCTTTCGGCCAAGCCCCATCACATCAGCGAGGGATGAAGTCATTCTCTGGCGCTTCGAGCTCCTCCCATCCCAACAATGGCCTAGGATGCATCTCTCTCCATTCTCAATTGTTCTGCAAGTGTAGGACAGATCTTGAAGGAACTTTCCTTTGGGACACAGCACTGAGAGAGAGAGAGAGAGAGAGAGAGAGTGTCAGAGAACAACATGGTGAAACAGCATAAAAGGAGCCCCCAGAAGTGACACTCGTACCATTTAGATGACTTGCAGGGGGAGTGGAGGTCATTTAACCCACCTGAATCTGGTTCCCCACTATGAATAGCTATGAAATAGGAAGACTGGTGCCAGTCAGTGGTACTTGATAGGAAGTCAGTGGTAGCTCTCATTGTCACTTGTCAGAGTTACCTCAAATCTTCTAATAGAGCTTCTACCTCTCCCCTCAGCTACTGATCTCCCTCCACCCTCACTGCTACCTTCCCTAGCATCTCCAGAGTCAAGTGCATGCCAATGGAAGGTTAAGGCTCCTGAAGAGGACTAGTCATTTAGTGCGGAGTGGAGGAATGTTTGGATCTCTCTAGAGGGTGAGGTGGCCCCTGCCCCAGGTAACTCTGAGGTCAAAATTCACACAGCAGGACAGGCAGAGCTTTCAGTGGGGGCCTGAGCTCAGTTCTGTAAGGAAGCATGCCCACTCTCTCTGAGGACAGGCAGCCCTACCTCTGCCGTCACATCCGATTACATTTTACCGATTACATTCTGGCTGGGGCACAGAATGCTTGAGGTGTCTTAAACAATCTATGCTACACATTTCTGTCTGTCTGTCTGTCTGCCGGCCTGCCTGTGTTTGTTTTCAGTGTGTTAGGAGATTGGCTCTGGGTTCATGCTGCCTGTTGTATTTGGCAAGAGGAAGTGTTTTAATATCCTTGCTTGACTGGAACTATCTCAATGCCGGTGCATTCAGCTATTTTGAATAGGATCAAGTACTGCCCCAGGTTTCTATCTAATCATAGCAGAGAGCAACACTTCAACTTTAATCTTGGGTGACCCATCTCTGGGAAAACTGGCAAAAGCAACCTATCTGGAGTGTTCCTCACCAATTCCTGGAGCTCTGACCAGCTTTTGGACAAACTGTGCATGTCAAAACCTGGCCACTTCTCCGAGCTGTCATCTGGGAAACTCAAATGGACAGAGCATCCTTGCCTCTACCCTTCACCTTCTCCTGTATGTATGTGGAACCCAGCCCCTGGAGTGGGTGAGACCAGTGAAGATATGAAAGTCATTTTCCCCAAAACTCCTGTGACTTATGTTCATCTACCAAGAATGTGCTCACCCACCCAAGTGAAGTGAGGCTGGATTTATTCATTCATTCACAAACATTTTATTGTATCCCACTGTGCCAGACACTTTGTAAGCCTTGGGGATATAAATGGGGATGACCCGATCCCTGTCTGAAGGACTCACAGTCTAGTAAAAAGAGACAGACACATAAACAATCGAGGCCATAGTGCTGTAAGAGTGCCCGGAGATGACTGCCCAGGGCATGTTGAAGATTCAGAGGGGGGAAGTGGTCAAGTCCCTGGGGACTGGAAATCAGAACAGACTTCCTGAGAAAAGTGACCCATGAACTCAAATTCAACCTAGCAGCCAATGAAAATAAATTATGCAGTGTCAATGTATCTTGTTTGAATTATCCAGCGACACGATTAGAATGACCGTAGATTCACCAGATAATTGAATAATCACTGAGTTTATAACACACATTCATCTCTTGAGTCAGAGAAAGAAACTACACTTTGAAATATGATGATCTCAGCAGCTCTGGTCAATTCTATTAAAGATCCAGGAAATTAAACTCGCTAACTGTGGCATTTGGGTGAAAAACAAATTTCTGAAATTGCTCCCTTAATATGAGAGGGCTTCCAAAAGTTCATGAAAAATGGAAGTAGAAGATAATGGGATTTTTCATGAACGTTTGGAAGCTCCGTCATATGTAACCCATCTCTTCTCTGTAGTAAAAGTTAAAAGGTTAATTTATTTTGAAAAGGGTAGAGTGTCAAAGACAGGAGCCCTGCTGGCACAGTGGTTTTGCATTGGGCTATTAACTGCAAGGTAAGTAGTTCGAAACCACCAGCAGCTCCTACGTAGACAGATAGGACTTTCTACTCCGGTAAAGAATTACAGTTTGGAAACTCACAGGGTCGGTTCTACTCTGCCCTATAAGGTCACTACAAGTCAGCATTGATCTGATGGAAGTACGTGAGCAAGAAAGATTAAGAACTGTCTTACATCAGTGTTGAAGATGGAATGGAAGAACTAGAGTCAGCATCAAACCTTTGGCACTCAAATGATTTCATAGGCATTATATGACCTTACGTTAGCCCCACAAATGGCTCTCACACCTCTTTCCTCAAGTAATTATATCTGAACTTCCACTAGTAGATTCTCACTTCTATATCATAAGATTTGATCTTACTTAAAATATAACAACAGACTCGTAGAGGCCTTTTTATACCTCTGCGTGAAAAGTTTGATCCGATTCCTTCTTGGGCTTCATGGCACTGTGGATGAAGAGGGGAATGCTGCTGATGTGGGAAGCTGTGAGGAACAGTAAAGGAGGTAAACCAAATGTTCTTATTTGCAATGTGTTGAAAGGTCAACCTTGATCACTTTAGAAAAAAATAAAAGCTCTAAGTTGTGAACACCTGGTTTTCAGAAGGCTATGGATGACGGTGGAATCCATCCCCAAATCCATTTTCGGGGTTCATACATGGGTTAAACCTCTGGCGAATCCTCTCTGATCAGAGTTGAAGGGTGTGAATAGCGCTGTTATCAGATAGAAAGCATTGTAAGGTCAATTATGGCAGACTTGGTTAGGTCAAAATATAATATCTTATCACTTGATCTCCCTTTTGACCCATTTTAAAGCTGTTTAAATTTTTTTTTGAAAAAAAAAAAAAAAAGCCAAGGGGGAATATATGTGGATTGAGCCAGTGGTCAGTCCACTCTGACCATGGCCCAGGGATGTGAATCGCCCTGCGAACAAGCAGAAGGCATTGTAAAGTGGATTGTTACAGATGCAGTTAGGGTAAAATTTTACACCCTGTTGTACAAGTGATTTCTCTTATGAGCCATTTAAATTTGTTCTAGTTTTTCATATTCTTTATTTAATGTTTTCTTTTTAATTGATGTTTTTATATGTTTTACTTTATCATTGTTGTTAGTTGTTTTAATGTTTTTCTGTATTAGAAATCCAGGACAAGTAAATCTATAGAGATAATAACTGGACTGATAGTTCCTTGGTGGTATGGCAGGGGAGGTTTAGGGGGAATGGAGAGCTAATAGCTATGAGTCCAAGAATGAAGAAAATGTTCTAAAACTGATTGTGCTGATGATCGTACAACTCTTCTTGACATAATTGATCTACTGAATTGTATGATATGTGAATTATATGCCAATGCAGCTGCTAGGAGAAAAAGAAAAAGCTGAATATGTGAAATAATATCTAAGACCTAAGGTTTTAAAGAGGTGTAAGACAGATACATTTATGGTTTAATAAACAAGATGAAGATTCTCCATCCTTTATGCCTTGCGTCAGCTTGTAATCACATAAGAATTGTCTATCAGGATCAGTCATATTATAGTAGGCACTGAGTGACGTGGAAATATGCCACCTGACCCCTGGACCTCTGAGATACTTTGTAAGTTGTATTTAATATTTTTCCCCCAGTTCTATTGTAACTCTATCTTCCTTGTTCTCAGAAATGATTGCTGCACAAAGCATCTCCTTTTTCAGTCTCCACCCATGGGCCAGTGCAAACCTGCCAAGGAGAAGCGTGCGTCTGAAATCATCCCACAGTCCCACTGCAGAGTCACCAAAGAGCCCTTCCATTCCTACCTGGGTGGAGGATTTGTGCCTGCACACATTCACTCAAAAGAATGGACTGAATACCCTCTGTGTATCTTTTCTGGACTTGCCCAGTGACAGATAGCAGAAGACGAGCAGATCAGACACAGCCCTGCTCTTGTGCTTATCAATGTACTAGGGGGACAGCCCTTAGACACATTAAAGATTGAGTCCCAGTAGGAGGTAGTGAGCTATTTACTATACAAAGAGATCAGGACAAAAGAAGATTCCTATAATCGACAGTGACTGGATTCTGTGAGGGACTGCTGCTGGGTTTTCATAGTCGTATCTCAAGAATCTATCCTAGAGGGCATGGTCCATAAGTATAAGGAAAATGGAATGAAAAGATAATGGGGTTTTTTCCATGAACGTTTTGAAGCCTGTTCTTATTTCTTGAATGAATGAGTCACTGAGTGGGATGAACAACTATTTGATCAGATCATTAGATTTGTAGTTATTATGGAATTATAGAGGTTGGCTAGGCTTTTGTTCCAGAAAAGGAAGGGAAAGGAAAATTAGGAAAACATCCTCTCATTAAGCTTCCTAGACATTCAGCAAGATGGGGCTGCCACGAAGGTAACACAAGCATTCAATTACCTGTGGACAAGTCTTAAATCCTGAGCAATGCTCCAACCCCAAACTCCACCTCCATCGATGGACAGTAAGAGCAGTGGTGATGTAGACTCCAACGAAGACAAGAGAGAGGATAAAACGTAGAAAAACAACTTCTTGATCCAAACATAACCTCTCTGTTTCTGGGCGGAGGCTTCTTCCAACAGAGGTTTATCCAGCTATGGAACAGACAGACAGCGCCAGGTCACTTGAAGTGCCTGTATCCATGGGAATCCGAGCACAGCCAGCAACAACTAGTATTGCTCACAAATTGGACACACAAGTCAGCAAGAAGACAGGTATTCAACTAGTAACCGTAGATATGCGTGGGTAAACCGAGTTTTTCAGCACATTTGCTATACAGTTTTTGTGGTAAAACTAGGTGCCTCAGCTGATATTAGGGTTGGCTTATACTGGAGTATATACGGTACTAAATTTTCCCTTCTCTTTTCCGCTGAGCCCAGTCAAATTCTGGCTTCTGACCCAAACCCTGACTTTTTCCCCAAGCTAACCATCTTGACCCACATTTATCAGCTCTGCCAAACTATTAAATATGAGGGTACCTCAAAAAGTTCATAGAAAAATGGAACTAAAAGATCATGAAAATTTTCATAACTTTTGTGGAGCCCCTTAAGACACTAAGTACGGACAATAGTGCCAGGCCCACATTAAGGCCACATTGCTAACTGTTTGTATGACCTGTGGTAAGTAACAAACGATGTTTACGGTGAAGGCAGGAACCATGTCCTCAAAAGGCAGTTCCATGTCTCCATGCTCTCGTATCATGGCTCCCCCTGTCACAAACTCTGTTGCCCTTGGTTAATGTTTGCTGGTGCTTCAAAACACTGACACCATCGCCTCCTTCTGGAAGTCTACTCACGTCTTCTTTTCACCACGTAATTTAGACCTTTGTCCTTCAGGCTCCCATGGCCTCTGATTGCACTCTTATCGTTGGGCCCTCCTCTGTTCTCCACGCTGGACTGTGCGTACCTGGAAGACGGGTGCTCCCCTTCACATACCCAACATCTAGCCGAGTGTACGGGAGACCTGGTCCTTCCGTTTTTGAGAATATGAGTTGATGAAGGAAGGAAAGGGACTGAAAAGGAGGAAGGGTGAGAAGGAGAAAGGGAGGTAAAGTGGAAGGAAGGCCTTTTATCCACCACGATGGACTGAGCTGAGACTGGCTTTCACACCCTTTCCTTGCCCTCTCCCACGAGTTTGACATTGGCCATGGCAGACTCATTGCACTCATGAGAAGCCTCCCCACAGACCGAGAGGCCGACATTTGAGCAGGACAGTGGGATCATGCGCGGTTCAAAATCAGGAAAGGGGTGCGTCAGGGGTTTTCTCTTTTGCCATAGGTATGCGATCTGTATTCTGAGAAAACAACCCAAGAACATTACATCGGAGGCACATTGAACTTTGATTATGCCACCTCTATTCTCTCAGCAGAGCTTATGAGTTGTAATTTTGTGATCTTTTTATTTAGCACTGTTCCTCAGTATACGCTATTTCATTTAGCACAAAGGTGCACTCATTTGTCCCAACAGTAAAGGAAAGATTGACTGCTAGACTTGTTTAAATAATGGTAGACTCTGTTCTGTACTTTAAGGGAGTTTTTTTCAAGGATCTTTTCCGTCTACAGAAGATTTTTATCAAGGGGAACTGACTACAAGGATCTACATGTGACCTCCTCCCTGGGGGACGGACAACAGAAAAGTGGGTGAAGGGAGACGTTGGACAGGGCAAGGTATGACAAAATAATAATTTATAAATTATCAAGGGTTCATGAGGGAGGGGGGAGAGGGGAGGGAGGGGAAAAATGAGGACCTGATGCCAAGGGCTTAAGTGGAGAGCAAATGTTTTGAGAATGATGAAGGCAACGAATGTACAAATGTGCTTTACACAAATCATGTATGTATGGATTGTGATGAGAATTGTATGAGCCCCCAAACAAGGATTAAAAAAAAGATTTTTATCTAACATTCTGATTTTTTAAAAATTATTCCTAGTCACAGAGATATATTTAAGAAAAGTTTTAAGAATGAATGTTTTATGAATATTACTGATATCATAATTAAGCAAGCTAAATTATAGTAATAATGTAGAGAATATTACATGTCATGCCTCAGGTTGTACTTTTTTCCCAAAAATTAAAAAAAATACTTTTATTGGGAGCTCTTACATCCCTTACCACAATCCATACATTCCACCAATGTGACAAGTATGTTTGCACATGTGCCACCATCGTCATTTTCAAAGCATTATATTCCCACTTGAGCCCCTGATATCAGCTCCCCATTTCTTCCCACTCCCTCCCTGGCCTGCCCTCCCTCCCAAACCCTTGATAAGTTATAGATTATCTTTTCCATATCTTACATTGTTCTCTGTCACCCCTCACCCACTTTTCCAGTATTCATCCCCTTAGGAGGGGGTTCTAGGTTGATCCTTGTGATCAATTCCCCCTTTCTCCTCTCCCCCTCCCCTAGTCCTCCTGGTCACTCTACTCTCCTTGTTGGCTGTGAGGGGTTTATCTATCCTGGTTTCCCTGTGTTTTGGGCTCTTATTTGTAGCAGTGTGCATGCTCTGGTCTAATGCGATTTGTAAGGTAGAATTGAGGTCATGATGTATGTTTCATCGGGGCTATACTGCACCCTGACTGGCTCATCTCTTCCTTGTGACCCTTCTGTGAGGGTATGTCCAATTGTCTACAGATGAGCATTGATACATCTGTATGTAGTTTAGTATCTATCTTCAAAAGGTAAGGATCCTTTTAAGAATCATAATCAAAATATCATTACCACACAAGTAAACCCCACATATTATTATGTTAACCGTGAATATTCTGTGCTTGTTTTATTTGTGTCTTATTTTAATTTTTTTTAACAACTTGAGATTTGAATTAGGATCCAAATAAGGTCCATAACTTGAAATTAATTAATACATATTTCAATTTTCTTCTACTCTATGAGTTCACTCTGGCTTTTTAAAATTGCATCTTTCTTGATCTTGCAGCAAACATCACAATATCTAATTTGTAGTTTAATACAGTCTAGATTTTGCTGTTTGTATCTCCACAATGATCTTTAACATGTTACTTTGTCCCTGATATACCTTCTAAATTGAAAGTTATATCTAGAACCTGCATTAGATTCAAACGCCCGCCCCGCCACCCCCGAGCTATTTCATAGAGCCCCACTTGTCTGACAGATTTTTGTATTGTGGTTACAAACCTACTGCTGTTTTCTCCACTTACTAGTTGTTGTCAAGAAATATGAAAGCCAGTTACCTGGCCAATCCATCCAAAGAGGTGCATATCTGTACCCATTCCAAAGACAATTGACCCAATAGAATGTAGAAACTGTCAAACAGCACCATTAATAAATTAAATATCATTAATGTCACATGCAAGCAAACTTTTACTGAAAATAATTCAAAAATGGTTCCAGCAGTGTATCAACAGATAGAACTCAAGCTGGATTTACAAGAGGATGTGGAATGTGGATGTGGAAGGGCATCACTGCTGACATCAGTCAAGCTCCTGGCTAAAAGCAGAGAGTACCAGAAAGATGTCTACTTGTATCTTACTGACTATGCCAAAGGCATTCAACTACGGGGATCCTAGCACTTAATTGTATTCATGCAAAGCCTCTACACAGATCAAGATGCCGTCTTTTGAGCAGGACAATGGGATGACGCGTGGTTCAAAATCAGGAAAGGTGTGCGTCAGAGTTTTCTCTTCCCCCTTAGCTATGCAATCTGTGCACTGAGCAAATACTCCAAGAAGCTGGACTATATGAAGAAGAATGTGGGTTTAGAATCAGAAGAAAGTATGTCAACCATTTGTGAGATATGCAGATAACACAAACTTGATTGTTGCAAGCCAGGAGCACTTGAATCATTTACTAATGAAGTTCAAAGAGTGCCGACTTTAGAATGGATTACAGCTCAGTATAAAGAAAACAAAAATCCCCACAACTGGACGAAAAGACCTCATCATGATAAACAGAGAAAATACTGACATTGCCAAAGATGTCTTTTTACTTGGATCCACAGTCAATGAGAGCTTATGAAAACAGGAGTCAAGACATCAAAGGGCATGTGGTATTGGGCAAATCTGCTGCAAAACTCTCTGACCTTGAGTGCGTCCTGACTCATAGAACCCTATAGGGCAGAGTAAACCTGCCTAGTGGTTTCCTGAGGCTGCACATTTTTACCAGAGAATCAAAGCCTCATCTTTCTCCTGAGGAGCGGCTGGTGCTTTTGAACTGCCCTGTTATGGTTAGCAGTTCAACTCGTACCTCCCGGCACCGCCGGAGCTTCTTAAGTCTGCTGGGAAAGACCCGTCTCAAGTGTTCAAGAGCCAACATGTCACGCTGAGGACTCATCTGTGCACCTGATGCAAGCCAAGGCATTTTCAATTGCCTCATGGGCAGGTAAAGACGGACAATAAAAAAGGAGACTGTAGAAGAGGTGATGCATTTGAACGAGGGCTTTTCCAACGACAAAAAGTGAAATAGACATCCAGAAGAACCAGCGTCTGCCTTGGAGGAAGGACGGCCAGGGTACCCCAAGAATCAAGATGGTGAGACTTTGTCTCACATGCCTTGGAAAGGACATCACGCTTGGTAAAGTAGAGGGTCAGGTTGGAAAAGGAAGACCCTCGAGAAGGTAGACTGACACATGATTACGACAATGGGCCCAAACATCATACCAATTTTAAGGAACGCGCAGGACTCGGCAGCATGTTACTGTGTTGCAGGGAAGGTCGCTGGAAGTCGGAGCAGACCCGATGGCACCTCACAACTGGTGCAACTCCGTCGGGAGTTTGTGTGTTTCCATTAGTTGATTGTCTCTCTTATTACAATGCTAACTGACATTGATGATTGCAGTCTAGATCATTAATTCACTCGATTTTACAAATTGTTGGTATTTTAATTGCACTATTTCATCTTCATCTATTAAGTGGAATAGAGAAAAACAAACCTTCCCTCATCTATTAGTTACCATGAGTTACAATGTATTTGGGGATAGAAGAATAGATACACAATACTTTTCTCATAGTTTCTAAATGAATTGATTTTTTTTTCAGTATTCCTCTAGTTTGGAGTATTCTTCAGAGGTGATCAGTTATAAACTCACAGATTTAAATGCATTTGATGTAATAATAACCCACTGTGGTTATTATTTTTATCGGTGATCAAATTGCTACCTCTTTAGCCAGAAGGAGAATAACTTATTGACGTCTGCACCCCTTTGACATAGTACTTTCTGAGGCTTCTTTGCATCCCAAGATGGCAAAATGTCTCTGTCCCCTCTTTTCATGGCTTGTCCAAGAGCTGGAACTAGTTGCTTCTCCAATAAAACAGCTGCTTTTCATGGGAACGAGTGTTTAGGGGCAATGACTTGAACCTCGGGGTGCTCCTTGCTCTGGGGTTGCTCATGACTTCAAGGGCTTGTCAGTGAACAGAGCTAAGATACCTGCGTAGTTCAAGTTCAGGACTGCACGATTGTTACTTCTCCTCATTGCTCTTCATTTTACCCACAGCAGCAATCTTGTCTTAATGACGCTACATTTGTTTTACTCCAAATTACACACACAGTGTTAGAATAACAATAGCAATACAATCATCATAGAATATTGAAAACAGTTTAAGTTACTTTCAGTCTTTTTGTTTGTTTCTGCTTTGGGGTATAGACCATTAAGGGTGTACAGTCCAATTATCTTCCTTTAAAGTCACTTCAAAAAGTGCCTCTCTTTGACATTAGTCTAATAAGTTGATACATAATTGGAGCCACTGTGCCATTTTAATTTTATTATTAAAACTGATATTTAAATTTAGTTTTGGTTTATAATTATGTAAAATATTTATAAAACTTCAATTTAAAAAATATATATGTATGCAATAAAAATGTAAGTCTCTCAATTGCTCCCTACTCCCAATACTCCTCATCCCAGCAGCCAAGTTTGAAAATATATCAGTAAAATACACAAATGTACTTCCTTTTTAGCTAAAAGGACTTAACTGTCTTAACCGTGACTTTCTTCCTTTAACACTACACCCTGAAAATCATCCTTCTGGTACAATAACCTTTAGGATATTCCTCATTTCGTTAGACAGTTGCCTAGCACTCCATCGTATGGATAAAACATTGTATTTAATCATACCACTAGTGATGGACATTTCAGTTATTTCCAGTTTTTGCTATTACAAATAGTACTGGAATAAATTGTTTTATGTAAAAGTTTTTTCTCTCTCTTTTTTTGCCAGTGCATCTTTGGAAAAGATTCCTAGAAGCAGATTTCCAAGAAAAGGGGTAAATGGACACATAATTTTACTAGGGATTGCCAAATTGGCTTCTATAGGTTACAACTTTCATCTAAATGTCCAAATAACTTATGAGAATGTCCATATCCCTGACAGTCTTACAGACAGAATCTTACAAAATTCAAATTTGAATTTTTTCCCATCTGATAGGTAAGAAAAGGTATCCCAATGTGGTTTAACTTTACATTTATCTTATCATTGCTAAGATTGTACATCTTTTCATAAATCTAACCTGTACTTTTTGTCAACTGTCCATATTTTATTTTCAGCCCATTCGTCTGTAGGGTTATTGACTTTTATTTCTCTATTTAAATTTTTTTATATATTAAGAATATTAATATTAGTTTGTGACATCCATTGCAAATATTTTCCAAGCTTGTCTTTTACTTCACTTATCATGTAATTTTCCATACAGACTTAAAAAATGATTTTAAGTATCACATTTATCAATTTTTTCCCATAACCATTGTTCTCACTACCATTAAGTTGATTTCCACTCATACTGACCCTATAGGACAGGGCAGAACTGCCACTTAGTGTTTCTGAGACTTTAAACCTTCATAGGAGTAAATACCATTGGAGTGGCTGGTGGGTTTGAACTGTGAATCTTGTGGTAAGCAGCTCAATGTTTAGCCCACTACAACACCAGGGGTGCTATAGCCATGGTTAGATTAATTAGATTAAGTTCTTTACCACACTTCCAGTGTATTCAACCACTCTCTGAAGAATTCAACCAGTCACGCATCCTTTCTTTTACTGTTTTTGTTCTTTTTTGATAATAATTTTTGTTAATTTATGGACTGAAATACCTCTAATATATTTTCCTGAATGCTTGGCTGCGGGATTTTATTGTCTTTTCAGATGTCAATAATTTAGTAATATGTTTATAAAGCCAATAAAAAGGTAATTCAGTCTATCCTTTAGAAGGGTTGCTAAGCTGGGGGAGAGAGCAACAGGACCTCCAGGTCTGGAGGGACTTGGGTGAAGGAGGAGCTGGGGAGAGGAGTGCTGAACAAACCATGCCATAGACAGGGGAACAAAAGGGAAATAAAAGCAACAATAAGGAAGGCATAGAGATCCCAGTGGTGTTGGAGCAACAGCAAACTAACTGAGAGGAATTACTAAGAGGCAGAAGAAGGGCGAGCCTGTTGGTGGGTCAGGAGGAAGGTCAAAGGAAACAGAGAAAAGATCTGGGAAGCAAATCTATGGATAGTGGTATAAACATGGGTGTGCAATTATGCAAATATAGTCATTCATAAAAATAAAGGTATTGGCCTATGTACATATATTTATGACAATACACTGAGGAAGCGACGGACTTCGGGCCTCTGTTCAACCCCACTCTCAGTGCAAGTACACTTTGTTCAAACAACTTGGCATTCTGTGATGCTCACCCTTCAGACATGATTGCTGAAAACAAAATGGTTGCATAAGCAAATGTGATGAAGATGGTGCCTGGCTATCAAAAGATAGAGTGTCTGGGGTCTTAAAGACTTGAAGTTAAACAAGTGACCATCTAGCAGAGAAGCAACAAGCCCACATGGAAGAAGCACATCAGCCTGTGAAATCATGAGGTGTGAATGGAATCAGGTAACAGGTACCAGAAGACCCCAAACAACAACAATAGCAAACATATTGTTGAGAATGAGGGGGCTTGGAGCAGAGACCCAAAACCCATCTGTAGAAAATAGGACATCCCCTCACCAAAGGGTCACAAGAAAGGGATGAGTCAACCAGGGCACTATATAGCACCTGTGAAACCCACGATATTCCTCTGGTTCTTTGAGGCTACCTCACCCCCCACTATCATGACCCCAGTCTTACCTTACAATACTGGCTAGACCGGAGCCTGTACACTGGTATAGATAAGAGTTCATAACACATGTAATCCAGATCAGATAAACCCCTCAAGAACAGAAATTGGAGAAGCGATACCAGGAGAGTAGGGGAAGGGGGAGGGAAGGAGGGCAGGAAGGAGGAGCCAGTTCACAATGATCAACACATAACCAATTGTCCACTCCTTCCCAGGGGGATGAGCAGCAGAAACATGGGTGAAGAGAGACAGCAGTCAGTATACGGTATGAAAACAATAATATTTTATAAATTATTAAGAGGTCATGAGGGGAGGAGTTGAACAGAGGGGAAAAAGAGGAGCTGATACCAAGGACTCAAATAGAAATCAAATGTTTAGAAAATGATGATGGCAACATATGTACAAATATGCTGGATACAATTGATATATGGAATGTTATAAGAGCCCCCAATAATATATATATATGAAAAGTTACTAAACATTTCCCTCTCTCTTATTGATAATTTAGAAAGGATCCAGTCTCACTGAAAATTCCACTTATATTTTCAGGGTTGGGATGAGAATTGGCAAATGGAAGAAATAATAACATAAAAGGGCTGAACAGGAAATTTCAAAGGGCAATTTGAGAAGACAAAGCAAAGCATATAATAACTCTAAGACCTAGAGTCAGAAATGGGAAGAACATGCTCAGCATATCTAAAGATGAAAAAAAAAATGAAGAAAAGCTTAAAGCCTTGACTTGAAATATTGAAGAAGTCTATGGATAAAATAGTGAACGATACCGGGAGAATAAAAATGGCAATGGTATGAATACGGAGTCACTAAACCAAAATAATTGGCTGATATTCAGCCATTTCCAAAGGTATCATGTGATCAAGAACCAATGATGCTGAAAGTAGTCCAGGTTGCACTGGTCCAAAGCACTTGTGAAAAACAAGGCTCTTTGAGTTGATAGAACACCAATTGAAATGTTTCGGCAGCCTGATGAAGCACTCTCTTCTTTATACCAAGAACTTTAGAAGACATCTACCTGACCAACTGACTGGAAGACATCCATATCGGTGCCCATTCGAAAGCAAGACGACCCAACAGAGTGCAGAATTAATTGAACAATATCAGCAATATCTTATGCAAGTAAAATTTTGCTGAGCATATTTTTAAATGGTTGCAGCAGTACATTAACAAGGAGCTGTCAGAAATTCAAGCCAGATTCAGAGGAGAAAGTGGCAAGAAGGACTACATTGTGATGTCAGATGGATCGTGGCTAAAAGCCAAGGATACCAGAAAGATGTTTACTTGTGTTTTATTGATATTTGATTGTGTACCTTGTTGGAAGCTATATTCAGTACATGATATGCCAGGAAGAGACTAACCCAGCACACACAGCAACCTCAATGTTAGGAGGGGGAAAGTTCATTTATTCGGCCGAGTGAAATAAGCCAGACCCATAAAGACACATCTTGGATAACCCTCCCTACATGACATGTTCAAAATAGACCAATGTAGAGAACAGAAATGTCACCAGTGGTTCTCAGAGGCTGAGAAAAGGAGCGAGTATGAAGATACTGCTCAGGGCATAGTACTCTTATTTGAATGACCCATTTTGAATTTATCTTGATATGCATTGTGAGGGACGCATCCAATTTTATTTTTTTTCCATGTGACTATGCAATTAATCCAGCATTATTTTTAAAAGGTTGCTATTTTCCCCACGGATTTGAGATACTGCCTTTATTGTATACTAAATTTCTGTATGCAATTTGATCTGTTTTTAGAATTTCTCTTTTCTTCTATTAGTCTGTCTATTCATTCACTATTACAAAATGATTTTAATTAGAAGCCCTTTATAATATTCTTTATTATGGGGATCAATGGTGAGTCCAGTTTAGTCCTCTTCTTTTTCAGGGTCATGCTGTTATTTAGGGCTATTAGTTTCCAACTGAACTTTAAAATCAAATTGTCTAGGTCTAGAAAATAACTTGATTGCATTTTATTGGGATTACATGACATATATAAATTAAATTAGGGATAACTGACATCTTTATAACTTGAGTATTTCTGTCCAAGAATGTCACGTGCCATTCATTTGCGAAAGTCTACTTTTTCCTCATTTGGAGAGTTTGATAGTTTTTCTATTACAGGTTTTCTGTAAGTCTTGTTAATATTATGCCTAAGTATCTTATGTTTTTGTTACCATAAGTAGTGCCCTCTCTTCCATTACACTTTTCATTTGTTTTTGTTTGTATATATAAAGGCTATTAATTTTTGTCTATTTTATAACTTACTGCTTTATCACATTCTCTTTTAAGAGAGTTTGTGATTGATTCTTTTAGGTTCTTCAGACATATAATAGATTTTTCAGACATATAATCATGTTGCCTCACATAGAGAGAGCTTCATTTATTTCTAATTCTTTGAATTACTTTCTCTTGTCTACTTACATTGACTAGTACCTCCGATGTAATTCTACTTAGTCAAAGACTAAGTACCTGACTCCAGTGGTATGAATGAGCCCATTATCTTTTAAACAAAATCTGTCTCTAAGATACACATGATTAATCTGTGGGGTCTATGTGATCTTAGAAGGCATTATTATGGATAGTCTTTTATATGATGTGGCAATCTCAGTGGTGATAGCTCCCCCTTCTTGGCCTATAAGAACATATCTCACTGGGTTTCTTGGAGGGAAGTCTATCTCAAATAGTATGGAATTCTTTCTGAATTATGCCTCAAAAGTCTCATGACAGCTCACTAGAGAAAACCATATATATTCACCCCATTTCATCCCATTATTTTCCCAGTTCTGTTACTATTTCAGGACTCCTGGTAGCCTAGTATTTAAGACCATGGCTGTTAAGTGAAATGTTAGTAGTTCCAACCTACTAGCCATCCTGGGGGAGAAAGATGTGGCAGTCCCACTTCACTAAAAACTTAGAGCCCTGGAGCTCGCACGGGACCCTAGGACTACTCCATTCTACTGGATTGTGATAAGTCAAAATCGACTTAAAAGCAGTGGGTTTAACATAGATTTCTAAAGTTTGTTTCTCTTTCTTTTCTTCAGAGCAAATATCTTACCAAGTCAAATTGTAGGGAACGGTCATCAGGCTAAAGTAATTAAAAGTGCAAATTACAAAACGTTTGCCACGTATTTCATGCTGTTGAGCTGGATAAGATGCTGTTGGTATTTTGGATGCCAGATGAGCCTTCAGGACCCGGCAGCATGGGGACGTCCAGGTCAGAAGAGCCAGTCATGCTCCTTTCTCTCACAAATTAGGGCTTGGTCCCTGAGATGTGGTTTTTAGTTTGTGTGCTTTGGACAGATTAGTTTAGTGGTTAACAGCAAGACCCCTGTACAGAATTATATTCAAATATTAATTTCCATATTTACTACCCATGTGGTCTTTTGTACATTATTTAAGTCTGTTGGCCTCAGGTTGTTTGTCTGTTAAATGGTGATATTTCCTATATCTTTGGGCTATAATGCTAACCAAAATGTTAATAGCTTGAACTTACCAACTTTTCCATGGAAAACACTTTTTAAATGCTATCGTACACAATTTGTAGTTTGTGATATGTATGTAGGCCTATTTTGTACTGTATAAAGTTACTTATGCCAAAGTGTGGGCTCCATGAATATCAGTAATGATGTTGCTATATCTATAGCATTATAAAAACAACAAACAGCAACAACAACAAACCCCTTCCATATAGAGCTTTCTACTTCCACACATAATGAAATAAGATGATAAAAATTACCTTAACTGGTAGGTAATTAAAATGGAATAAAAGACAGAAAACAAGTGTTTTCAAACACTGGACAGCAGACAGCACAGTGTGTAGTTCCTGAGAAAAGGAATTAAACAAGCTGAGCCTTCCCAATGCCTGGGATTTCTGTCTATAGGTAATGCCAGGATTATATCTGGGGGAAGTGGAGCACAAAATAAATCCAGTAATCTTGCTTTGTTGAAAAGATATATGACAGAGCTCAGGGAAGCTGATACTGCCACGATTCACCAGACAAATAGCACATAAGTCAGTCAACAGAAACAGCATGCAAAAGTAAAGTGATAATAAAATTAACTGGAAAGACAATAAAACAACGATTGTTGATATTCTTTATGATCAAGGATGTAAAGGAAAGGATGAACATATTGAGAATATAACTGAAAGGCTTGTGCCTTGCAAGTGGAACTTACATGTACAAGGGACGATATCTGGAAAGAACACATGCCTTGGTTGGACTCAATCGCAGATTATACATACACTACAGAGGACAGGTCTCGGAACTTGAAGACGTAGGGAGGAGCTACTAAAATAAACGACGGAGAGAGAAAAGACAGAGTAAAAGGTGAGAGGGTCTCAGTGAAATGTGGCCTCCCACCAAAGGGTCTAGCATGTGTGTGTAAGAAATTCCAGAAGAGCAAAGGGGGATAGAAGGACTACTTGAGGAAAAAAATTATGGAGAGCAATGATGGGTGACATTTTCCCAAATCTGAAGGAACATGTGAGTCTACAGATCCAAGACTCAACAAATCTTAGGCAGAGTAAACAGAAAGACACTCGTACTACGGCACATAATTAGCAAGATGTTGAAAAGCAGTGAGAGAGAAAGTATTGGAAAAAGTCAGAGAAGAAAAAAAGAGCTATATTCTCAGGAACATATATTCGAAGATGGACAAATTCAAAGATTTTATTCAAACATTCAAATGAAAATAGGTAGGTTAGAAGCAATACACTGGCATCTTTAAAACGCTGAAGAGACAAACCTTTAATGTAGAATCTTGTTTCCTTGAAAAATATATTTACCTAAAAAAGAATATGAAATTAAAGCTTTTTCACTAAAAATTAAAAATGTGTAGGTTTCAACAGATGTGATTTACAATCAGTAGTAAAATTAGTTTAGCTAAAAAGAAAATGACAGGAATTTCCATCTTCTCCAAGGAATGAAAATACCCCAAATAATAAATACACAGGTGCCATGCAATGAGTTGTTTAATATAGGTCTTCTAACCATAGCTGTTGTTACTCCATCCTTAATTTTCGCGATGGGGCTGGGTAAGAAGGTGGGGGAAAGATGCTGATTTGATTCTATGCTTCTGTTGTAAGTAACTGTTAGCCAGGTTCATTGTGATTGCCATCCTGCTGGGGATAGAATGAACCATCTCAGAAACAGAAAGGAGGGAATTATACTACAAGCAAGAGATAAAAGCCAGGTGTAGACCACATCCTTTTGACCCCAAGACTCCTACCTTTGAGCTTCCTTGATCCAAAAGACAACTTTGACACCAGAGGGGTGACAGAGGAGCCAGAGCATGAAATAGAGCAGTCAACTTCCTAACCCACAGAACAAGTAAAGCTGAATGCTTTGGGGCAGAAAATTTACTTGCGGAGTGAGTTGCCACTGAACACTTAATTGGGGGAGCTGGGTTTGCTAGCCCATAGAGTTGGAGTGAGAGATGGAGCTGGAGCTGGAGCTGAGCTGCCTTTGAATTGAGGTTCAAAATTGAATGTCCTTTGGGCAACTTATTATCAGCCCCAAAGAGTTTTATAACATTTTCTGAGCAAACTGTGGTAGTTACATGATCTGGTGCCAACTTGGGACTATAAAGAGTGAAGGGGTGGAGGCTAGCCTGTCAATCAGGTCACAGCTTGATGACCTCAGTAGGAGGCGCCACGGTTATAAATAACTCACTGGATGCCAGATACACAGACACTCTCTGCTTCTACTCTCTCTGCTTCGTCTCCCTGTGAGACATTCCTGTTGACAAGCCGCATGGAGCTATGCTGATGGCAGCCAGGACTCTGAAGCTGGAGGAGCCACATGGTGACCCACACCAGTGCTGAGATGCTTCCACCACCAATAGATCCACAAGACTTTTCACCCACTGGCCTGTGATCTTTCTTCCTGCATTCAATGTCATTGCTGTGTGAGTCCGAAGAAGAATTTATAGACTGGTTTTGGATATATGGCTAACATCAGACTTATGGACTTGATCTGAACTGGGCTGGGATGTTTTCTTAATATACAATTACTCTTTGATTTAAAGCTCTTTCTTATACACATATATGTGTCTATGAATTTGTTTCTCTAGTCAACCCGGACTAACAGAAGGGCAGAAGCCAGACCAAGAAACTGAGGGACAGAGAGAGACCTACCTGCAGGCACAATAGAGAATAAACAGTCCTGACTGAACAACCATATTCTGAGCATTTCGTTCCTGAATTATAACCTATTAACTACCCTACTGTACCACATAGGCAAGAGCATTGTCTGTTTGTTCTCTTTAGCTATTGCATGAATTGTAGACCCTAGCCACAAAGTAGAGTGCCATGGGAGGGATGATTGGTATCAGAACTGGTAAGAAGGGGTGAAGGGAGGAGGCATGTCTGACTTCTGTATTGTGACATTTGGCCCTGGGAACCAGAGGAGCTAAAATGTACGTGATTTTTAATATGTGAGATTCAATTTTGACAAGATCACAAAGAACAGAATGGAAAGAGAACTAAAGAGTGCTAAAATTTTTATACTATACATGAAGAGGTATAATATTATTTAGCGGTAGACAGGGATAAGTTTATAATGTATATTGCTAATCTTAGAGTAATCACTAAAATGAAAAAGGTGTAGCTAGTAAGTTATTCAACTTGAATCTTCTAAAGGGCATGATTGATTGAAAGGGGAGAAATAATATGGAAATGGTGAAAAATAGAAAATAGAAAAAGTAAGATACTAGAGTGAAAAAGAAAAAAATATTAATAAAAAACTGGTTAAGCTGAAAGGAGAAATAGATAAACCCACAATTATTACTGGAGATTCCAATACTCCTCTCCTAATAAATGATTTCACAAGTAAGCAAATCAATGAGGATATTGAAGGCGGAAATAATATTATCAAGCAAGCAACTTAATGAACACCTGTAGAACACTTCACCCAACTAGATCGGAATTATTATCATATATGGAACATAAATTCAGATAAACCATGTTGCTTTTGGGTGCCATTGAGTTGATATTAACCTATAGTGACCCCATGTGACAGAGTCGACCACAAGGTCAGCAGTTTGAACCTAAAAGACAGACTTTCTACTCCGATGAAGAATTATGGTCTCAGAAACCAACTGCGGCAGCTCTGCCCTGTCCCGTAGGGTTGTGATGAGTCAAAAGCAACTTGATGGTGGTGAGTAAGTCGCACAACTAAAACTAACCCAGGAATAAAAAAATAAAATAAAAAAGCACACAGGAGGGAAATTGAAAGGATTTTAGCTTAAATGAAAAGCATATGGACAATTTGGGTACAAATTTTTGGTATCTATGAAAGCAGTGGGAGAAAGCAGGACTAGACAGAGGAAGAAGTTGAACTAAAATGCAGACTCAGCAAAGCCAGAGCTCACCTGGTGGAAAATTTTAGAGTTTTTCCCAGCAGAATGGTCCAATTGGGCCTGGTCTAGTAGATCTGAGGATTGTCCCAGGAAGGGTGTGATTTTGAGCACAATGACTCTGTAGCTAAGCCAACCCTGAAAGAGTCAACAACTCGAGGCTCCCTGTTGACCACAACCTGTGGTTGGACAGCAAATCCTCCTTTGAAGAAGGAATCTCAGCATTGCATCTTCCAGTCTGTGATGCAAGTCCTCTGTAGAATCACGTGGCATTGCAAGGTGACCAGGGTATCCTAAAGCCTCCCAATAGGTTTATTGTGGTCATCTTTAAAGGATGCAGCATATTATCTCAATGGATTTTTTTTTCTTACTTGACAAAATAAATAACATTCAGAAGGTTTAATCTTAATAAACTTGATTTAATGTTTAAAAAAAACCTATTTGACATGATAAAAATGTTTTGCTTGTATATATGTGCTTCTAACAAAAAATAAACTTTGTTCTTTTTACCAATATCACTCATGCATTCCTCTGAAATGGTGGCACACTGCTTCTATGCACCAAGCACCCTACCCATGACTGATGGTGTAAACATGATTACAATATGGTGGGGGTAAACAAACCATTTAAAAGACATTCTTCTTATCCTCCAGAATTTTGTAATTACCTGTATGCGCAGAGTAGGGGATCGAGTACTAGTGAACCTTGTACTGCTGGCCTTGAACAAGGCAGAGGAGAAGGTTTGGCCTTACACGCTGGGCCCTGAGTATGAATTGTTGGATAGAAAAGGGTGGAACTGACCACACAAACAAACCAGAAAGGACTTTGTTCAATGTGACAAGTGTGGAAATAGAGTCGGCAGAATGGGAGGCAGGACATAAAGTCCAGAAAGCCACTTGGGGTGGATTGTGAGTGTTCTTGAATACCATGCTAAGGCGGCCAGAGACGTTCTGGAAACCTAATCCAAACCCAACTTTAGTTGCGATGGACTTAATTCCGACTGATGGTAACCCCACTTGCAGAGAAGAGCTGTGTTCCTTAGGCTCCCAATGCCCGAGATCTGTCAGAACGCGGCTGCTAGGCCTGTCTTGTGAGAAAGACGCTGGACAGACAGGGTAAATCCATTCCTCTGACGATACAGCTCAATATACTCACATGTCTTTCTACGAACAGGTTCAAAATATCCTTTCCTGCAGAAGAAAGCAACGCTTTCTTTGGTCCTTGTATCAAGCCTCGTTCCCAGGGATGTTTGATAACTCTTGACTGTCTTTGTTGTTGTTCAAACCCATCATATTTCTTCTTTTCCGTGTTACTTTCTGACTATAACTTCTAACACCAATCTTTAACACTTCTGTCTTAAGCAAGATGGGTATCTCAGACGGCATCAGAAACGACAAAGCTTGAACTAACTGAGCAGCTACAGTCAGCGTCACGCTGCAAAAACCATTAGCCACTGGGCAGTCCACAGCTCCGTCATGTCTGTGTCATTTGACCAGTGCCGAAAAGACAAGGTGTTTTGCTTTTTATGCTTGTGTAGTCTTTGTTTTCTCTAATAATTTTCTGCTCCACCTCTGTGGCCTGTTTCAACAAGACGAGGGACAAATGCTTTCATTTGACTCGATCCCTTAGAAATCAAAGAGAAATCTAGCAGATTCACTTAACGATCAATTTCCAGGAAAATCTGCCACCGAATAAAACAGCTGATTTACATATGGTAAGGAAAACAAGAATTAGCAAATATTTTTGAACTTGTAAACTGTTTTTAAGGCACTGATGAGTCAGTGTTTAATCCCTTCGCCCATAAATAGGACAAAAGCTCTTTGCCATGGTTTCTCTTAAGTAAATATATTTTAAACTGTGCCCACGGAGTGCTCCACTTCTGTTTTCAGCTGTCACCGTGAACGGACGCAGCAGCTGGAATGGGGGATTACACATCACACCTCGACTTCGAATTTCCTGCCTTTTGTCTTCTTGAATCATAGCCTGGATGCTGTTTAAATAGTGCCCTGTATATTTCATTTCCTTCTTCTCTTCCCAATGACCAAACAATTGAGAATGAAATCACCCCATCCTCCACAGCAGGTTATAAAAGGGTTCTTGAGCTGAAATGAGCTGTTCTCTTATTTAAACACATAAATATGTATTTAGGCATTTTTAATCCAGTGCCATTTATTTTATTGATTGACAGCTTGGGCAGAAATGTATTTGTGCACATTTTATCCATGTCATGTGGTTTGTATTTAAAGATGACACTGCCGATAATGATTGCTAATTGTGTGCACAGATGGCTCTGTAAAGAGTGTGTATCTTTCAAGGTATGTGTAGGGAAAGTTTGTCTTTTACTGTGTGCAGACTGTCGTTTATGACTCTTCTTCCTCTTCCTCTAGAATGTGCCTTCTGGAGATGAAGGGCAGTCAGATACCCCCTAACCTAACTATCCAGATGAGGCAGATATCCAAAAATCTCCTATGTACGTCCCATTGTAAGTTTTGGTGGGGGAAATATTCAGCTTTTCTAAAGGCTACACATTTTTATCTTGTTCAAAAAGATATAATGAGAAACTTTTCCAAGTGCCTTACTTAAATGCTGTTCTATCTACACAACTCTCTGGGCCTACCAATTTAGCAATCCAATCAAGATTATGTTGCATGCACCCCTAAGTGAATTATACTCATGCCTATTATAACAATATGTTGTATTGTGATCATATTTACATAGTTGTTGGTGCCAATTAGATTGTAGGCTCCTAGATGGTAGGGTTAACTCTTATATTTCACCATGGTATCCTTCATATTGAACGATGGGGCCTGGCATGTAATGACTACTCAATAGACACTGGCTAAATTAATGCATACGTGAATTGAGGAACAAGAATTCAATAGAAGTAGTTTGAAAAACATGTCGGGTTGAGATATCTGTGGGTTAGTAGATTTTCCCCATTAGTAGATTGTACATGTTGATTTGAAATTCAGGAAAGAGATGTGACATGAACAACATACATTTTTGAATAATTAGATAATAAGTAAAATGAAAGCCCAGGATATTAATGAGATTGCCTAGGGAAAGGGTGTTAAGTGAGAAAAAAAAGGGACATGCACATAGTATAAAATCCGCCTTCCATTCGATTCTGACACACAGCAACCCTCTAGAGCAGGGTAGAACTTCCCCTGTGGGTTTCTGGGACTGTAACTCTGTGTGGGCGTAGAAAAGCTAGTATTTCTCCCACGGAGCTGTGGATGGTTTCAAATTGCTGACCTTGAAGTTAGTAGCCCAGCGCAGAACCACGTGAGGCTCTAGAGTCAAACTGCCTGAATATAAGGCTCTGCCATTTTCTTAGACACAGTAATCATCTTACAGGATTTAGTTTCCTCATCTGTAAAATACTTAGGCAATGATAGTTCCTCCTACAGATGCTCAATAAGTAGTACCAAAAGCGATCAGAAAAGTAGAAAAGGAATTAAGGAGGTATTGTGTGGCGCTCTGGTGGGCAGTTGAAACCGTTAGCTGCTTCCCAGGAGAAAGATGAAGTTTTCGGTGCCTTTAAAGGGTTACTCTCTCAGAAACCCACAGGGGCAGGTCTACCCCATCCTATCTGGTTGCTATGGGTTGGAATTAACTGGATGGCAGTGAGTTTTTGAATGGTGTACAGGTCAAAGAAGACCCACCTGGGGTGTACTTGGTAATTGGAAGAAGAGTCAATCAAGTTGTAGCATGTGACACCAGTTTGCAGTAACCTGGGGAAAGACTAAAATGTGAGCAAGTAGAGACAGCATATGCTGATAATTCTCACGAAGGTTGACCGTGGAAGAATGGAGAGTGAACATAGCATGGTGGAGCAGAAAGCCAAGGACGTTCTTCGCCTGTTAGACTTGACTTCAACATGGCTACAGACTTGAGGAAAGGAACTGCTTGAGAGGGAAGAGAGTACGGAGTTATAGAAGAAGAAGTGGATCATGAAGACTCCAGAAGATCCATGAGGTGGCAGAGTGGCTCCAAAGCAAAGAGAGAGCCTTCTCTTCCCTCAGTTCTCCCTTGGCGGTCTGTCCTGTGCTTGAGGTCAAGGGAAGCACACTTCTCGGTACACATCCAGCGATGAAGATGTTTGAGCACGATTCTTCTAAGCTGAGAGGAAAGGAAAGATGAGGGGGATAAATGGTGGAAGCTGAAGAACAACAAGTTGGTGGCCCCTGTGCAGTCTGTGGTGCGGGACAGCTTTAGAGAGGAAAGAGTACAAAGTTGGGTAGGAAGCTTGAAGGCAAGCTGAGGGCAAATGCAGAGTAAATAAGGTAAGATAAATATAGTAATAATTAGTAGTAGGACTCACTGCCATTGAGTTGCTTCTGACTCATAGCAATTTTATATATGGTTTCTGAAATGATAAATCTTTAAAGGAGTAAACAACCTTTTCTCTCTCCCTCAACGTGGCAAGTGGGTTTGAACTGCCAACCTTATGGTTATCAGCACACTGCCTAAGCCACACCACCACCAGCACTCAACAGAAACTGATCATTCAAAATCCAGCAAGCTCTTATCGAACATCTGCTATGAGCCAGTCACTATTCTAAATGCTGAAGATACAGTAGTGAACAAAGCAGGCTCTCTCTGCCTCCACAAAGCTTACATTTTAGTGGAAGAGACAAAAAGCAAATAAATATAGATAAAATTCCATATAGCATAAGCATTATGTAGGCAATTAGCAGAGTGATGCCAAAGACAGTGACTATTGTATTAATTTTCATATCATCATATCATGATCTAAGGACAGTAAGATAGAAGCATATCCCTGATCTTGGATAAATGATGTTGATTGCATCATCCACCTCTTACTTGCCCAGAGAGGTGGTAGCCTGCTTAAAGAAAAATATTTCCCATCTTGGTCTCCTCCTAAGACCTGGAAAATTGCCTGGCACAAACTGTGTACTTAATATTGATGTCATGAAAGTAGAGTTGAACTACTAACATTAGTGTCGACTGATTTCTGAGTCATGTAGGAATCCTCACTCTGCCATTCGTTACTACTGCTCGCCAATAAATATGTCCGGTTGCCCCCTCCTGGCTATTGGATATGGCCACATGAAAGCGAGCCAATGAAACGTCAGGGGAGTGGCGTACGATGCTCCTGGACAGGAGCAGGCATTGCTGATGCTTCCCTGCGCAGCCATCTTTCCTCTGGCCTGCTCCTCTCGGGGCAGAGAGGGGGTTACTGCTGGGCCATCACAAGGAGAACAGCTGTGCTGGAGAATGGCCTCGCTGCCATCACATTTTGTGTGAGCAAGGAATAAACCTTTCTTGTTTGACGCCACAGTGATTTTGATTTGTTTGTATCACCGTATAACCTGGTCTGGCCTGACTGACGCAGACAGACTATTACATTCCTTGAAGTCACAGCTGGAGTCATGAGGGCCGCCAGGGTTTGTACTCCAATCGGTATGGCCCAAAGAGCATCTCCACAAAGTCTCAGGTGAAGCGTGCGTGACAAATGGAGACCTAACAGGGAGGGTAAAGGGAGAATGGGTAGGAAAGAGGGAACCGATTACAAGGAACTATATGTGACCTCCTCCCTGGGGGACCGACAACCGAAAAGTGGATGAAGGGAGACGTCGGACAGGGCAAGATATGACAAAACACCAATTTATAAACTATCAAGGGCTCATGAGGGAGGGGGGAGCGGGGAGGGAGGGGGAAAATGAGGACCTAATGTCAGGGGTTTAAGTGGAGAGAAAATGTTTTGAGAATGATGTACAAATGCACTTTACACAATTGATGTGTGTATGGATTGCGATAACAGTTGTATGAGCCCCTAATAAACTGTTTTAAAAAAAAAAAGTTCCCATCGTCAGCGTTCCTATTCCACCTTGAGGACAGAGCACTCACTTGGAGGTCGGATGGCATTTCTCCAGACCTGCACATGTTGGGCAAGGAAATCGGCACAACGGGCTCCTCTGACCATTTACAGTAGATGATGTGTTGGAGTGAGCAGGAGCAAAGCCCAGCCCACTTTGGAAGCAAACAGCGTCGGCAGCAAAGCGTGAACAAGGGAAAACATCTCTATGAAGTGGTATTCATCATTTAAAAAACCAGACTTTTACCTCAGCAAGAAGTTTCCATAATAAATCCTGGACAACAATCTGAGCAGCGAATCCCAAACTCCTTGAGAAGTACAGGTAAGTCAAGTGCCCTAAGGAAAGGTTTCCAGTCCGGTTGAATCGTTACAAGAGGACGAGAGGCAGACTCCAATCCATGTGCAGTTTCCAGATGAGGACTGTTAAAATAGCGGAAAGTCCCGTAGAGATGTGTCAGCGATGACAATCACCGTGTGACTTGCAGAACCCGACATTGCTGGAATATCTTTTTAAAGATAACACATTGTTAAACCCTTTTATTGATTTTATCCTTCATAATGGCAGATATATGAAGACTGAATATGGCTCCTAAATTAGTAAAGGAAATTAAAAACAGCCTCTTCATCGTTTTCCCAACCAATCAGCGCAACCCGATCTGGCCTTTCTTAAGGGCAGAACATGAGTACAAAAGAAAGGGGGTTTCTTTCTTGGGTCACTAGACACAGAAGGAAATGGCTCTAACAGCTTACTTCCCTCCTGCCCAGTCCTCGCCCCAGGACAGGATGTTATCATGTTCCCAGCATGCTCCGCTTAGGGATGGATGTGATGGGTGACAAATGGAGTGTTAATATCTCCCCTTGGACTAAAGTGAAGATGCATGTTGTTCTCTGCCAAGGCTCTTGTCCGGGAAGAACCAAAGGAATCGGGTTGAGGTTTAGTGCATCAGCCAAACAGGCTAGCTATAGCACCAACCCTGCAGCTACCCCAGGCCAGGACCAGGGGTAAGCAATCTACAACCCCTCACAAGCTCCATTCACGAGAAGCAGACTCATCCACAACAGCTGTCCCATCAGACCCAGCGGGTGCATCAGCACTGGCTCCATGGCTTGTTCTAATGTAAGGCTTTTACAATTAAGAAGTAAATCATGTGCTAATTCATATATATTTGTATGTGTTTTAAGTGAAAATTTGCACAGAATATTGGCTTCCTATTGAACGATCGCTGCCCAATTTGTGCAGGGACATTGGCTACATTTTCCACAGGGGGTCAAACTTTATCATTATTTCCATTGTGGATGGTCCATTTCCAGTAAGTTAATTTCCCTGCCACCTTGACGTCCCGATGATTTTTTAAAGTGACTTTCTTAATTTTATGAGTCGATCTATTACGTAGCTGAGAAATGACCTCATAGACTATTTTTGGTTTAAAGTTGAAAGATTATCTCCGGGCAATAATCTCAGGGAGTCATCTAGTCTCAAGTGGTGCTGTGAGTCAGGAAATCTTAAGAATCTGAGCTCTAGCCCACATTTTGCTTCCATTTAATCAGGATCCATGTTTTGTATCAGAATAGTCAGTAACAAAACCCTCACTGCCATCGAGTCAATTCTGACTCATAGCAACCCTGTAGGACGGAGAAGAACTGTCCCCTGTGAGTTTCCAAGATGGTAAATCCTTGCAGAGGTGGAAAGTCTCCTCTTTCTCCCATGAAGCCAGCAGCCCAACCCAGAACCCACTGTGCCGCCAGGGACCCTACAGAATTACCAACAGTGGTCTCCAACTTACACACTTATGTAAGTTAAGAAGCATATTCAAATATTAAACCTCAGCATATTCAGAATGATACCACTGAACCAACGGATCAAGGTTCACATCACCAAGAATAAGCTATATTGACATCACACATCCTCTGATTTGAGGCACTTAGAAAAGCTCAACATTTCTGTGGTATTCTTATCAAAAATGCATCACTGAAATCTAATCATCAGAAATCAGAGGAACTCAAGTTAAGAAACAGTCTAGGACAAAAAAGCAGGCAAAGCACTAATGAGCACAGTTCAAGAGAGGTGAAGTTGTTCAAGTGTCTTCCAATAGGTGCATGTTCAAACAAACAGCAGGACCATGGAACACTGCTCAGCAGAAAAAGAAATAAATTACTGATACACACAACTACCTGAGCAGATCTTGAGGGAATTATGCTGAGTAAAAAATCAAAAATAATCTCAAAGGTTACATATTCTATAATTCCATGTGGCATTCTTGAAATGATAAAACTATACAGATAGAGAAGCGATGTATGGCTGTCAGAGCTGGGGAAGGGAAGACAAGGAGAGGTGATTGTGCATACAAGAGGCTAGCACCAGGGATCTGTATGAAGGATCGCCCTGTATCTTGTCTGTGGTGGTGGTAATACAGGTGATAAATATGCACGTGTAATAAAAGTACATAGACTGAACACACATGTATGCATACATATGTACACAATATAACTGGTTAAATCTGAAAAGGCTCATGGATTTCACCAATCTTAATTTCCTGGTTGCCATACTAGGCTACAGGAGTCCTGATAGTGTAGTGGTTAAGCAGTGGGCTGCTGCTAGCTGCAAAGTCAGCAGTTCAAAACCACCAGCCACTCAGTGGTAGAAAGACGGGGCTTTCTACTCCCATAAAGAGTTACAGTCTCAGAACCTCACATGGGTAGCTCAACAATTATAAGTTGGCATCAACTCAATGGCAGTGAGGTGTTTTTTTGTTTGTTTGTTTGAATAGTAGGTATGTTAGTCTGGGTACTTTAGAGAAACAAATCCACAGAAACTCATGTACAAGAGAGAGTTTTATATAAAGGTTAACTGTGCATCAAGAAAACATCCCAAGCCAGTGCTGCCCAAACCCACAAGTCCAACACTCACCCATTAACCCATATGTCCAACACCAATCCACAAATTCCTCCTCCATCTCACAAAACAGACGCAATGACACCGACTGCCGGAGGAAAGCCGAAGTAGTGAAGTGTAAACATCTCAGCGCTGGCAGGGGTCTCCACACAGCTGCTCCAGCACCCAGGGATGCATCGGGGTAGGTCCAGGTGGCTTCTCCTAGGGATGTCTCTTGCAGGAAGTCAGCCTTACAAGCTGAAGCAGGGAACTGCTAAGGCAGCTGCACCCTGGTCCGACCATCACGAAGCAAGAGACCCAAGAACTAAAAAAGCAAGGCTCACCGAGCTATTTATCCCTCCACCCTCCAATTAACCCCACATGTGTTTATCGGCCAGGTTGGCACAATAAACTAACTCGGTAGGATAGCTATTCAAAGGGTATCTTTGTGGGCAATTCGGTTGCTCATATAGGGGATCTCCCTGTATTCATTTGACAACTTCTCATGATTCTACAACTATATTTTAAGTTTGTTTTTTTTAGGTATGTTGACGTTGTGAAAAGGCAAGGAACTATTGAAGACTAATTTAAGATTAGAGGAGGCCATGGATGTATAATCCATAAGGGAAATAACATGCATTGGATCTTAAATCGGGAGGGGGCACTGCTGGAGTATGCGTTAGTAGTTCTGTGGTTGGTTCACAGTGTGCTGTGCCAGTGCTTACATCTCCGTTTTGATCAGTAGGAATGTTCTACTATTCTTGCAATTTTTTGTGAGCTTAAAATCATTTCAAGATAAGAAGTTTAATAAATTAAGGAAGAGACACTTCTTTCCTGATTTATCAGAAATCTAATAACTGTCTTTTAAACATGAATTAGATGATTAACAAATTAAAATAGACAAAATAAAAGGAAACAAGAAGGTAAAATGAAATGTAATTTCTTGTGAATCTTGTCTATAAAAGTCTTCAGGTTGAGACTATTTATATTAGCTGTAATGTAAAATCATAAGGTTTGTATATCACATTACTATTAATTTTCTGTCATAAAATCCTCTACAATCTACTGTCTTAATTTCCCTGTTCCAATTCTTTTATGGTTCTTAGGAAAACTCTCTCTGTTGATGATGGATAAGCAAATTATTTAGGCCTCCCTGCACTGCTCTGTATGGTGGAGACACATCCCAAACTTGTGGTCCCTCCAACTGGTTCTAATGAAACCATCCGCCTTCCTCTAGTCTAGATGAACTCCTTAGAATGACTCAACCATTATCCTTAGGAGAAGTCAGACCATTTTTCAAGGTGACCAGTGTATGTTTAGCAAAGTTAACTCTGGTGTCTCAATCAGGTTCCACCCCTCCCAAAGATATCCATGTCCTAATCCTTGTAGGTGCTGTCCGGTCAGTTTTGACTCATAGTGACCCTGTGCACGACAGAGCCAAATACCAAATATGGTCCAGCCCTGTGCCATCCTCACTACTGTTCTTACGTCCGAGCCTGCCATTGTAGCCACTTTGTCAAACATCATATCAAAGGATTTCCTCTTTTTCTCTACCTTCTAGTCAAGAATGATCTCCTTTTCCAGGGACAGGTCTCTACAAATAACACTTATGATGTACATTAGACACAGTCTCGCCACCCTTGCTTCTAAGGAGCATTGAATATACTTCTTCCAAGACATTTCTCTTTGTTCTTTTGGCAGTCCATGGTACTTTTAATATTCTTCACCAGTACCATAAACTCAAACACATCAGTTCTTCTTTGATCTTCTTTATTCAGTGCCCCAACGTTCACATGCAAGAGAGGTGATTGAAAATGGTATCATTTGGGCCAGGCACCTTTAGTCCTTAAAGTAACATCCTTGCCTTTTAACATTTTATATGAGTTTTGTGAATAAAAGATTTACCCAATGCAATGTCTCATTTGATCTCTTGACTGCTGCTTCCCTGAGCATTGATTATCGATCCAAGTAAAATGAAATCCTTGAAAATGTCAATACTTTTTCTTTTTACCATGCTATTATCTGTTTGGTCCAATTGTGAGAATTTTTATCTTAATCCTAATCCTTCTGTGAATGGCAAAATGGACTTGGCAGCTGGGATTAAATGAAGAATTTTTAAATAAGAAAAATATCCTGAGTTATTGGAATGATACCTAATACAAACACAAGAATCCACATATGAGATGGAGAGGAAGACTTGACTTCAATAGAAGAGAACAAGATTCAATGATGAAGGTAAGAAACTGAAGTGGTGTGAGGAAGAGATCAGCAATCAAGGAATGCAGGAGGCCTCTGGATGCTAGAAAAGTCAAGGGAAAGCATTCTCCCCTAGAATCTCGAGAAGGAATCAGCCCTATTGACACTTTTACTTCAGTCCAGTGAGAATGATGTTAGACTTCAGGCCTCTAGAACTGTAAAAGAAAAAAAAATCTGTTGTTTTGAGACATCATGTTTGTAATATATATATTTATAGGGACTCTAGACAGCTAGCACATTATCACACCAAATACCATACATGTGAGAGAGTTCTCTGTACACACAATCCTGTAACACACTCCCTCAGGTCCATTGAACACAGAACAAGCAACCAACAGCAGTTTGCGGTGCTCACTGAGCATGCCTGCTTTCTGTGCATCGCTTTAGCCATGGTCTTAGGCCTAGTCATCTAAAGAGCTTTGACTGTATGTGGAATTTTTTTTTTCCACTTTAAATAAGTATGTTTCCAAGCAGGGAATTCAGAGTAGAGGTCACTTTTCTGCATGGGAATCGGTCTGCTTTCTTTTTGTGGTTATTTCTGTAACCAGAAAATCCCAGTTCCGGTAAACTATGAGGCATTGTAGCAAAGCTCCCCTGAGCATGCCCTGTGTTCACGGCTATCTCTTTACCTAAAGACTCTTTTCAAGACCACACCCTTCTGGTTCCCTTCAGTTGCAGTTTTTTTCTGTGCAAGTGGAAGAAGTCTCTCAATGGCTCTCCATTAGTTTCTTATTTGGGTCCTTATCTGAGCTTTTCTGGTCCAAGTCTGGATCAGTCTGGTTTAGCTCCATCTAACTGCAGAGGCTACAGCAGGATGGACAGAAGTTTGGACATAGCAGTCTGGGAAAACTTCTCTCATAAACCTGACTTGATGCATCTGTCCTGCTGGCAGCTGGAAGTCTACCAGGCATCCAGCTGGCTCTTTGCCACCTCCTCAAGAGCTCCGGTCCTTGGAGAAGCTCCCTAATAGTCTTCACTCTTCCAGGAACATACATCCTGCTTCAAACAGCCCTAGAGTGATGGGCATATAGTGCAGCCTAGGTCTGCCTTGAGTAGAGGTCCCCATACCAAGAGGTGCACAAGGAAGATGCAGATATCCAACAAGACTGCAGGATCCAATTACGCCCACTCTGACTTCTCTCGTGACAACATTCCCCTAATAATACATAATAAAAGACTCCACTTCTGCCCCCCGCCCCCGAATCAATCAAATGGACAACTAAGATCCTAGCGGTCAGACTTCTACATGAACGTGGCCATTCTTATTCAGAAAATCCATTTTGGAACTTCAGATTCCTCATTTTCAAGTCAAAGATTTCTAGCACCAGTCGTCCTGAAGAAAACCTTCCCTTCCATCCCAATCCCACTAGTATGAATCCACAATGGGGAGAAGACTAAGGAGAATGTTGGATTTCTGTCTCAGGGTCTGTCGCTGGCCAAAGCACTGGCCAGCAGGAAAGGGTTGAGACAATCCAGGACAGGGAAAATGCTGGGTGGTATTTTAGTCCTGCATCAGGGGAGCCGTCACCTCGGCGGTGCTGCTAAGCTGAGAGGGAATCCAGGGCTCACTGTCTGCGGCTAGTGAGCATGCTGATTTAATTCATCCCACTGGAAGGTTGCTGGCACTGAGTGGAGGTTGGTTGAAGAGTATCACATGGTGGGAGTTTAGATCCCCTGTCCTGAGAGTCAGGTCAGACTCCAGCCACTCTGTGCAGTGACCGGTTACCTCAGCAGGAGAGTCTGGTCACTGGGATTTTCTCCCCGGCTCTCACGTGCACCTTCCGGTGCATCCAAACTGTCCCAGAGGGAGGGACTCCAGGCCCTGGCTGCTGTGGGCTCCGTAGGTGGGGGAAATAATCCATGGAACTCAGTGACATTTTCTTTCTGTTTATTCTTTATATTTTAATGGAATTCTGTGGTCCAAACTTGGTCTGGGGCTCTGTGCGCTCAGAGTCAGCTAAAGTATAAAGGGGGGAAAAAAGAGAAAGTAGTGGGAAAAATTAGATTCTTGATTTGTGTCCAGATGGTACTGGACAAAAATAGACGCAGAGATTCTCACTGCAAACTTGCCTCTGGTATGAAGCTCTCCCCAACCCCGCCGCCCCCCGCCCCGCCTCCCTTTTTCATTTAAGGTCTTCTTGGTAGGAAAGGGAATGGGAATGGGAAAAATACTGGGAACACTCTTTTTTCCTTTTTCCCACCCATATATTGCGAGGCCTGCACAGGTTCCAGTTGAGAACTTGTGTGTGGGACATGGGGCCTTGCACACCCAGGCCTAGGAGAACATGATGTTAATGAACTCGGAAAAGACCTTTGGTAGGAGGGCCTGCAGGCAAGGTGGAGCTCTTGTGCTCCTGAGGCTGCAAGGGATGTGTGGCATCCTGGGGAGACGTAGCAGGAGTTGGCCCTTGAAGCGCTCAGGCTAGCCTAACTCAAGCTGCCAACCCACATGCTCCTCCGGCATCATGTTCAAAGAACTCAAGTCAAGAGAGATAGTCAGGGCGCAGGGCCAGACAGGGGCCTTGGGGCTCTGTTTCCATTGTCTGCAGGGAGCAACGAGATTGCAGACAAATACCATTCCCCTGCACGTTCGGTAGAAGTTCCTGGAGCTTTCTTGGTGTCTGCCAGAAGAGCAGCCAGAAAATGGAAGGCACATAGAGCTCTTTGAGGAAGGTGGGATGCCACCTGTTGCACGCAGACAACCTGACAGATGGACCCCAGTCTCCCCACAGACTAAGTAGAAGCCATACCTTGTCCTTCTTTCATCCAAAGATCATCCCAGAATTCGCATCATTCCTTGATATTCCCTGGGAATCCAGGGTCCATGGGCGTTCGATGTCATCAGTCAGATGCCAAGGAAATAAGTTGCCAGACCTATAGGCGCTTTTTTCCTTTGCAAGTCACTTTCTCACAGTTGAGTCTTCTTCCTGATGCTTAGACCACTCATTGGACAAGCAGCATGCTGTGAGTCGGTGTTTGGTTCTGGCGGTCAAGGTGGACACAGAATCCAGCTGAAAAGAGGTGGGAGAGACAGGGACCGTGTCAGTGTTAGCATGGACAATCCAAAAAAAGGAACCACCTGAAGGGCCAGACTGCAAAGTGAAGACAAGATCTGAGACAACGGGTCTGCTACCAGACCTGAGACAGAGTGTTTGAAGTACCACGGGAGAAGCATTGTCCCAAACCATGTCCTTAGACATTGAGATTCTAACGCAAGGGTCTCTGCATAGTTTGCCTGGGTCCACATCCAGGCAAGTGTCTCAACTAAGGGCCTGGAACTTTCTAACCCCCTCCAACTGTGGGTTAGCTATTTTCTCCATTTCAAATTGGTATTTGGGGAAATCTCGTTGTTTGGGTAAGGTTATCAATGAATTTGAACAGGAATAATTATAACATGTTACTGTGATTTGTACCTAAGTATTTCATACTTCTCTCTTATTTGAACCTCAAAATTACCATGAAGTAGAAAGGAAATGACTGGAGCCTATTGACCATTAGGCTCCAAGAGGGCACGGACTATTTTGTTCAGAGTGTATACTGAGCACCTAACACGCTGCCTGCTATAGAGAAGAGCTGCTGAATAAAGAGATGGAGGGATGGGTGGGTGGATGGATGTGATGGATAAAGGGACAGATGGGTGGATTTGCCTCATTTGTCAAGTTAGATTCAGTTCCAAGTTCTACTTGCCAGTATGTAGTCTATCCCAAGTCTCTAAGTCTTATGTTCCCCATCTGTAAAATGATGATAATAACAGTGCTTGTAGCACACCAGCCTGTAAGATCACAAGGCATCGAAGGGAATCAGGTATCAGGCAGCCAAGACAAAAAAAAAAATCATACCATTGTGAATGAGGTGGAATACGGCGTGAGGACCCAGTGTCCAATTGTGGGAAATTGGACATCCCCTTACAGAAGGGTTACAGGGAGGAGACGAGCCAGTCAGGGTGCAGTGTAGCAGTGATGAAATATACAGTTTTCTTCTGGTTCTTGAATGCTTCCTCTGCCCCACTATCATGATCCCAATTCTACATTACAAATCCGGCTGGACAGGAGAATGTACACTTACACAGATAGGAACTGAAAATACAGGGAATCAAGGACAGATGAACCCCTCCGGACCAGTGGTGAGAGTGGTGATACCATGAGGGTGGAAGGGTGGTGAGGAAGAAAGGGGGAACAGATTACAAGGATCTACATATAACCTCCTCCCTGGGGGATGGACAGAGGAGAAGTGGGTGAAGAGAGACATCGGATGGTGTAAAATATGACAAAATAATAATAATTTATAAATTATCAAGGGTTCATGGGGGAGGAGGGGACAGGGAGGGAGGAGAAAAATGAGGAGCTGATACCAAGGGCTCAAGTAGAAAGCAAATGTTTTGAGAATGATGAGGGCAGCAAATGTACAAATGTGCTTGACACAATGGATGCATGTGTGGACTGTGATAAGAACTGTATGAGCCCCCAATAAAATGATTAAAAAAAATAACAATAGTGCTTCTACTACAACAAGGAGGAAAAAAGACACAGACTTGCTCAATATCACAGTGATCATGAAACGAGCCAGGGCTTGAGCTAGAATAGCCTGGCTCCTCATCCGTTGCTTGATCCAGTGTATGATGGTGGTGGTGGTTGCTGCTGTTGTTAGGTGCAGTTGAGTTGATTCTGACACATCGTGACTCTGGACCGCAGAAGGAAACACTGCCCTGTCCTATGCCTGTGTCCTCAAGCCTTCTTCGTAGGCTTGAGCCCTTGGTCGGAGCCATTGTGTCTGTTCAGGTTGGTGCGGGCCTTCTTCCTTTTGGCTGCCTTGCTGTTTCTCCAAGTATGATGTGCTCCTCCTTGGCCTCTCCTGACAAGATTTGCAACGTTTGTGAGACGCAGCCTTGCCAACCTTACCTCCAGGGAGCATTGTAGCTGCATTCTTCCCAAGTCTGATTCGTTGTTCCTTTGGCAGTCCGTGGTATTTGTACCATTCTCTGTCATCACCATGATTCAACGCGTAGATTTCCCTGTGGTCCTCCGTATTCAATGTCCAACTTGCAATGCGTCTGAGGCCACGGAAAATACCATGACTTGAGTCAGGTGTACCTTAGTCCTCAATGTAGCATCTTTGCTTTTCACCACTTTAAAGAGGTCTTGGGCAGCAGATTGACCCAATGTAAGCAGGGTTTGGTCTCTTCACTGCTCTCTCTAGGAGCTTTGATTGTGTATCCAGGCAAGAAGAAATTCTTGACAACTTCAATCTTTTCTCCCTTTATCAGGATGTTACGGATCAGTCCAATTGTGAGGATTTTGGCTTTCTTTAAACTGAGTTGTAATCTATACAGCAATCCTCACCGTTTTCAGAAGGTGCTTCCAGCCCTCCTCGCTTTCAGCAAGCAAGGTTGCATCCATACTGCTGGTTGTTAATCGGCCTTCCTCCCATCCTGATGCCACGTTCTTCTTCATATGCTCCAGTTTCTCTGATGATTTGCTCAGCACACAGACTGAATAAGTATGGTAAGAGGTTACTATCCGAGCGCACATCTCTCCTGATTTTTAAAAATTATTCTGCTTACACAATCTCTTGATTCCTATACAGGTTCTGCATGAGCACAATTCAGTGTTCTGGGTTTCCCATTATTCCCAAGGCTGTCCAGAGTCTGTTATGGTCAACACAGATGAATGCCTTTGCAATGTATTATGGTAGAAGGAGGGAAGAAACTATTGGTGGAGTATTAGTCTACCAGGTACTGTCTTAACTAAAAAAAAACCAACCCAAACTCACCACCATTGAGTCGATTCTGACTCATAGCAACCCTATGGGGCAGGATAAAACTGTCCCTGTGGGTTTCCAAGACATTTTATTCTGTAACTCCTTACAGGAATAAAAAGCCCTGGATTTCTCCTGTGGAGTGGCTGGTGGTTTCAAATGCTCACCTTGCAGATCGCAGCCCAACGAACAAGACCTATGCTACGAGGGCTCCTCCAGCGTGTTATTTTAGGAAATGAAAATTCTCATAATAATCCAATGAGGTGTTATTATGATTCCCAATTTGCAGGTGAAGAAACCTCTCAGAGAGGTCACCAGCCTATCTAATGTTCCTAAATGGAATTGGGATTGGAATCTAGGTCTATCTGACTTCAAAACCCAATCTTTACTGTAAGCCTGTGACTGCTACAGCACGTCCCACAGTAGCCTCACAATGTAGGAAACCACCTAAAGGTCCATCAACAGACAAATGGAGAAACAAATGGAGAAATAACATGGTCCAGGGACAAAAAAGCAAACACTCGATGACCTGATTCACCTGAACTAAGTAGCTATATAGAAACCAAAGATACTAGTGGTTCTTAGGTGTGGGAGGGGGAAAGGGTGAGATTGTGCTTGAGCGAGTGTGCTGAGTTCACGTTAATGTTGCTAGAAAAGTTAGGGAAAAGATAGGGATGAAGGTTGCTTAGCATGACAAATGTAATCATGTCATTGGATTGACCATACGGAAACTATTGAATTGACAACTGGTTTGTTGAGTATATTTTCACCACAAAAATAAACAAGCCAAAGATTTTTCACCACCTACCATATCTTACTGGCATCCCCCAGGTTCAAGACTGGGGGTCTCCCAGGTTCCCCATCCATCCTGGACCCAAGACTGGCACACAGGCCAGGGTTCAATATAACAATGGAAGCATCCTCTGCGTGGCTTGACCTACCGGCTAGTACTTGCAAACCACCTTGCAAAGTTGGTCAAAAATATGGCTGGCCGCTTCCACATTCGAGATCATCAAACTGCTTGCTTGTTGCCCCATTTTGTTTTGTTCCCTCTCACAGATGGATGGTCTTCGAGACATCAGGCAATGGTAACCTTTATGAGACTGATTCTGTCCAACCACTTATGGCCCCGAGTAAACTCAAAGCATATGATTTATTGTCGAAATCACAGTGGAGAAAACTCTGGAGGAAAATGAAAGCCAGGCTTAGTTTAAATCCTATCATAGCCTTTCCATGGTAGTAATTGTGTTAGTGACCTGCCAAACAGGAAGCAGGTAGACCAAGTAGCTTCGGTCTCAAAACTCTGATTCAGAACGTTCCCATATGGAGCACATCGGTGCTGAGGATTTGGGAGAAGAAATGAGGTGGAGGACAAAGAAATATATTTTCTCCTAAAGCAAATGGAAACGCTCCTTGGGTGGGGCTCAAACGTGCTGCTCTTCAAGATGGATTTATCAGGTATGGCTCCATCACAGGGGATAAAGAATCCAGTCTACACGTGTCTAAAGCAAAATGTTAGTTTATTAGCTCATCTAGCGCTTACAAGTTTAAAGGAGGGTCTATCATAAAGCATGGGTGGCTACAGGAATTATGTCATTATTGCCTCCCAGTCTTTGTTCTCCCAGTATCTTAACTCTCCTTAATCTCGAAGGTGCCGTATTCAGAAAAGCTCTTGCCTCATTGAAAGAAAAATGGCTACAGCAGGTCCAGGTTATATGGTCTCAGGTTCAAGTTGGAAACCCGCCTAAATGAAGGACTCTCCTTTGGTCTCAGAATGGACCAGTCAAATCGCTGTGCATCTCATAGTCTTTGAGGGGATCCCACATCCCATTGGCAAAGCAACCTCTGTAGTCAGGGGAATGGAGTGCGCTGATGGTCTGAGGTCTCAGCCCCATCCATCCCACTTGATTCTGTGGGTGCAGCCTCACTCCACGTATGCAGAACAAAGTAGGGGTGGATATCCAATCACCAAGGAGCCTGGGGTAAGTGAAGGGTGATTCTGAAGACTCAAAGCATACATATCCACCGCCGCAATTTAGTGAAGTTTGGATAGAAAGTCTCTGTGAATCCACTGGATGAAACTAACACCCAGACCAACAGGACCAAGAACAGAGGGGTGCCCCACGTGAGCAGAGGAATCCCAGCGACTACGTGAGACAGACTCTTCTCGAACCTGCACATCTGTGTTTGCTCTTAATCCCTGTTATGCCCCAAATCATGTAGAGATTCTCTCAGGGGAAAATTCATGCCCGAGGTAACTTGTGTTCCAAAATCCAGTGCCTGGGAAAGGTTGATTCTTTCCCTCAGAGATGGCATCATGTTGTGTAACTTGCCTGCATGCCTCACTTTGCCTTGTGCGTTGACTCCTGACCATTGGCTTCAAGTTTGAAATCCTTGAACATGGCAAAAAAAAATACCTGCGAGATGAAAATCTCCCTTTGTGTATTCTATCAGCTTGGGCTGTGACTTACTCACTTATTATTAGGTAAGGTTTGATGGTATTCTTTTATTTCTTTTAATTCTGTCATCACCATCAAGTCGAGCTTGATTCACAGGAACCCTATGGGACAGGGTAGAACTGCCTTTGGGGGAGTAGAAAACCCCATCTTTCTATGCGGAGTGGCTGGAGGTTTCAAACTGCTGGCCTGGTGGTTAGCAGCCCCAAACATAATACACTATGCCAAATTGGTGATATCGTCACACACACACACACACACACACACACACACACACACACGCTGCATAGTAGTACCTGCGAAGCAAGCTTAATTTTTCCCCCCATATGAATTCATCCTTCTGTTAATAAATCTCTATAAATTTATTTCCCTAGTCTGTGTTACTCCCTCGACAACAAATTCCATGAACAAATGGCCCTCCAGTGATTTGACAGCAGAAAGTCTCCAGGAGCCAACCCTCTCTGAGCTAACAAACGAAACTGTTTCAAGGATGTCTGTTTGCATGGGAGCAATGTCCAGGCTCCTGCACATCTGGGTGGTACCTACTGCCCCACAGTCTGGCGGACTTGAACAGATTTCACCCTCAGAATCCAACCCACACTGATGGTGTCACAAAGACAGGTGTGTCTGTTGTGGGCTATGCCAACTTACTGATCTGGAATTTTTTGCTGGAACTATTGATAAAAGCCAATATTCAATCGGTACTAGAATGATAGTGGTGGTGATTAGAAGTTTTCTCTGGTGGACTGGAGCTTAGGGGCCCTGGTGGTGTAGCGGTGACACATTGGACTGCTAACAGCAAGGTCAGCAGTTTGAAACCACCAGCCTCTCTGTGGGAGAAAGACGTGGCTTTCTACTTCTTTAAACCCACAGGGGCCATTCTGTCCTGTCTCTCAGGGTTGCTAGGAGACAGTAGCGACTCAATAGCAGAGAGAGGGGGTGAGAGACAGAGAGAGAAAGAGAGAACCTGGAGCTCAGCTGTTTCCTGCCGCCAGGGGCAAATCTACCAATCCTTTAAAACCAATCTCTTCCAGCTGAAAACTTTTAGAGTTGGTAGCTATGATCATGATAAAATCTTTGAAAATAGGGCAACCAAGGCAAAGAGAAATTATCTTAGAATTCTCTATACTGAGCTCCTTTTCAAGCCCAAAGAGAACAAGGGGAGACATGATGCAAAGCATTGACAAATGTTCATAAATGATTACATCACACCATCCCCATCGCCAACCTCCTAAGAAAGGAAGCATGGATACTCTTTCCTGGAAGGAACAGGCAACTTTTTACTGATTATGGCTTCAAGGAGACTTGAACCTCAAGCCCAAGGAGCTTCTCTCAAGGGATCTGCAATGTCAGACTCTTTCCATGGGAGCCACACTACGCTGTCCCTTTCCTCTGATAAACACTCGACTGTTCTTGGGAAAGGCAACGCAGTGGTCCAAATCCTCTAACATATAAATCAGATCCTTTCCTGAGAGTCAGTATTGATGGTCTCTCTCTGTGGTGGTGTGATGGGTTAGGCATTGGGCTGCTAACCGTAAGGTCTGCAGTTCAAACCTACCAGTAGCTCTTTGGAAGAAAGATGAGGCTGTCTCCTGCTGTAAGGATTTAGAACCTGGGAAGCCATAGATAGGGTCTCAATGACCCAGAACCAACTCAATGGTAGTGGTGGATCAGCTCCCATAAAAATCCACAGTCTCAAAAACCTTATACAGGGCAGCAATGAGCAGAATCAGCTAGATGGCCATGAGATGGGAGTTTTGGCTTAGCATGCATTATGGGACTGTCTCATTGACCCCTCCCAACAACTTTTTGGAAAGGTGTACTCTTACTCCACCACCAGTCTGTCAGTTCGATGCACGTGGTGGCTTGTGTGTTGCTGTGGTGTAGAAGCCATTGCCTTCTAAATGCCAAATAGTAAACTTCAAATGCCAGCAGAGTCAGGGTTCCGCAGAGTCTCTGAACTAAGACAGACTAGGGAAAGGCCTGGCTGTCAGAATATTGTGCTAGAAGGCGAAGCCTCAAGGTTGAAGTCTCTCAAAATGCACAGCGGTCACAGCCATGGACTGGAGCACAGTGACAATCATGAAGGTGGTGTAGGCTCAGGCCACGTTTGTCCTGCTGTATGCAGGGTGGGGATGAGTCAGAGCCGACACAATGGCTACTAAGAGGAGCACAGGAGATTGTGAGCCTCGTCCTACCGATAAGGATCTTGCCTGGATCACCCAGCGTTTTGAGAGGCAAGAGTATGGAGAAAGGGATTGGGAAAGGGTCAGAGAAGGAGGAAGACAGATAACTGACACCTGCCTTACAATTGTCCCTGGGGCACCACTTCAGAACAAGGGTGGCTCTCTGATGTAGAAAGAGAAAGGGGATAAGATCAGGCATCTTTTAAGGTGTGGTGGATACCCAGCAAGGACACACCCCTCTGAGCTGGTCGTCAGCCAGGATTTTCCCTGACCCAAAAGACAGGAA
>NW_022111366.1:7639140-7641025 GCF_000313985.2 Echinops telfairi
GGCAACCCTGTAGCTCAACTCACTGACATCTACTTGATTCCAACCCAGAGCAAGCCTAGAGGAAAGGATAGAACTGCCCCTCTGGGTTTCTGAGACGCTGACTCCTTACAGGAGTAGCAAGCCTCACCTTTCTCCTGAGGGAAACTGGTGGTTTTGCACTGCTGACCTTGAGGTTAGTAGCCCAAGGCATAACCCACTAGGGCTCCTGGGTGGATGATCACAAATTGCAAGTAGTCTGTTTACAGTAGGCACACAGTCTGACATCATGGGAACAGGGTGTGGGTTCAGGGCCCTAGCGGAGGCTGACTTGCTGATGATGTGTCCAACTCTATAGACCAGAATCTGTACTGTAGAGGCCATTCATTCAGATTCAACTGTAGCTGATACTTTTAGGTAAAACGAGCCCACACCACACATCACACATCATCATATCCAGGAAACTTCCCAGCAGAGGTGGAGGCAGGTGCTTCAGGGACCCTGAGCATGTCCACGTCGTGTCCATCCTGGCTGGGCTGGAGCTGGCCCTTTGGCAGTCTGCCACATGCAAAGGTGAATTAGCCAGAAAAGAGTAAGTGCTGACCTGCAGACCGGATGTGCTAGTCATCACTGGTCACTTCTTTGTTCATGGAACATGTTGGTATGCTGTGCTTATGGTGTGTCTGGGAACCAGGGGTGAAAAAAGGACAATAACCATTGCCCTGTGGAATTTACATCCTAGTGCGGGAAATTGACCATAAACAGTAGAAAGATGCTATTACTGTGCACCAGTACCTGTTCTGAGGGCGTGACACAGGAAGGGAGGGGCTTCAAGAAGTCCATGGGGAAAAATTCATTCTCTTTGAGTTTCATTTTCTCACGTACTTATGGAAGTCCTCTCGTATTTCATCCTCACCATTAAGAATATGAAATGGCATTGTGTCCCCCCTTTTATAGACAAGGAAACAAGCATACGAAAGGTTGCTGCAGGTGGCATTGCCCTCTTACCATCTACGTCAGCTTGGTGGGGCCATGATTCTCAGCATTAGGTGATTATTCTCCACTTTGTGATCTGATGTGATTACCCTGTGTTGTAAATCCTCACTTAGGTTACGAGGCAGGTTGCATTTTAGAGCATGAGGTTGTATCTTGGGTCAGTCTCCTTTTGCAGAGATGATAGGGACCTCCTGCCACCAAGAAAGAAGAGCCACATTGCACAGGGAGTCTCTGCACTGAGAGCCCCTAGAGGCGGGGAGAGGTGATGCCAACACTACAGAGATCTCCAAGGAACACTGAGACCACGGGTTGGAAACTGAGACAGAGAAGTGCCTCCTAAACTATGAGCCAACAGGGAGTGGAAGTCTGCCCCTAGAAGTAGTCTTCCAATTTGAACTTGTAGTGCCCTACACTGTGGGAATTCATTTCTGCTTGTTAAGACCAGCAAGTCATGATATATCTGTTACAGCAGCAATAAATCACGAAGCAATTTTTGTAAAAGAACACTGAAGCTGGGAAGAGAAGGACTTGTGGCTGAGAACCTAAGTGATGCATGACACACAGCCCACGCTCCCAGTACCTGCGGTGTCTCTGCAAATATGTATACGTATACATGTAAATCGCACACCCAAACGTATACCACACATAGGGCTCTTTTGAAAATGATTTGTAAAAGGGTTGCACCACTGGCAACAATACATAAAGCATGTGCTATCTGCCCAAAAATATGCTGTACAATAAAGTAAGCCAGGTATGTTGTTGTTGTTGGATGCCATGGGGTCAGTTCCTATTCATAGTGAACTCATACTAACAGTTCCACTCCTGCACCATCCTCACCATGGTGCTTATGTTGCATCCGTTGTTTCAGTCCCTGTGTCCGTCCATCTTGTTCAGAGCCTTCCTCTTTTCCACC
>NW_022111366.1:7642386-7644273 GCF_000313985.2 Echinops telfairi
GGGACATCCAGTTGCCTAGAGATGGGTCTTGGGTCCCCAATCTGCACACCCCACATTCACAATGACTTGATTTTTTGTTCTTTGATAAAGGCTTCAATTCTCGATCTTCATCAGCAAGTGCTTCAAGTCCTCCTCACTTCCAGCAAGCAAGATTGTAACATGTGCATATCACAGATTGTTAAAAGCCCTCCTCCAATCCTGATACGGCATTCTTCTTCATGGAGCCCAGCTTCACTGAAGATTTGCTCAGCGTAGACCGAATATGTTTGGTGAAAGGATACAGCCCTGACACACACCTTCCTGATTCTAAACATGCAGCATTCCCTTGTTGTATTTGCACACCTGCCACTTCATCCATGTACAGGTTCCGTGTGAGCGCAATGAAGTGTTCTGACAGTCCCATTTTTCTCAGAACTATCCATAGTTTTTTTCATGGTACACACAGTCTAATACGTTATATTGGGTGACGATAAGTTCAGATGACAAAAATGAAGCAGAGAGGTCGGAAAGGGAGCTCTGAGGTGTATATGTAAGAGAGGATTGTGTCCATTTTCAACTCTGATGACCACAAATAGCCCCAATATGAAGGAAGTGTTTAAGCCAAGACTTGAAGTAGGGGAG
Organism: Echinops telfairi; assembly: GCF_000313985.2. Classification (NCBI taxonomy): domain Eukaryota; kingdom Metazoa; phylum Chordata; class Mammalia; order Afrosoricida; family Tenrecidae; genus Echinops; species Echinops telfairi. The sequence continues at coordinate 7,643,008 of NW_022111366.1, forward strand.
GAAGGGAGCTATGCAATTGCCTGAGGACAAGAGCAGTCAAGGAGAGGGAAGAGCAAGGGCAAAGGCCTTACTGGGGAGCCTGGAATGTTTGAGGAAGAGTGGCTGACATTGAAAGAAAGAGGAAGTAGCATTGGGTGAGATCAGAAAAGTATGGGGTTGGGAAGTCGTATAATGTAGGACCTTGGCAGACATGCGAAGGACATGAGGATTTTTCTGAGTGAGATGAAAAGGTGTGCTAGACATTGTACCAGTCTGGTTACATTAGAGAAACAAATCCACAGGAACTCATGTATAAGCGAGGGTTTTATATAAAGGTTAAATGTGCGTCAAGAAAACATCTCAACCCAGTGCTGCCCAAGCCCACAATCCAACATTAACCCATATATCCAACACCGGTCCACAAAATCCTCCTCCATCTCACAAAACAGACGCAATGACATCAACTGCAGGAGGAAAGCTGAGTCAGTGAACGTGTAAGCATCTCAGTGCTGGGAGGGGTCTCCACACGGCTGCTCCAGCACCCAGGGCTGTATTGGGGCAGGTCCACGTGACTTCTCCTCAGGGTTGTCTTGCAGGAAGTGAGCTTTTCCAGCTAAAGCAGGCAACTGGCCAAGGCAGCTTCATCCTGGTCCGACCATCACAAAGCAAGAGACCCAAGAACTAGAAAGGTGAGGCTCACCGAGCCATTTATCCCTCTGCCCTTCAATTAACCCCACATGTGTTAATTGAACTAACTCAGACATTTTGATTTGGGGGGCCAAATATTTCCAGTGTTCCTCTTAAGACCACATGATTGGATCGCCCTGTCTTCTCCCTTTGAAGCACTGTGAGGCCATTACACTTCCTTTGTCAATGAAATGGAGGCAGAAACAATGTGATCACTTTTCTGCAAAAACTTTCTGAACCATTGTCCAAGTTACCCTGGCTTTCCCCTGTGTTCCAGTGATTGTAGCAGCCTCCTGTGGCCTCCACCGAGTGACCATAATGAACAGAGTGCTGTAGCAGGCCTCCCCTGCACACTCCATTTGATTGTGAAATAAGCTATTTTGGCTGAGATTTGGGTGTTGTTTGCTACTTTTGCATAGCCTTGCCCAAACTGACTGACAGAGATGCAAAGAGAGTTTTGGAGAGAGAAGCTTTGGCGGCATCTTTCTGACTTCAGCCAGTATTCACAATCGACTGAAAGCAAGAGTGGGAGTAAAATAAACAGCAGAAAGGACCCCTGGTGGCACAGTGGGTTATGGGTTAGGCTGCTAAGCACCAGAT
>NW_022111366.1:7646717-7650630 GCF_000313985.2 Echinops telfairi
GGCCCCAGCCTTTGAAAAATATGTAGAATAAACTAAAATCATGTTCACTTGCCCATTTGAAGTTTAAGCGAATATCTGCATTATATAAAAGCACCAAAAGCATATCAAAGCCCATAAAAATGTTAACACAGAGTATTTCCAATGCTTTTGCTTTCATTAGGAAAGCAATGTCCCCATAAAAAGGCCTGAGCGGGGGGCCTCATTTTTCGGTTGAGAGAATGCAAATCCTACATTTGATGTCCTGCGTGAAACTCCCTTTCGTGCAATGGAAACCAATTTTGTCTCTCCCTGCACACGTGCAAGGAGTTTGGAACGATCACTAAACCCACATTTGGAACAATGTGACATTGTACGTTGTTCCTGGACACACGGCCTGTTTCAAATATCAACTGCATTCTAAATTCCATTAATGACAATGCCATATGCTCCGTCTTCAGTTTTTACCCCTATCGATACCTTTCGGCCACCCTAACGGATTCCAGCTGTTATTAAAGAGCCGGGTTTTACATCTCATGACAACAAAGATTTCTCTACACGATGGTTCCAAGCAATGGCCCATTTGGGGGCATAATTTTCCTCAGTTTGTTTTAACAGCTAATTCTGAAGGCAAGTTCTTCCAGGTACTGCTTGTCCAGCATGGCGGATGCAGAGGCCTAAAGCTGCACCCCCGCTCTCAGGGGGCTCAGCGTTTGAAATGACCCCACTGCAGCACAACAAAGAAATGTGGTTGTGCCCTGGAATTTATTCTGCTGGAACTGCATCTAGGATTCTAAGCGGGAATGCTGATTTTATATTATAGGAGTTTTAGGTTTATTTCTTCTTCATTTCTGCAAGGTTTTTTTGGGGGGGGGGCTGTGGTGTGTGTGGGGTGTTCTGGGCTTTATTGGCTTCAAGGATCTATCACTGGGATAGGGATCCTTCAGTTCCTGTTATTGCCATGGCAATCGACAAAGTGTCTTTTCCACTGAGAGCAAAGGAGGATTCATCATCCCCTTACTCCTGCCGATCTGGTCTTACTATAAGATGATGCTATCGACACTACATCCCTTTGAGGTTAAGCCAACACGTACCCTAGGCCATGATCTTGGTATCAAAGGAGCTAGCTCTTTATGTAATCTCAGGCCAGGGGGCTATTACATGTTTTACACCAACAATGCATGTGTTATACATTTTTGCAAACATAACAGCCTCCTGGTTCTTTAGCTTCCTGTGTGCATTATCGCCCGTGCAGAGGAGCTACGTGGGTCCCTTGATCCCCAACACAAAAGTGGTGTGCCACACTAGAAGCCTTTTTGCTCAGGCTCCTTGTGCAAGCATTTTCCCCCTGGCCGCAAACTGTTTTTCTTCTTTTAAAAATGAACTTGTGACTCCAACTGACTTGGTACCTGGCTCGGCGTCCAGAACTTGAGGGTAAATGGGAGAGTTGAAATGTGTTTCTGGATTCTGCGGTTTCCGCGTGGTGACTCTTTCCAAACCAGGGCGGGTCCCCTGCCAATGGTCCAGTTGTGGAGGTCTGGCTGGGCCTCTTGCGAGGCTTCTCCCTTGTCAGCCCAAGAAGGAAATGCATCTCGTGGGGACCAAACAATGACCCTTTTACTTAGCTGTCCCTGGGTGGCTCAAGTGCTCACCAGAAGATGGACAGTTCAAATCTACCCAAAGGTACCGCTAACAACAGGTAATTTGATTCCAAAACAGCTTGAAGTTTCTCTGAGCCCGTCCTATCCTGCACACGTGAGGGCTCAGAATTTGGAACAGACAGCAACGGGCTTGGGTTTGGGGTTACACAGGCCTCACTTTGAACCAAGGACCACCCCAAAGGCTCTTCTATACATCGTCTTGTTTAAACCACCCAACTTTTCCCTTTACACCCTGTCTAGGAATTTTCGCCCTCTTAAAACTCTAACAGAGAGGTTTAGTCTATGGCCTGAGGCAGAATCCCCAGTGAAAGGGATTCTGAAGGCCCTGTGTCTATCCTCGATGTCCATACGGCCTCCGTCAAACTCCTGCCACATTCTTCATGCTACGTGGTACAAAGTCATGCTCCTTTTCAAAAGACAAGAGGAAAGAAACGTTTTGGAAAACGTATCACTCAGCATCAGCCAAGTTATCCGCGGTCCTTCCTCCCCAGCACATCCTCGGACCCCAGGCAGGACTCGCGTCCTTCCTAGTGCAGGGGCTGGAGCCGGCTCGGAGACGCCACGGCGGTGGCGCGCAGCAGAGGCATATACACCTGCGGGGCGGACTGAGATGCTCCTCTGCCAGGAAAATGCCTTCCCAGTGCACTTCCTTCTTCATTAACATAACATTTTGAAAGTAAAATGGCACCCGATATAGAATAAACAGTACAACAATAGCTGTGATTAATCTGTCAGAGATGGTATAATGGGATGCTAATAAGGAAGACATAAACTCCGGCAGAAGATCAAAGTCATCCCTGCTCAGGGAGAACTTTTAAAATTAGAATGTGGAGAAATGAGTCTCCATCCTGGAAATTTTTTTAAAAATTATTATTTTTTTTAGCTCAGCAGGTTTGCAGAAAGAGGAAGAAAAGACAACCTGAGGACATTCCATTGGCTTCGAAGAGCTAAAAGCCGGCAAAGGAGTTCGGGTTTGCATCCCCTCCCTCTGCTGCATGCAGACAGCGCCTGGCAGCGCCATCGCTCTAACCTTGTGATTGCTGCAGTTCGGGTGGGGCAGGGGATGCAGAGCAGGCATGTGCCTGGGACATACACTCAGGGGGCTGTCGTGGAGGAGGGGTTTAGAGCACTCCTTTTACAGAACCTTTCCAGTGATCGATATGTCATTGTTAGGTGCCTTCAGGTTGACTCTTTTCAATTCATAGCAAGCCCATGTGACGGAGTAGAACTGTGCCGTAGGGCAGTGGGCCATTGGACCTTTGTCCTGCAGCCTCCGGGTGGGTTCAAACCAACCACCTTTTGGTTAGCAGCTAAATGATTCAGCTTTGTACCATCTGACCTCCTTCCTGTGCCTTATAGGCAGCCACTGTTCTAGTTTATAGTTTCAATGAAACAGCGGTGGATTTAGGGGCTTTCTGGCTCTAACGTTCCTTTTGCATACAGCTGCTCTTCCTGGCTACGGCCACGCTGCTAACAGGGAGGTTGGCGATTGGAAACCTCCGAGGGAGAAAGACGAGGCTTTCTACTCCCATAAAGAAGGACCGTCTCAGAAGCCCACCTGGTCCTCGGAGGTCACTAGGAGTCAGATCCCATTTGATGGCATGAGTTTGGAGCGCTTGCTTCTTTCGGGGGAAAGGCACATGCCAAGAAAGCAAATGTGGTCATGCGTAGGACTTTCAGATCCACAGAAAAAGTAAAGCATTGCAAAACTTGCATGTGATCTCCAAATTAAGCACCAAATGAGAACAGAGCTTCTATTGGGTGCCAGGCCCTGTGTTAGGTGAGGGGGGAACCACCACTGGGGACGCTTGTTGAAGGGAGGGATGGGGGAAGATGAGGAGACAGGCTCTTAAAATCAGTGTGAAGTGTCCGGAGGCCCTTGGTGGAGAGACTGGGGATGGAGTGGGGGGAGAGAGATAGAGGGTGACAAAGAAAGGCTGCCTAACTCAGACTTGGGCGGTCCACTCGAAAAGTCACATCTATACTGAGGCAGCCACGCACGAGGAGATACAGGCAGCCTAAAAAGGGGGAGCAACGGTAGGAAATGACCAGGGGGAGGGAAGAGCATGTGCAAGGGCCAGCGAGCGATGAGAAAGAGCAGAATCCCTGAGTCGAGATAGCATGCTTATGAATGACCTTGAAGTCTTCTCTAAAATGACTTCTTGGACTCCTGGCTGCCCCCAATAGCTCATTTGTTCAATTTACTAATGACCTCTGCTGGCTTTCGATCCAACTCTGTCTCCTACTCTAAGGCAGATACTCCTGAAGGGCCAATG
>NW_022111366.1:7651643-7657554 GCF_000313985.2 Echinops telfairi
TGGCAGTGGTTTGGTTTGGGTAAGGACTTCTTAGTTCGGTGGACCTAATGGACTGCGGGCGATGGTCTGTGTACCAGCAGCCAACTGTCCTCCTCTTTTGTATTTCCCGTATGTGTTCCTCTTCCTCTTCTTCCATCACCATGTGGTTTTCATAGGGGGACTTTATGGAGACCACTGTGGCTGGAATATAAAGAGAGCCAGCATTCAGATTTCCACATCAAGAACAAGACTTCTGAGTATAGCAAGACACCGCACCCCCCCAAAAAAAATTTGAATGGCCAAAAAAAATTTGAATGGTAGGCATTCTCAAGAACAAAATGGGTTTTCTGAATTCCTTCCAAATAAGCCCCAACCCAAACTCACTGTCATCCAGTTGATATGACTCATCGTGAGCCTATCGGACCGATTAGAGCTGCCTGTGGGCTTCAGAGATTCTAAATCTTCACAGGAGGATAAAGCCTCATCTTTAATCCTAGAAGTAAGTGGCTTTGGGGTGTGAACTCCTGACCTTGTGGACAGCAGCCCAGTGAGTAACACAGGGTCCTTCTAAATTCCTTAGACACTATTAAAATCTCAAGAGCCAGAGTTGGAGGACTTGATCATGGAGTTTTACTGAAAGCCGAGGCTAGAGAGGGCTCAGGATGTGATCTGAAGGAATGCTAACATGGGAAAAGGAGGAGGAAAAATATGGCCATTAGCCCCAGAAGAGCGAATGGGGAGGGAGAAAAGAATGAGCAGGTTAGACCCTCCTTGGCCAGCGCCCCTGCTTTCCCTCACTGTCTGGGAGGAATTCATGGTGGACAGAAGCCCTGTAGAAACAGAGATAAGCAAGAGGGAATTTGAGAAGATGAGTGTAAGTGGGCTTCTTCTCTGGGTTCAGGTCCCTGGGAGATGGCTCACAGTTGGTACCTCAGGAAACATGGGGGCGGATAGACAGTATGGCTGACATTGATGAGACACGGTGTCATCAGAAGAGACTCTGAGGTGACACACTGCTTCTTCTCAACCTGCTTGAGACTTGTCAGCACTTCTGGCCCTGGTATCTTCCCTGATCACCAGACTGACATGAATATTCCATCTGACATGAACTCCCTGCCCGTGGACTCGATTCGACTCATGAACAACGCTATAGGGCAGAGTAGAACTGCTCCCAAGGCATTCTGAGACTGTAAACCTTCATGAGAGAATAAAGCCTCATTTTTCTCCTGATGAGCAACTGGTAGATTTGAACCACTTACCTTTTGATTACTAGTTCAACTTGTAACCCACGGTGCTACCAGGGCTCCTTTGAGTATTCCTCAGATAGCTCCTAAACTGAAGACTTCAGCATCCGGGCGCAGCACACTGGTTCTACTTCCAGATGCCTCATCTCTACAGTGGCACCACCATCTAGCTGAACAGCCAACCAGAAATCGAGGAACAACCCGGGAGAGCTCTTCCTGTCCCTCAGATCCCTATCTATTCCTTCCCCATATACTGATGAATTTCCACCACAAGTTCTTCATTTTATTGCAGTAAAATATGTACAGTCAAACATTAGCTATTTCAATCATTTTTATATGTCCAATTCAGCGACATATCTTACATTTATATGTTTTAAAATCAGTATCACCATCTGTTTCTAAATTCTTTCATCACCCTTAATATAAGAGATAACATTGCTGGTGCCAGATGGATTTTGACTGAAAGAAGGGAATACCTCAAAGATATTTACTTGTGTTTTATTGACTGTGTCACAGTACTCAACTGAGTGGATCATAACAAATTATGGATAACCTTTAGAAGAACGGGAATTCCAGAACACTTCATTGTGCTTGTGTGCAGAAATTGTGCATTGATCAAGAGGCACTTGGGTGAACAGAACAAGGGCATAATGCATGGTTTAAAATCAGGGAAGGTGTACATCAGGGCTGTATCCACTCACTATACTAATTCAATCTGCATGCTGAGTAAATATTCAGAGAAGTTGGGTTATATAAGAAGAATGTGGCACCAGGATTGGAGGGAAGCTTATTAGCAACCTGTGATATGCAGATGACACAACTTTGCTTGCTGGGAGTGAGGGGGGGCTTGAAGCACTTGCTGATGAGGATCAAGTATTGCAGCCTTCAGTATGGATTACAACTCAAGATAAAGAAGACCAAAATCCTCACAACTGGACCAATAGGTAACGTCATGATAAAAGGAGAAAAGGTTGACGTTTTCAAGTATTTCATCTTGCTTGAATCCACTATCAACGCTCGTGGAAGCAGTGGTCAAGAGATAAAAGATGAGTTGCATTGGGCAGACCTGCTGCACGAAACCTCTGTAGAGTATGGAAAAGCAAGGACTCTGAGGACAACGGCACACCTGACTCAAGCCATGGCATTTCCCGTTGCCTCAGATGCATGTGAAAGTTGGACATTGAATAAGGAAGTCAAAGAAGAATTGATACCCTCGAATTGTGGTGCTGGATAGGAATATTTAAAGCATCGTAATCTGCTAAAAGGAAAAATCGATCTGTCTTGCAAGAAGTATGGCCAGAATGTTCCTTAGAGGCAAGGATGGCAAGACTTCATCTTCTATACTTTGGACGGGTTGCCAGGAGAGACTAGTCCCGGGAGAAATGCATCATGTTTGATAAAGTCGAGGCGCAGTGAAAGTGAGGAAGGCCATCCAGGAGACGGGTTGATGACCGTGGACTCCGGCACAGGGGCAATTATGAGGATGGCACAGCGCAGGCAGTTTCATTTTGCTGGCCATAAAGTCGCTGTGGCTGGCACTGACTCAATGGCTCCGACACCAACAACTACAGTGCTTTCCAAGATTCAGCGATGTTGAAGTACATATGGGAAATGATCCTTTATGACTAACAAACAATGTATATTCCATCTTTGTTTATCCATTCATCTATTGATGAGCTATTGTGAAGATACTGTAATGGACACTGGTGGGGAAGGATTTGTTTGAGTCCCAGGTGTCAAGTCTTTTAGGTGTATGCCTAGGCATGGAATTGATGGGTCACATGAAAAGGTTATGTTTAATTTTCTTAGGGACCACCAAATTGACCGCTAATTAGGGATGGAGATGGATTGGCACAATGGCTGCAACAATGGGCTCAAATATAGCGGCAGTTGTGAGGACAGCACAGGACTGAGTAGTGCTTGTGGTTAAGACATAGGGTCACTAGGAATCAGAATCAGCTCAAAGGTATCTACCCAGAAGAGCGGTGGTGGAAAAGTGCAATCTCATCATAGTTTTTTTTTTTTTTTGCCTTCCTTTAATGACCTTGGCCATCATGTCAAGTACTCACTCCCTTCGGATGTTTTGCTTAAAGAAGTCTTGTGCAGCAGATTTGCCCGGTGTGATAGGCCTTTTGCTTTTCCTTTAGACCACTACTTCCATGGGTGTTGCTTGTCTACCCAAGTAAAATGAAATTCTTGACTACTTAAATTGTTTTTCTTCATTTATCGTGATGCTGTTTATTCATCCAGTTGTACAGATTTTTGTTTCCTTTACATTGAGTTGCAATCCATACCGAAGGCTGTCGTCTTATCTTCATTACCAAGTGCTCAAATCCTCCTTGATCTCAGCAAGTAGGTTGTTGTCAGCTGCATATTGCAGCTGTTCGTAAGCCTGCCTCCGACCTTGATGAGCGTTTTCCTTCATAGAGGCCAGCATCTCGGATCGTTTGCCCCACATACAGAGTAGAGAAGTTTAATGAAAATATACAACCTTAACACATTTTTTTCTCAATTTCAAACCATGCTGTATTCCCTTGTTCTCTTTGAATGGCTGCCTCTTGGTCTGTGTCCAGATTCCATGAATAAGAAATGGTTAGGATTAGGGTTGGGTACAGTTGGTTATGACCCACATAATCAAACACATTTTTGTAGTCAATAAAACACAAATAAACATCTCTCTGGTATTCTTTGCTTTCACCCAAGATCCATCTGATGTCAGCAAAGACAACCTCCTCGTGTCATGTCTTTTTCTGAATCTGACTTGAATTTCTGGCAGTTTCTTTTTGATGTACTTCTACAAGTTTTGAATTATCTTCAGCAAAATTTTAGTTGCATGTGATATTAACATATTGCTTGATAATTTGTGCAATCTGTTGGGTCACTTTTCTTTGGGATGGGGTCATGATAGTAGGAGGTGAGGAAGCCTCAAGGAACCAGAGGAATATTTTGTGTTTCATCAGTGCTGTACTGCGCCCTGGTTGACTCATCCTTTCCTTGTGACCCTTCTGTGAGGGGCTGTCCTATTGTCTACAGATAGGTTTGGGATCTCTACTCTGAACTCCTTCATTCTCAACAATATGTGTTTTGTTTTTTGTGGGGGTCCTCTGATGCCTGATACGTGATCCCATCAACACCTTATGATTTCACAGGCTGGTGTGCTTCTTCCATGTGGGCTTGTTGCTTCTCTGCTAGATGGAAGCTTGTTTAAATTCAAGCCTTTAAGACCCTAGATGCTATATCTTTTGGTAGCCAGGCACCATCATCTTTTTTCACCACATTTGCTTATGCACCCGTTTTGTCTTCAGTGATCGTGTCAGGAGGGTGAGCATCACAGAATGCCAGGTTGTTAGATCAAAGTGTTCCTGTGTTGAGGGAGGGCTTGAGCAGAGGCCCAAAGTCCACCCACTTTCTCAATATATTGCCATATAAGTAGATGTACATAGGCCAATACCTCTATTTTTATGAATTAATATATTAACAAAAGTGCACACATATGTTTATACCTCTAGCTATAGCTTTGCTTCCTGGATCTTTCCTCTGTTTCCTTTTACCTTCAAGAGGGTGACCTTTTTCATGCCTTTTTGCTTTCTTCAGAAGAGCCCAATCCCTGGAAAAGGACATCATGCTTGCTAACGTGAAGGGAAAGAGAAAGAGACAAAGGCTTCCAACAAGGTGGCTTGGTTCAGAGGGTGAAACAGTGGGCTCGAATATAGGAGCAATTGTGAGGATGATGCAGGACCATATTGTCCAGTTATGAATCCTTCCTCCTTGAGCACCACGCGGTGTTTCATTCTGCTGTACATAGTGTCACTTTGAGGCAGGAATGGCCGATGGCACTAACAACAGCAGGTTGTCTCTTGATTGTGTTGCTCAAAATCCTTTGATGCGCAAACCATTTTAATTTTGACAGAACATGATTTATCTATTTTGTCTTTTGTTCCTCGTGTTTTAAATATCATAGTTAAGAATCCATGTCAACACTAGGACTCCTACCACTGCCCCTCCTTTTAGTTCTGAGAGCCTTATGGTTTTAGCTCTAACATTTAAGTTCTTGATCCATTTTTAATATTTCTCAAAAAATGGTGTGAGGTGTGGGTCTGACTTCATCCATTTGCATGTGAAGCTCTAGTTGGCTCAACACCATTTATTGAAGATGAGGAAGACCCTGAAAGGAATGGATTGACAATGAGGCTACCACAATGGGCGTGAGCATGGGAATTGTTACGGGGTGGTGCATGACCAGGCAGTGTGTCGTTCTGTTGTGTATAGTGTCGCTATGAATTGGAACTGACTCGATGGCACCTAACAACAACATTCTTTCTCTGTCAAATAGACTTGCTGTGCTTGTCAAAAATCAACTCACTTAAAGTATGAGATTATTTACAGACTTTCAAATCTATTCCATTGATCTGAATTTCTAGACTGTTTTGATCACTGTCACTTTAAAATATGTTTTAAAATTCAAAAGTGTAAGCACTTCTACTTTCTTGTTTTTCAATATTGTTTGGGCTACTCATGGTCCCTTGTGATCCAATAGAAATGTGAGGATTACGTGTTCCATTTATGAAAAAAATAAGTTGTAATTTTTTATTAGGATTGCATTGAATCTACCAATCACTTTTTTCCAGTTTTTTGTTAATTAAATACTTTCATTGGAGAATCTTACATCTATTTTTTAAAATCATTTT
>NW_022111366.1:7659076-7661102 GCF_000313985.2 Echinops telfairi
TTATTATTTTCATATCTTACATCGACCTCTGTTGCCTTTCATCCATTTCTCTGTTGTTTGTCTCCCTGGGTCGGGGTTATACATTGATCCTTGTGATTAGTTCCCCTTTTCTCCCCCCACCTTCCCCTTATCCTCTTGGTGTCTCTATTCTCATTGTTGCCCTGAGGGGTTTATCTATCCTATATTCCCTGTGTTGTGGGCTCTTATCTCTACAGACCACCTTTTAAAATACTGACATCTTAATATTAAATATTCGAATCCATAAATATGGAATATTTTTTCATTTATTTAGATTTTGGAGTTTGTTTGTTTGCTTTCTTACAACAATGTTTTATGACTTTCAGTGTTTAAGTCTTTCACTGCTTGGGTTAAAATTATTCCTAGATAATTTATTATTTTAGATGATACTGAAGTGGTATTGTTTTTCTTCTTTATTAGTTGGGATTTAATGCATATAACATATCATTCCATATTTCAATCACATCAAGGAGAATTGTAAAATTGCTACCACAATCAATTTCCAACCATTTTTTTCTACATGGACTCCCTGGCATTCTTTTTCCCCACCACCACCACTGCACCCCCCTCCACCTGAATGCCTTATTCTACTTGCTGTTCCTATAGGCTCATCAATCCTGGGTTTCATATACCAGAAAACAGAAAAGCATACAACACAGCTTCCAGAGGGTGACCTCCATTACATAACATCTCTGAGATATACTCTACTATGAACAAACATAAACCAATTCAAACCAAAGACACTAAAATTTGGAATCCAGATCAGGTCCAGCAAGCATCATAAGGGGGAATCTATGACACAGCTTTAACCGTTGAGGTCTTTGATCTTCTGTGCTCCTCTCTCCCAAGCACTCAGAATTACTTGCCTTTTCAAATTACTTATGGCTAGAAATTCACCTGACATGTGTGCTGACCTTGTATCCTGAAACTTTGCTAAATCCATTTATTAGCCCTAGTAACTTATTTTTCAATTTTTTTTTAATATTCTCTCTCTATATATGCTTGTATCCTCTGAGAATAGGGGTTGGTTTTTACTTTTCCAATTTGAATACATTTTTTATTTGTCTGATTGCTCTGACTGCGACTTCCAGTACAATATTGAATACCAGTGGTGAGAGTGAGCATGTTTCTGACCATAAAAGGAAAGGGCTCAATCTTTCTCCATTTAATATGATGTTAACTGTTGTTTTTCTCACTTTTCATTTTTATTTATTTTTTGTTAAGTGCCTTTGTTGAATGTTTTCTTTCAAGAATAGGTGCTGGAATTTGTCAACTGCTTTTTATATGTTGAGTGGATTGAGTTGATCATTTGGTTCTTCTTCTTTGCTCTGTTAATGTGGTATATTCCTTTACTTTTCTAATGTCAATCCACCCTGGGATAAATTCAACTTGGTCATGGTTATAATGTTTTAACCCTGTGGTAGATTTGACTGGCTAGTATTTTGCTAAGAGGGAGTTCTTGTAGTATATGAGCTGTACATGGAGACAGCTCACCAGCAGCTCCATGGGAGAAAGATGAGCTGTCTATTCCTGTAAAGATTTAAAATCTCGGGAACTCAAAGAGGGCAGTTCTACCTGTCCTCTAGGGTCCCGATGAGCTGGAATTCCCTCGTTGGCAGTGAGCTTGGTTTTCGTTTGGCTGAGGATTTCTGCATTTATATTCATAAGGAATGCTGGTTCATGGTCTCCCCCTTCCTACCTTCCTGGTGCTTTTGAAAATAGGGTAATTCATAGAATTAACCAGGAAGTACTCCATCTTCTTCCCTCCCCCACTTTTGGAAGGCCTATGAGGATTTGTGTCACTTCGTTTAGAAATGTTAAGTTCTATTCTCCAGTGAAACCATCTGGTTCAAGATTTTTTTTTAATTGGAAGGATTTTTGGCTGTTGATTCAATCTCTTTACTTGGTATGGGCCTCTTAGATTTTCTTTTCTTTCTTTTGTTTCTGTAGTCTAGAGAATTTATGTGCTTTGAAACATTTGCCTACTTCATCTAATTATCTAATTTTT
>NW_022111366.1:7662067-7663421 GCF_000313985.2 Echinops telfairi
CCTCTTTCTTGCCAACATTTATTGTTGGTTTTTTGTTGTTGCTGCTGCTGTTTTTATTTTTTAATTCTGATTTTGAGTTGATCCTGACTGATAGTAATGGACGGAAGTCCAGACCCATCAGCTGCTCTGAGGGAGAAAGTTGAAGCTGTCTGCTCTCTTGAAGATTTATAGCCTTGAAAACCGGAGGGAGCAGGTTGTATACATTAGCCTACCTAGTGGGGGTGAAATGATATCTCCTTGTAGTTCTAATTTGCTTCTCTCTGGTGGCAAGTGACATTGGGAGCATATTTTTAAGTGTTGGGTTGGCCCTTTAAATGTCCCCTTTGTCTTATTCAAGTCCGTGGCCCATTTTATGATTAGGCTTTGTCCCTTCTTAGTGTTAAGTTGTCAAAGTTTTGTATATTTTTGGTTATTAAATTCTTGTTAGATGTTTGTTTTCCAAAGCTATCCTCCCAATCGTTAGTTTGTCTTTTCGTTTTTCTGTTAAAACCTTTTGATAATTTTTTTTTAATTTTATGATGTCTCATTTATTTGTGTATTTAGTCTTTTGCTGTTTCTGTTTTGATCTACCTTGTTTTTTTAATCTACTTTCTTAAAGTAGACATGTTGTGTTATAACTTTCCCTCTGAAGATTGCCCTCACTATATCCTATATGTTTTGGTATGCTGTGATTTCATTTTTTTTTTTTACTGTTAAGTATCTTATTTCCCCCTTAATTTCTTCCTTGATCCTTGATTTCTTCCTTGTTTTTAAAAGAGTCTCTTCTTTAGTTTCCACATCTATGTATGTCTTTGCCGTTTTCCTCCTGTTATTAATTTCTAGTTTCATTCCATTGTGGTTGGAGAAGATACTTTGTATGATTTCAATCTTTTAAAATTGATTGAGATGTGTTTTGTGATCTAACATATGGTTTATCTTGGCAAATGACCCATATGCACTGGGAAAATGATTTTTTGTGCTGCTGTTGAGTGAAGTTCTAGATTTGTCTGCTAGGTTCAGTTGGTTTATTATATTGTTCAAATCCTCTGTTTTTTATTTACCTTCTTCCTAGATTTCCTGTCCATTATTTAATGTGGTATATTAAAGTCTCCAATTATTTTGTAGAATCATTTATTTCTTCCTTCAGTTCTGTCAGTCTTTGCTTCATATATTTTGGGGCATTCATATTAGGTCATTAATATTTGTAATTGTCATAACTTCTTGATGAATTAAGACTTTATTGTTATATAATGTTGTTCTATGGCTCTTAAACAAATGTTGACTAAAAATATGTGTTTGAGCTATCACTATAGCCCCTTAGCTCTCTTTTGGTCACTATCTCCATGGGAAACACTTTGTTTCATCATTCCACTTT
>NW_022111366.1:7665024-7671729 GCF_000313985.2 Echinops telfairi
GTCCCTAGGTTGGCCAACCCTCCTCCCTTCCCCTCTTAAAGTTCATTCTGCCACTCTGTGTCTTTTGATGAAAGCGTTTGGTTCTATTTACATTGTAAGTAACTACCTCCAATGAGAGCTTACTTCTGCCACTTGTCTGTTTGTGCTTGTGTGTGTGTTTGTATTATAATTTTGGTGTCCTTGAATGATGCCAATAGCACTCAGAAGAGCCTCGAAGAAAACCTTGATGATCTACTTCCTATGAATCAGAAATTGAAAACTGTCTGAAGCACGTTCTACTCCAACATGTACGGAGTTGCCCTGAGTTGGAATCTACTTAATGACATAAAGTATGATAAGACTCAAAAAACCCAAACTCGTGGTCATTGAATTGTTTCTGATTCATAGCAATCCTACAGGACAGGGCACAACTGCTCCTGTGAGTTTCTGAGATTAAAACTCTTTACAGGCTCAAAAGCCTTGTCTTTCTGCCGTGGAGCAGCTGGTGGTTTGGACTGCTGATGATGCCCAATCATGAGGTAATCACCTGGCCACCAGTGATCATGCACATGCACACACACACACACAGCCTTGTTCTGAATACTGTCAATTTGGCCAAATCCAACCAACCACATAAACGTCCATATTCCCATAGAGTTACAATAGTTGAGAAACTGATTGGAGAATTGGATGTAGTGGACATGACCAAACATGAGAAATGCAGCACCTTTATGCACACAATAGTTGTATGCTAACAACTCTCTGTTCCCTCCCCCACCCCTAGATATTTTTCTTGTGGTTACCATGAGATTACATTTGGAATCTTAAATTTATTGCGACTGTGTTAAATGGATACCAAAAGACAAAACCTGCATATGCTACTGTTGTCACCTTTATACCATTCTTATACAATTACATCTTTGTACAGTATGTGTGTAATGACATCCATGTATAATTCTATTTTATGTATCTGTATTTTGGAATGATATGACATAACACCTACAATTACAAACCAAAAATACCATAAAGCTGCCATGTTCGGCCATGAGATTACCTTAATGAGAGATCTTTCTTTGGTGCATATATCTTTGAGTAATTGTCTAATGCCTTTCCATTCTGTCTGAAAAACTTCCCTTAGCATTTTGTTTGAGCATATTAAACCTGTCGTCGTCATTAACGAGAAATTGGCACTTGCGCTTATGCAGATACCTTTCCTGTAATGCTTCAGTTCCCTTTTGCGGCTTTCGAGATTTGCTTCTTTTTGTTTTCAAGAGTTTGATGATAATGTGTCCGGGTATAAATCTCTTTGAGTGTCTTCAATTTGAAGTGTACTGAGTGAGTGTCTTGGATTATAGATTCATTTTCTTTGCCAGATTTGGAAATTTTTCTACCATTATTTCTCCAAATATTCTTTTAAAAATAGTTTTATTGGCACATAAATCATGTATTATACAATTCAATAGTTAATCATATTAAGACAAGTTGTGCAATTTTCACCACAATCAATTTTAGAACATTTTCTTCTTTCTTGTACTCACTGTTGTTGGCTTCCCAATTCCCCATCTCACCTGCCATGCCCCTAGAAAAGTATTAATCTAATTACTGTCTCTATAGATTTACAGGAAAACATACTCACCCCTGCAAAATAAAGACCAAAAAATCAACAATGACAAAATAAAACAGAGTAAAACCTCAATAGAAAATATTAAAAACTGGTAAAACTTTAAAATGAGTCAAAGGGGAGATCAGATGATATGGTGTTACATTTTAACTTAACTATATCTGCCATAATCCACTTTACAATGTTCTCTGTCTTATAGCAAGACTGTTCACATTCCCGGACTATGGTCCGAGGGAATTCATCTGAGGCTTAATCCAAGTGGGGACCTTGCAAATGAATTTTGGGCTTCCACTGTCATCCTATATATTTCTACAAGCCAGGTGTTCAGAATTTAAGCTTTAGTATAGTTACCTCCTCGAGTAGTGGATTTTTAGTATTTATAATCCTTGGATCACACAGTTTGGTATGCATCTTGCTGTGGACTTAGCTGACACCTCACTTAGATGGCTCCTTGTTTTAAGACAGACCTTTGAGACCCCAGGTGCTATTCTTTCTGATATCCAGACACCATCTGATTTCTTTAGCACCCTTTGCTATAATACCCATATCTTCAGTTATCTCTTCATGAGAGTATCAAGCCACATATCACCTTATTATTTGTACATATTAAAAAATCACTTCAATAGAGGAAGTTTCCCTTCAACTGGGGTCAGTTTTACATGATGTGGGGAGAGGGAGAAGACTAATCAGTTCCTGCCATGTAACAGTGCTCTATGGTCACCCCAAAGAAACAGACATTCCTATGAGAATGATTAGTGGACTTCACTGGAAATTCAAGTCAAGAGGTGGTGGGGTGGAGGGACAGGGAAGGACATGTCTGTATCCGAGAAGGCAACAACACTCTTATTGGTGGCTAAACTGGTACAGCAACGTGTCATTGGGCGAAAATCCTTAACATTATTTATATAGACCCCAAGGAAAGAATGTGCCTGGTATTATGTTCTTAATTGGATACTTTTGACCTAGTTTCTATCCAGCCCTTGATGACCCAGACTGCAAGCTATAGAAACTGCACTTTAGATTCTTCCTTCTGAGGCCCACAACATTCTTCACTGGTCTCACCAGAAAAATCCAATTTGGAAACCCCACTAAGCAAACTGTACTTTACCTTTAACTCACCCATAGCATATTGAGGGAACTGAAATAGTCCCTGAGACTTAAGGCTAAAATGCCCTGGTTAGGGAAGAAGCAGACGGCCACTCTCCTATGGCTACGGAATTGGTGGTTGCTGGACTTTGGTTCAGATTTCTGGTTTTGAAGGTACTATTTTCATGTTCTCTTTGTTTTTGTATGGAACGGGTTAATCTACCAGGCATGGTTCCACATTTGTGAATGAGTCTTATTGTATGTTTTGCCCTATCTCTGGACCACATTGTTTATGTCAATAGTATCTAGTCACTTAAGTTTTAACTCTGTATGAGCCAACAATTCATGCATTGTGTTACAAAAATCTGTCCTAGACATGTGTAATTTTTCTTTCTCAACAGTGTTTTAAATTCTACACTGGCTAAATGAATGATGTTATCAATAAAACTACCTTATCTAAATAATCTTTATGTTCCTTTCTCTCCTCTCTTTCTGGGATTCCCAGAATGTGTCTGTTATTTCGTTTGCTGGTGTCCTACAATTCCTTTTCGTGTTACTTCTCTTTCTTCTCTTTCTTTTTGCTATTCGCCTTCAATCGTTTCAATTGCCTTATTTTCCATTTCATGCATTCTTTTGTCTATTGGCGCATGCCACCTATTGATTTTGAACCATATCCTAGTGTATTGTTCTGTTCTCATCACGGTCTCTTACTCTCCCCTCAGATTTCACAGGCGCACAAGTATGGGCTCTGGAACTCCCGAGCTTCCTCCCATGTAACCACCAGACACGGCAGTATTTATAGATGCCCTAAGGGACCTTCCAGAAATACTCTTCTTTATGTTCATTATGTAATATCTATCCAATTTTCTCTCTGTAATCAAAAGTAATCACAAGGTCCAATATGCTCTCTTCTTTGCCTGTTGAGCCAGAGGCATGAAGTGCTCAGTGACTGGGGTGGGGGAGTGGGAGCTGGGGGTTCTGGACTTCAGTGCGATGTCTCCAGGTGGGAGCATTTCTCCCTTGAGAACTAAAATCTGTAGACCCACAAAGCATAGACTCATGAAGCCAGGAAGGAAATATTTTGTGAGTGGATAACTAAAGGTTACCTAGTGAGTGCAACCACTCCCCTTTTCACCCCATCATTCCTGTATTTTTCAATCCTGGCCATGGCAGAAACAGCATCACATATTAGGCCCTGGTTTAGCGCATCTGCAGATTCCTGTAGAACATTTCCCAACCTTGCAAAGCATTGTTTCTAGCAGATACTGTAATTTTATCTTCAGGAAACCATCCCATCGTGCAATCAAGCTAAATGTTTTGAGATGGGGCATAGCATGTATTTCCAGATAATTCCATAAGCAAGGGCCCCCTGATGCATTTCATTTGATCTACTACCATCTGGGAGACCAGGATGGTGGATAAGGCATGTTGTAAGTCCACAGATGGTAGTTTTGGAAGAAGCATTGTGTTCAGGGAAGGCAAATTGATATTCAAAGTAAGCATTTATCCCAGTAAAAACGAATCACTGCTTTTCCCATATTAAAAGCAGTTCAATATAATCAACTTGCCACCAGAGTGCTGGCTGAACACTTCTAGGAACGGTGCCATACTAAGGACTCTGTTGGTCTCTGCTGCTATAAGATTTCTGACTCGGCAGTGACTATAGGTCAATTGACATTGGTGAGTGGGAAACCATGCTGCTGATCCCTTGCATAGTCGCTAAACCACATGTGGATCTGTGGATCCCATATGATAAATTCACTGTAACATACCAATTTCTCTCTGCCTTTGGATTCTTCTACGGTTTTCCAAGGCAGGCATGGCATTTCAGCTGGATTTAGTTTATACCACAGCACAATCCAGGCTTCAGTAAGCCAATCAAAGAACCCCTCAGATCTTTTCCTAACCTCTTGAGCTCAAACATTGAATGAATAATCTGTGCTTAATGGGCCTGTATAAGTAAACTTAGATCTCATCCAACTTTTCACATTTCCTTGTCCCATTATCCCACATCCTTAACAACCATCACTGCACATATCTCCCAGGCTTCTGGTTGTATATATCTTGTCATTTTTCTTGTAAGGTGCTATCAAATTGGTCCTAACCCATAGCAACCCTATGCACAACAGAACGAAACACTGTCCAGTCCTGTGCCATCCTCACAATTGTTTCTATGTGTCAGCTCATTGCTGCAGCCACTGTGCCTGTCAATCCATCTCATTGAGAGCCTTCTTCTCTTTCACGGCCCCTCTACACGATGTCCTTCTCCAGGGACTGGCCTCTCCTGATAACATGTCCAAAGTACACGAGACAAAGTCTTTCCAGCCTTGCCTCTCTAGAGCACTCTAGCCATACTTCCTCCAAGACAGATGTTTGTCATTTTAGCAGTCCTTGATCCTTTCCATAGTCTTCACCAGCACCACAATTCAAATGCATCCCTTCTTCCGTCTTCCTTATTCACCGTCCAACTTTCACATGCATATCTTAGTATCATCAAATAATTCTTTTGGAGCCTCAGGTACTCCCACCAGCATCACACATTTTAGACCATGCTGGGTCTTCAGTCTAGTGCTAACACAAGGATATAAAAATGGGTGGTGGTGGTGGTGGTGGTGGTGGTGGTGCTGGTGGTGGTGGTGCTGGTGGTAGTGGTGGGTCTTGGGACCATTCAGCAATCTCTTGTAAGATATCAATTCAGGCAACACACCAAGCAATTCCCTGAGTGTTATCTCAAAGACTCTTTAGGTACAGCAGGGTTAATCATCAAGCCACTATTGAAGGGATACGTTTTTTTCCAGAAGAGGTGGCTCAGCAGACAAAGAAATCTCTTCATATGGAAGGGTGGTGCTATGGGCAAGAATGTCTCAACGAAATTTAGAAGCTCAAAGTCCCCACCTTCCTGGTTGTTCACCCATATGGCCTAAGCTTCAGGGTCCCATTTCTTCCCAATCAATTAAATTCTGACACTATTCAAGGTTAGCAATTCAATTGGCATGGTAATTCAGCCACTCTTACAAAATGACTCAGGGTTTTGTATTTGGCATTATCAGTTCTGTCACTACCAAACTTCCCCCCGCAAAACCAGCTTCCTTTTAGCATACTGCAGAGCCCCCGTGGCACTGTGAGATGAGCACTGGGCTGGCCCACAGCCATTCTGCAGTAGAAAGATGAGCCTCCTTCTTCTGGACAGATGTATTGCTGTGGAAACCCTATAGAGACTCTGTTATGAGTCAGAAATGCCTCGCTGGCAGTGGGCTTGGGTTGGGTTTCAGGGCACAAGCGGCAACATTCAGGTATTTTATGCAGTGCTTGAGCTGTGACTTTCAGTCCCTGAACTCCTGTCTTCACTACCGTCTCTAAGAAAATAGAACCAACCAACCGGTTTCCTTGTAGTTCTCATTCTGGACAACATTGGATCAATATATCAATATGCAACCACCTGAAGCTTTATTTATCACAAACATGTTCTCTATTAGTGGTGATATTTTATGTATTTCTATTGCCACAGCACGATGTTGATTGGCAGTGCTCTCTCTACTACCCAAGACAGAGTCATTAGCACCTATAAGACAAGTCAGACTGGAGAAACAATTTAGAAAACGAATTCTTACTATTTATTTTTCCTTGAACCTCTATTGGTACCAAAGGTCTTAGGCTAGAGTTTCTAAAGAAGCAAGACCAGTTAGGCAGTGGTTCTCAACCTGTGGGTCACGACCCCTTTGGGGGTCATGACCCTTTCCCAGGGGTCGCTTAAGACCATCAGAAAACACATATTTCCGATGGTCTTAGGAACCGAGATACCACTTCTCTATCTATCTCCAGGTAGGTCCACCCACATGTAGAGATGCCCACATACCCAGCATGAAGATTGTTACCCATGCTACACCATACTTCAAGACAAAATTTCATTTATATGTAATTAGAAATAAATATTTCACAATATATAATTCCATATTGTTTTTGTGATTAATCACTATGCTTTAACTATGTTCAATTTGTAACAATGAAAATACATCCTG
>NW_022111366.1:7672844-7716358 GCF_000313985.2 Echinops telfairi
ATACAAAAACAAGAAGAAAAAAAGAAAATGATGATGGCAACCTATGTGCAAACGTGCTCGACACGATGATGTATGCACAGATTATGATAAGAGCTGTACAAGCCCCCAATACAATGATTTTTTAGAAAGAAAGAAAGAACGAAACGGCTCACAAGGCTAGTTAGTTCGCAATCTGTGGGTCAGGCTGGAAGCTTCCCTTGAAGCACCTGGTTGCATGGGGCTGATAAACCACCATTCAGCAGATCAGATGACAGGCTGTTGGCTCACAGTACTGACGAAAATGGCAAACACCAAATCAGCAGTTCAAAGGACAGGCTACTGGCTCAGAGAACTGCAGGCCTTGGTGAATCCCAGAATTGGCAGGGCAGAAGCGGCCTGCTAGCTAAAGTTATAAAAACTGGTGGTCAGAGGGGCTGAGTGGGACACAGTATTCGGAGTTAGAGAGACCCTTGTCATAGCATCAAAGGAGATTCAAAAAGCTTGTGGAAATGTTCCATTATCTTTCAATTCCATTTTGCACATAAATTTTGAAGTTCCTCCTACACATTAGAATCATGTTGGACGCAAGTCATCCTCTCAGGAAAATCTCCCTAACATCAGAATAAGGGGTTGACTTGAGAGAGGGTAGGAGTCAAGTCACACCCTCTTGCAAGGTTGGGACTCAGGACATATTCCACACTCATCCGGCCTCATGATATATAGAGGTTAGGATCCACAACACATCAAAAGGAGGGCAATTACATCAGATCACAATGTGGAAGATTCACATAACCCTGGGAATTGTGGCTCGGCTAAATTGATAAATAACATTACCCATCACACAAGAAAATGGGACGAAACCTGTAGAGAAAGAGAAAGTATACAGAAGAAAGAGGTGGTAAAAGCCAGGAAGAGTTCCTAGGTATCAGCAGGAATGAGCCCCACAAGCAAAGCGTCTTCCCCTGACACTCAATCCCAGTGTTCTTTTGGGCCCTGGCTTGCCTTTGCTCCTTTGCCAGCTTTCTCCTTATGTCTTAGGCTAGATTCTCTACTGAGGCAAATCTAATGAAGCTTATGCAGGTACCCATACAGACAGATTCATCTCCAGGAAATGGTTCACACAGTTAGAGTCTAGCAAGTTCTAAGTCCATGAGTCAGATGTTAGACTGGAGGCTTTTTCTAACTCTTGATGAACTCAAAATCGGCAGGTTGCTGCCTACAAAGACAGATGAATCGATGTAAGATGGTAGGTGGATGGCGATTGCTAGGATCAGCAGATAATACAGCCGGCCACTGGCTCAAGTCCAAAGAATCTGAATTCACATGACAAGCTCGATACAAGATCCACATCCAGAAAACAAGTGAGCTTTATCAGAGGTCCAAATACATCGGAAGCAAGCCACACCCTACTTCTGTTGAACATAGTATCGCTACGAGTTGGAACCTAACAACCAGCTAACAACCACTTAACAACCACTTAACAACCACACCCCAAGGAAATTACCTTTCAGTCAATTGGCTCTCATAGGAGAGCTTGTCATGGACGTGATTACTTATACCAGGTCTCATCATAGGGAATAACTACATCGTAGCTGACAAACCACTGAGAATCTTGGTCCAGACTAGTAGACACACAACTTTAACTATTGTAACTTGGATACCCGGAATGGGAGGTCATTTTTCAAGTTTGTGCAGAGAGCGCACTAGTAGGAAGTCTTCTCCAAAAGTCAAGGGGATGGAGTTCTGATCCCGACACTGACTACAGTTGGCTAAACCTTGAGCCCCTGTTTCCTTACCCAGGAATAATGCTGTGGTTGTGTTGATCATCAAAGATCTGCCACTGTGTCAGCTCTCTAAACACAATGAAATATTTCCTCTTCTGAAGTTTTCCATCACTCTGATTAGAGAAAAGGAAGAAAAAAAATATCTTTGAGAGGAAGCTGTCACTTCCTCCAGCAACTGAGTATTTCTGTGCTTCACACATAGAGCAGGCCGACCCCATGGTCGGTCCGTCCTTGCTGGCAGATCACTGCTGAGCCTGGTGGTGTTTTAAATAGCGTGTGCACTTTGTCCTGGTCTCTGGAAGGAAGCAAGAGGCAGGGGCTTTGTGCGAGGCTGAGTGGGGCAGGTGACAAGGCACTCAATGGCATCAGGCTTCAGAATCCTCAGAAATAACAACAATTAACTGTACTCGCCACAATCGGAGCTCCAAGTCAGCAAATGTATCAGCTGTTGGTTATTTTGATACTCTGGAGAAAAGCTCTTTCGAGAAAATCGAGTACAGAAAATCAGTCTTATCCTCTGCTTCTCCGCACCATTCCTTCTGGCCAAGCCCTCTCAGCGGTTTTTCTTCCTACAAAGGCAGCTGCTCCAAGCCTAAAGGACTTGGTTCAGGGGGAGAACTCTTGCCTTTATCAAAGTGGAAGAGGCCATAGAAGAGACACCTAGTTAGGGGCTCTGTGCCAAGGCCAGCTTCTTCCAGAACCTACTAGAAACCAATCCAGTGCTGACACACAGTCACACCTGGCTCCAGCCATTGTTGAAGTTCACCGGCATTTGCTAAACACCGAATGCGTGTTGGGCCTTGTGTTAGGACCTGGGGGGAGTGTGATAAGTGTGGTCAAGGACGAATTATCAAGCCCCCACCAGAAGACAGCCTACCTGAAGCAGGCATCTCATCAAGTCTAGCACTTGCTATGCTCTCAATAAACCACCTTTGATGGGTTTTCCTTACTTATTTACATGTTCTTATTGACTCAACATCTTTAAAGCCCGGGGAGAGGAACAAAGCTACCCAGGGGTGGAAAGCCGCTCTTATTAAACCAACATGTGCCATAGGAATGTGAATGGCATTGGGGGTAGGGCACTGAGGCTTCCATTCTGCTTACATAGCTTCAACCCCCTCCTAGGACTCTCCACATGAAACAGAGTCCCAAGTGCCCCAAATCCTTTTGCCCTTCTGAGTGACACCACAAGGACACATACAAACCCTTTGCAGTCAACAATGAAAAGTTTTGCATTCTCAAAATTTCAACCTCATCCTGATATGTTCAAGCCACTATTACGTAAGGCTTAGAGTTGGTGCTTTCAAACAAGTTTATACATGGCATGATTGATGAATGCATCTGTTTCATTGTCTGGAAATGCTTTCGTTTAATTGGCAATGATTTATTTCCTAATGGATCCATCACCCTGACTCGGATGCTAATTCTGCGGAAAGGGCCATTGATGATGTTTGCTGGCCTTTTGCCCTTCCTTCCAATCTGTGTTGGGCCACCAGCCTGAATTGGAACAACCCAGCAGTGGATAGCTGGGAACTAGTGAAGCAGGCTTTCTCCTTACCCTGCCAGGCCCGAGCACACAATAGTCCGTTGAATTTAGATTTAAACGCAGCAGTAAAAGCAGAAAGAAATCTAGACTCAGACCAAACTGTATCAAAGAGGATGGAAGCACCTGACTAGGACTTTATTTCACTCAAGTGCCCTCCACTGGAGGCAAAGCCCCACCCTGGCTATATCACAGGGACCTGTGCCTAGCTAAATTCCAGCACCTTCGAGGGCAAATGTTGGCTGAACTGCATTGGCTTGGCTTCGCCAGAAATAGAACGAGTCTCGGGTTTTTTTTGCTACTCTCCTCCCATCCATTCTCCCCTCATGGCATTGGAGACACACTTAGGAACTCAGCATGCATTTGCCGAAGGAAGAAGTAAATACCGAACCGCTCATCATGGAAGCTGGTAGAGTGTCAATCCTTTCAAAGATCTGTGACTCCTCTAGGATTGTCAAAGCATTATAACCATCAATGGTGAACAGCTGGTGACAACTTGACTTCAGGGGTTTTTCTGCCACACTAGGTTTGAAGTTGACCTGGGTGCTGGGAACAACAGCAACAGGTGTCAGCCTGGCAAGCTCTCCTGACAGCACAGGAAGCCATAAACCCAAGATATCTTGCAGGGCAGAAGAGAAGGCGTCACCTCACTGAAGGTCCTACATGGTAGGGTAAGGGAGGTATTCTGTGGGGCATGGAATTGGGACAGAAGCTTCATAGTCTAAGCCAGTTTTGAATCACAGATGGGTTATAAAACTGATGAGAACTGTGGACACTCTACCTGGTGAAATGTACACACAGACACAAAGAAAGACAACCCCTTCCCTACTTGATACTCCATACAATTCAGGGCCATACACTAACGCCCGCCTTGGAAATGCTATTGACAGTCTGTTATGATCCACACTGTCAAGTGCCTTTGCATAATCAAGAGGACACAAGAAAACACCTTTTTTGGGTATCTCTGCTTTCAAAGATAGTGAATCAGGCTGCCCAAGATCCATCTGATGTCAGCAGTGACATCTCTTGATCCATATTCTTTTCTGAATCCAGCTTGAATTTCTGGCAGTCCTCTGCCGATGTGCTACTACAACTGTGTTTGAATTATCTTCGGGTGTGTGGTGTTAGTGAAATTGTTCATTAAGTTCTGCATTCTGTCAGCTCATCTTTCTTTGGAGTGGGTACCTATGTGAATCTCTTCCGATTGGTTGGCCTTCCAAATTTCTTGACACAGATATGCCAGCACTTCTAGGTTTGCATCTGTACATTGAAAAATCTCCATTGTTACTGTACGCTCCTTAGAGCCTTGTATTTTGTCAGTGACTTTGGTGCAGATTAGACTTCTCCCATCATTGCCACTAGTTCTTGATCACGTGATACCTCCCCAAATACCCAGTTCTTTTTGAGACAGTGACTGCGTATTGCTTCCATTTTCTCTTGACACTGCTTGTGCGACCCATGGAATCCTTCAATATTCCAACTTGAAGCTGGGTGTTGTTTGTTTGTTTTGATGCTTAGTTCTTTCAACTTGAGAAATGCCAAGTTCAGTCTTCCCTGTTGGCTGTCTAACTCTATAACAAATTATGGGAAACACTGTCAAGAACAAAGATCTCAGACTACTTAGCTGTGCTCCTTCAGAACCTTTACATTGACCCACAGGCAGGTGTTCAAACAGAGCAAGGGCACACGGTGTGGTTGAAAACGAGGAAAAGTACATGTCAGGATGTATGCTTTGGCCACGCTTAATCAAACTGTATGCTGAACAGATCACCTGAGAAGCCAGCAACCTGAAGAAAAGCGGCCTGGGATGGGAGGAAGACTCATTAATCGCTTGCTCCTTAGAGACAGAGAACACAACTGGGTTTGCTGACAATTTAGAGAGATCTTAAGCATTTCCTGATGAAGATGAAAGACTACAGCCTCCAGTATCCAGGGCACCTTAATATAGAGAAAACAAAGAGACAACTGAACCAGTAAGTGACCTTTTGATGGGTGCCATTCTGTTGTAAATAGTACAGGGTCGCTAAGTGTAGGAACCCACTGCAGCACACTTAACAACAACAATAAAGTTAAGGCCTGAAGTCTAGATCCTGATGCTTCAAGTCTTCTGGTCCTTATTCCCAAACTAGGCTTACCCCTGCTGGGGACTTCCCAGCTATTGCAGGCTCTCAACGTCCAGAGCTGCCCACCCTCTTGACAGAGGAACCCCAGCATCTGCACCCCAGGAAACTCCTGGTGTTCAGCTCTCTGTGAAGGTCCCAAGCTTAATGGGTAAAAAGCTATTAGGCACCCAGTGAGCAGCCAATCTCTAGGGCAAGGACGGCTGCATGGAGACGACTCCAGAGTCTGGCGCTGGCAGCGGGCAAGTTCCCGTGGAGGGTTTGGAGATGTCCGAAGCGCAGGACCCTCCTTAACCCATCCTCAGCCTAGCCTGGAAGCCCACTGGTGGAGTGAGCCAGCGTCTTGCCTGGTAGCCCAGAAAACCCTAGTCCAGGCCTCGCGCGCTGCCCCCTTGGACCTGTGCCCCTTAGCCCTTTGGTCTTTGGGTTCAAATCCTCCCCTAGCTGGGTTTGGCTGACTCTCTCAAGAGTGGTCCATTGCTCCTCCCCAGGACCCCCTGCAGCTGGGCACCTACGCCCAGCCCGAGCAGGTGCGGGGCTGAGGGTGGGAGGGGTGGGGTGGGGTGGGGGGCAGGATTGGGAGCGGTGTGACTCAGGAGCCCGGAGGAGGGGCTAAGAAGCCTGGGTTAAAGCCGCTCGGCGCTGGGGCACGGCGCGGCAGAGAGCGCTGGGAGCCGGAGGGGAGCGCAGCGGTGAGTCAAGCCGCCCCGAGCCGAGCCCGAGAAGGGTGCAGCGCGGGCCCCAGGGCCCCGGCGCGGCCATCGGTGCCTGGCCTCTGGGAGCTAATGCATGGGTCTGGGTGTGCGGAGATCTTCGGGCAGCCTCCACCCGCCCGCGAGCTGAGCTGCGGTGCAGCCCCGAGAGGAGGGTCCCGAGTGGGCGTGGGTTCTCGGGACCCTGGGCAGGCAGGCCAGTGGCAGGGAGCGGCGGTTTCTCGGGTCTTGGAGGTCTGGCGCTCCAGAGGGTCCTATGTCCCAAGGCCCCCCTTGCAGGAGCCTCCGCGCTGTACCGAGGACTGTAACTCAAGGACTCCAGCCAGCTCGCAAGTGAAGGCGAGGGGCGGCGCGTGGAGGGATGCGCCCGGGCTGCGCGCTGGGGGCCGGGCGGGGAGCGGGGTGCACCGCGGGGGGCCAGCGCCCGGTCGGGGCGGGGGGCCAAGTCCCGAGGGGGGCCTGCTGCCCACAGGTGAGCCCACAAAGCCGGGCAGGGCGCGCTGGACTTGGTGCCCAAAATAAAACAGGGATCTTCGAGTTTCCATGTGCGTCGCAGACCCACTGAGGGTCCCAGTCGAGTCCCCCACCAAGAACTGACACAGAAACCTGTGCGTCAAGTCCAAGGGTCCAGGGTCCTCCGCCGAGCCGCGGGGACATCCCAGGCGGAGATCGCCCAGGGTTGGGGGTGCTCCTTGGGTCACACACCTCACTCCTCAGCTGTCTGCTGGTGTGGGAGAAACTGGCATTGAGGGGTGGGGCGGGCAGCTCTTCGGAGCAAGGGGCGGGGGTGGGGGAGAGAGAGAGAGAGAAAGAGAGAGAGGGAGAGGGAAAAAGAGAATGAACGAACTCCGGGGTCAGGGAGAGGCATCTGCCAGGCAATGTAAACAAGAGGGTTAGCACATCTGATTACAACTGGGCTCTGCCTTGAAAATATTCTCCCAAATTCTTATGGAAGGAAGGTGCTCGTGCGCTTGAACTTTCTCTCCTCTTGTGACTCCAGCGATTAAAGGAGAGCCTGCTTGCTCGGCTGGTTTTTCCAAGTTGCTCCAGGTTGGAAGTTCTAGCAGTTTGAAGGGTAATTTATGGGTGTTTCGTGCATTCAAGTATATTACAGCAAAGCCTTTTGGGTGTTGTGGGTATGAAAGAAACCGTGGTGCACGTTCCCAGTTGGAAACCAAAATAGTGCTTCCCTCTGAGTCTCTGCTCCATCTGTCATCGGAGACCAGTGGAAATCCTGGAGGAAAGGCAGTTGATTAATGGGCCTGGCTCCCTCTTCAGGCGCACCCACTGCCAGTGCCAGCCCCCTTCTTCCCCACCCTGGCGCTGCCAGCTGTGTTCTGCGAGTCCAGAATCCCTGGTGAAGTGCCCACCAGTCCCGTCTCTTCAGCGCCGGAGCAGCTACTGGGCAAACTCCAGACGCTATGGGCTAGGTCTGTAGGTGGGAAAGCTTTCTCCATCTCGGCAGTGTGGGAATAGGAGCAAGACAGTCCCTGTCAGTCCTCCTTGCCCAATGTTTATCATTCCCTACCGGTTGCGGGGTGGGTGGGGGATGGGTAGGGGGTGGGGTGAGGAGGGTGGGGGCGCCCACAACTTTCTTTCTCTGCAGAAGCACAGAAATGAAGGCTATACTAAACATTGATGAGTCTCTTTTGTTGAATCAACTCGTGTGACAAGCCTGGCCACTGAAATATCAAACCATGATAGTTCTGAGGGGGTAGGGGGCATAGAACGGGAGGGTGGGGTGGGGGTGATTCTACAGGCCTGGCCTCCTGGAAGAAATGAATGTCCCCTAGGTGCAATCTTTCTCTAAGGGACCTGGGTGGTTGCAGCGGGGGAGGGGCATGGGATTGATCTCACACATCACCAGCCCCCTCCTCCACACTTTTTCCACATTCTTATGCAGGAGAGAAAAGGGCAGCCCGGATAGGGGAAAGGTTAGGAGACCCAAGTCAGGAGAAGTGGCCAGGCATGGGGAATTTGCACTGATAAAACTTGGAGCGTTTCCCCCAGAGCATTTTATAACCAGCCACTGTCTCCCCAGACTCACCAGGGAATCCGAAAACTCAGACACTCAGGGCAGTCATCCGAGTGAGTGGCCATGGCTCTCTGCAACCCTCAGCCTGTTTCAAGGAAGGAGGCTTTCACTTTCTCGGATTGCTCATCCCACAACTCACTCCAAGGGCAAGTGCAAGCCCAGGATGAGGCTCCACACCTCCTGCTCTTCCACCGGGCAATCAGCGCCTTGGCCAGGAAGGGGGCCCTGGTTGCAGACATCAGCAGGGAGGGTAGGGCAGGACAGGGCAGGGCTGGCGCCCGAGGGAAGTTTCTCATCATTGCTGAGATTGAATAGATGAGAAAATCACAACTTTTAAATGAGTGGTGAGCACTACTGCTGCACATTCATGGAGTGTCCTGCTGCCAATACACAGCTGAGGAAGTTCTGCCCTGACTGCTCCTCTCTGCTGAGTCGGTCGCAGGGGCAAAGCACAGGCCCGGAGCAGGACCAGAGAGCCACTCACTTGCCTTTACCCAGCATGAACCTGTTAGGACTTTGGGGTTAAGAACCATCCTTGGTGACCTTTATTGGCATTTATACTCCCTTGGCTCTCAGCGGGCAATGGAAGGTTTGCATAAAAGTTCTGGGTTCTCTGAGCAAGCAACCCACATTCCTAGACCCTTCCTTCCTTCCTTCTTTCATTCTCTCCTTCCTTTCTTCTTTCTTTCTTTGCCTGATGCCTCTAATTTTGCAAACCATCAGTAAAACCACCAGCTACCAGATTTACGGTTCCTGAGAAATCAACTCTGCGTGGACCCAGTTACATGGGGGCACCAGGCAAATTCACGGAAGTGAAAGATCTTTTCCCAGCACATTCCCAGGGTATTGTACTTCCTGGCAGGAAAGTGGAGGAAGAGATAAAATCTAATTCCAAGTAGCAGTGAGACCAGCAAGGGGACCCTGGACAGATACAGACGGGAGAAACTGAGGCTTTGGGAGAGTGGGTTTTTCATTGGGTTTGACCAAGCACTGAATGGTCACTGTTTGACCTGAGGAAAGCAGACCTTCAGCTGCGAAATGTAGCCAAGACTAAAATCATGGGAACGAAGGTACAATAAAGTACTTTTGACACTTCAGGATATTTTCATGGTCTTTAGAGGGACTGCTTTAGCTGTTTTAGGGGAGTTTCTATAGATCATTGGCCTCAAACCCAACACGAACCAGAGTAAAACCCTGAGAAAATTGTTTGATGTTTTTCTCCTGCCTTTTGAGGAAACTTTTTGTGGTCGTTTCTCAATTAAGGGAAAGGAAGAAAGTAGCTTGGTTCTTTTGAATCTATCATTCAACTTCTCAGACTCTACTTTCCCAATCTGTAAAACAAGTATACTGGATTAATAGCATTCTCGATAGGGCTACTGGGGTCTGGGGACAGTTATTGGTTAACAGCGAGCGATCTGCACAATGTGGGAAATTTAGTGCTCCTGCCTTGCCTGCCAAATGCCAGAAGTCATGGAGACGACCAAAAACACCCCCATATATGGGCAACAGGGCTCCCAGTTGAGAACCTCCTTGGAGATTATCAATAAGGGCTTTTCTTCCAGGCATCTATTGTTGAACTCTTGGGGCATTTATTATTGAACCAGTGAACTGGGGCTTCAGAAGTTCAGCCCTGGGCTGTGTCCTCCAGAGCCAGCCTTTCAGGCTCCAGGAAGCCATTGGCAGGAATCACACTGCCGTGGTCCCACCAGGCGCTGTCCTTTGCTTCTGTCAATGGAACGTGGCTACTGGTGACCCACATGGAAAGGAAACCCGAAGATGGGGGTTGGAGGGAGGGGGGGCGGAATGGGTGGTATCAGAGCATAGCGACTTCCTCTCCTGCCATATGCTGTTAAAAATACAGGCAGACTGCCTGCCCCAGGGTATCCCCAGCACTGGGGGAAAATCCTTTGCTCCTTCACTAAACGGATCACAGATCACACCGCAGCACCAGGAGGCCCTTCCCTGAATGAAGGAACAGGGAGGAGACGGAGCCCTCCCACCCTGGATGGCACTTACTATAGCCCGGTGCATGTTAACACCCAATTAATAAAATGGTGCCCAAGCTGTGAGAACAAATGAGAATCAATCCTGTGACCTTTGATAGTTGGAAACACATTTTTTTTTCTTTTTTAATAAGTAGGCTAGCTGTGCTACCCTGGAAGGGCTGGTGCTTGTATGGGCTTATTCACAAGTAGAGCACTTCACGTTAGCCTCACCTCTGGCCCAGCGCTTCCCTGGGGAACAAAAAAATAACCCCCTGTGTTTATTCAGAGAGCAAAGGGCTAAGATGAATAAGATCTCTGGGGGAGCCCCTTCTGGCGAAGGGGCCCCTGCATCGCTGAGAGCAGGAGAGAGAAAATAAACAACAGGAGCGCTGGTTGAGTTCGCAGCTGATTCCTAATGAGGCCAAAAACCTGGTGTGGGGGGGCACTATGGAGATCCTCAAACGACCTTGGTCCGATGATGAAATCTGTCAGGTGGGCCTCACAACATTGAGTTAGTTGCCCAAGAGTGTGGCTAACCTCTTTCACGGGCAGGGAAGGCTTTTTTTCCTTGCTTGCTGTCTTATTAGTCAGAGTCCAACACTCTGGCTTCTCCAGAACATTCAGCAGTTGATTAAGAGGACGGGTTGCATGGGGCACAGCCGCGTGGTGGTTTTCTGCAGGTGGACCGCGGGCCAGTGGAAGGGAGGAAGGGCTTGGCGATGAAGTCAGTGGGATTGCACGGAAGCCGCTCCACGCGAGGGCGGTGACACGCCGCTCCCCCAGGACCGTTTCCCCAGAACCACAAACGATGGCGCTGCCCGTTTCTGTAGACCGCTCCTTCAGGAGCCAGGGCTGTGGTTTAGGTCCTCTCCCCTCCCCCAGGACCACCCCTAGCTCACCGCCCCTTCCTGGGACTACTTCCAGGTGGAATGAAGTACTTGATAGGCTGGGGTGGAGGAAGGTCCTGTCTCCAGGCCACATCCCTCACTATGAATCAGAGATGTGGTTGAAGTGACTTGCATTTCCCACTGGCCCCCAGTCTGGTGAAATGCCATCCTATTTTGGGACCTGGGCAGACTTGGCTCAAATGGCAACAGTCTGAGGTCTCACCTCGCTGTTGTTCCTAATCATGTGTGGAGCACCACCACCCCCACTCCCACCCCTGTGTGTGGGTGATACCGAGAGAGGGTCCTGCCTCACAAAAGTGGGATGCAGATACCTGGCCTGTGATTTGAAAGGAAGAAGTCATTCTGGGTTCCGATTGCCTGAAGGATGCGCACTTCTAGGTCAGCAGAGATGGACGGGGAAGCAAAACATCTGGAGCAGAGATGCGGGAAAGCAGCAACAGCAGAGTTGTGAGCAGGGACCCACCCAGAACATCTGGCTGGAGCCAATAAGGCAAGGGGGCTTCCACAAGGTTGTAGGAAAATACTGTTTTCTTTTTATTCAATTCTTTTTGAAGTTCCCCCAAGATTGTGGGGTTGGTCTCCAGTTCCTCAGTCCCATGGGTTGTCAGTCCCAAAGCCCTGGGATTCACATCAGAACTCCATGACTTTGTGCTAACATGACCTTGGACAAGCCTCTTTGCCCCTCGGTGGCTTCATTTCCTCCTCTGTGGAGTGAAGGCAAGAGTAGTCCCCACAACCTGGTTGTTGTCCACATCAAACCATTTGCCATGGTGTCGGTCCTGACTCATAGTGACCCCATGTCTGTCAGTATTGTCAGTGGCTGGTTTTAGGAAGTAGCACGCCAGGCCTTTCTTCTGAGGCTCTTGCAGGTGAACTCGAACTTCCAACCTTTCGCTTCACAACAGCGTGTGTTAGTTGTGCACTTGGGCAGTAGGCGGTGTAGGCAGAACACCAGCACAGTTCTGGGACAACGCAGGCACTCAACAAAATTAGTTTCCTTCCCTCACGCTCTCCTTTCGTCATGGCTTCTCACTTCAGCTGGGCCAAAGGGTCTTTGCACTTTACTGTTATTGCTCTGTGAATGAACTTGTGTTGCATTGGTAGAAGTATTTTTGTTAGCATTAAAAACATTTCGAGGAATTTACTCACCTACATTTTGTTACTGACTTTCTATCGTTAACCTGGAGCCCTGGTGGCATGGTGGGTTATGTGTAGGGCTGCTAGCCTCAAGGTCAGCAGTTTCAAACCACTAGCCTCTCTGTGGAAAAAACAAGAACAAACAAAATAAACGAGGCTTTCTATTCCCATAAAGAGTCGTATATAGTCTTGAAAACCTCCAGGGGCAGTTCTATCCTGTCTTAGAGGGTCTCTGTGGGTTAGAATCAACTCCACGGCAGTCAGATGGTTTGATTTCTTTGAGTAGTTAACATTTTTATTTTGAATACATTTTACCTAAACATTTCATCTTCTGAATTATCTTTGCCTCATGAGGTCCAGGTAAAAAGACATTGATTCATGGATATTCTCCTGTGATTTTCTTTCAGAGGCAAATGTCTCCTTAACACCACCCCACCCCCCAAGAATGTTATGCAATGCTCTCTAAAAAAAGCATGCCAAGAAACTGGCTATGTGTACTGACAGTTTTAAGAGTGTTTGGGTGCCTTATCCCATATAACAACTCTTTGTTGCCTTTAAGGGTTTATATCTCATCACTTTTACAGCAGAAGGATGTGCATTTTGCTACAGCAGCCAAGTATTCACTTGCCCAGATCCAGGGTGGTTGAATAGACATTGCTGATACACTGTGGTTACAGGTGGGACAGTCCCCACCCCACCCCACAGGTGAGGTGGATTCCCTGGCTATCAGGCAGTGGACTGAATGGATGCATGTGCTAACTATGGCATATGCCAACTGCCAGTGGTGGGGGTGGAGAGTGTGGGGGTGAAGAGCTCTCTTCCCAGAATGATTTACAGCCTTCTCAGCTCCATAGGAATCAGCTAGATAGCAGCAAGTGTGGTTTGGATATGCTCGCTAGGGGGCTGGGCACTGTCCAGGGTGCACCAGAGAAGTAAAGTTCGATTCTACCCCCAGGAGTTCACTTTGGAACCTCAAACTCAAAATACTGTCACCGGCTCCTCAGGGTGTAAATGAGGTCAGCACCTAGGCTTGGTGGGGACTGTGGTAAACTAGAGAAGGCATACCCTGCCAAAGGGGGCAGACATTGGTCCCCTAGTGTGTGGTAAACCGGCAGGACCAGTAAGGCACATCTTCTCACATTTCAATAAAAGCCCAGACTTCACATTCGATGGTCTAATTTCTGTATTTACAAGACATCTGTGCAGCCCAAACAAGGCCAGCCTTTGGGTCTCATCTAGATTCGCTCACTGGGAGCAGTGGGGAGCAGTCTCCAAATGGAAACTTGCCGAAGAAGTCCTGCCCATGGGAGAGGTGAGCCCTGCCCGCGCCGTGGGCAAGGCGGCCGGAGTGGGGAGAGTCCTCCAGTTGCCAAAGGTGTATCAGAGAACTGTGCTCCCTGGGCTTTTCGGAAATTGATTGCCAGGCCTTTCCTAGGAATTCCCAGTTTTACAGAAGCAGCCTTGGCACAAATGCAGGCAGAGCTGGCTTTGCACCCCAGTTTATGACCGCACCTTACGGAGCCCCTCTAAGCCTCAGCTCTCTCACCTGTGAGAGGACAGCCCTAATAGCGGTGACCTCCAAGGCTAGTCCTGAAGGCAGAGGAGGGAATGCCCGCAAAGCACTTCCCCTGGAGGGCCTGGGACGCTGCAAGTCCTTGGGGAGCCTGCGCTGCATTTGAAAGATGGGCAGGTGAGGTTTAGACAGGCCACCTGAATGGAAGGCCCCAAGGCAGGAAGGAGTAACAGCGGCCCCTTTGGAGTTTTGCAGGCAGTGGCTTTAGTAATCAGCTTGGGCTGATCACCCCCCCCCCCAACTTCTCCAGGAATAGCACCGAAATAGGGGTTATGTCTCCTCTTCTGTCCTCTCCCTGCATCTCCCCACGACCCCCCAACTGCTCCCCCAGTGCCCTCTTGCCAGGATGCCACAGGTTAAAAACCCGACCTGAGCCGTAGCAGAAAAGCACAGCCCTGCTCGGTCAGAAAGAGAAGTGATCTGGGAGGTTGTATAGACACGCACAGCAAATATTCCAGGAATTCTTAGGAATTAAAAAAAAATCTGTAAATCTGGGTTTTTGCATGAGGCCATCCTGGGAAGCATGTTTTCTCAATCAGTCTGCACATTGCTCAGAGTGAAGTCACGGAGGCCGCCACTCGTCCGTGCCAGCTCGCGTGGAGCCACCTGATCTGGACGTCACTGCATGACCCAAATGGCATCTAACCAGCCCTGCCGCAGTCCTAGAGCCCGGGGAAAATCTTCCCCACAGTCCTAGGGCAAGCAGGAGACAAGCACACTCCCTTCCCCAAACGCAATCTAATTTCAGATGCTGGGCACACTCACCAAACATTGAGAAAGACAACACAGCCCTTCAACACACACACACACACACACACACACACACACACACACACACACACACGATTGTCATTGTCATTGTGGTAAATACATACGTGGATCCCCTGGGTGGCACCAGCAATTTTGATCATCTAACCAGGAGTCTTGGTACTTACCATAGTTGTTACACATTGGGGGTTGGGGGTGGGTGGGGGCTAACCACAAAGCTAGCAGTTCCACAGAAGAAAGACCAGGTTTTCTACTCCTGCAGAGAGTCACCATCTCAGAAACCCACAAGGGCAGTTCTAGGGTCACTGTGAGCCAGCAGCGACTCGATGGCGGGCAGAGACCCTGCTGGGTGGCCACTGGAACCCATCCAGCTGCTCTGGGAAGAAAGGACTCAGAGAGCTGCTGTTAGGAAGATGACAGTCAAGAGCCACCCCTCCCCCTCCCCGCCTGCCCTCTCTGCGGGGTGGGCACAAGCAGTTCTGTTCTATAACAACGCGGGGTAGCCATTAGTTGGAATCTGCGGTGGGCTTGGGGTTTTGTTTTTGTTTTGCTTTTGATAAATGTGTACAACCCAACCCAACTCACTGCCATGCAATCACAGTGACCTATATAGGACAGGGTAGAATTGCCCCAAGACAGTAACTCTATAGGAGGAAGGCCTCGTCTTTCTCTGCTGGAGATGCTGGGGGTTTCAAACTGCTGACCTTGCCATTAGCAGCCCAGTGCATAACCACTCTGCCCCCAGCGCCTCCTTTTTGGTTCTAGATGACAAAAGTTGCCATTTCAACCCTCTTCATAAGCGCACACCCACTGCCGCCTGGTCCACTCCACCTCTGTACCCACTGCTGTGGACTGGACGCTGACTCATTGCCACTATTTTGGAGGCTCTGTAAATCTTCAGGGGAGTAGGCAGCCTCCTTTTCCAAGGACGTTGGGCTGCGCAGTTCGACTGTAGGACAGAGTAAAACTGTTCCTGAGGAGATCTGAGACTGTCCCTCTTCACAGGAGCAGACAGCCTCCAGTTTCTCCCACTTCTCAACAGGCGGGCTCACACAAGGGGAGGTTCCTGGCCCTTTGCTTCGCCCACTGAGCCACCAGGCCACCCTATGTGCACCACAGTGGGATGCATTTCATTCAACGCATTGTTCTGCTGCACTTGATCGTCAGAGCAGATGAGTTCCTTAAGATCGAAACACAGAGAAAATAGTTTCCTCTGCACTTGACAAATTCCGGAGCATGAGAGAAAGGAGCATTTTATGAAAGCATGCATCAACTGCTTAAAATATTACCACGTGGTCCCTGAGATCAGCCATTATGTTTTCTGGATGGTTTCCTGGGCTGACTTTTTTCCAAGCACAAGGCTTTGTCAGATATTTGTAATTTCTGAAATATTTTATTCCTGATGTCCCCACACCAGCGGGATGGTCCAGCGTGCATAATCAGCAGTATGCCCCAGAAGCAAGGATGGCGCTCATCACTGAACAGCATCAAGCAAGGAGTCTAAAAGCATTTTTCAAGAGCCAGAGAGTAGAGGGATCCAGAGCCAGCGAATGAAGGAAAGGGATTTTTTTATTTTCGCTACAAGTCTGGTTTGTCAAAAAAGGAAAAAATAATAAGCTGAGAGAAGATAGAATTCTAAAAAGTTAAACACCATTAGGCATGACATGGCCTTGGTTTCGTTGGCACATGCGCGCAAGTTGGTTCATACGAAATGTGTCTTTCTTACAATGGGTCTTGCTCCAAAACGTTAGAAAGCGACTGGTATAAATGAGCGCTTTACCAGCTGCCCTCAAGGTGATGCCAACTCATGATGACCTCACGTGTGTGAGAGCAGGGCTGGGCTCCTCGGGGGTTCACATGACCGAGTGTTCAGAAGTAGATCACCAGGTCTTTCTTCCGGGGCACCTCGGGGTGGACTCAATCCTCCACGTGGTAATCATTTACACAGCATGTTTTTAAAGAGGCGATTTTGCTGGAGCCAGACAAGCCTGCGGTTAAACCAAGTCATGGTTTAAATTGTGTGATTTGGGATAACTTAACATTCCCGAGTGCCACTGCCCTCGTCTTTAAAGTAAGTCTTTCCTAGGGCTGGTGTGTAGATTAAGTGAAGGAGACGGATGCACAGCCTGGTTCTGTGTCCGGCCCCAAGGAGGTCCTCGGTGAATGGGAACCCCTATCGCCATCTTCCCTTCCCTCCCTCCACATCTGTTTCTCTTCCACCACCTTTTGAATCTTCTTCCTTGTGACTGCTCGCTCTCGGCAGAGCTCTGGCTTCTGGATAGTTCTTATCCCAGGATTCGCATCTCTCGGGCAAGCTCAGCAAAGAAGCCACAGCAATCCTGCTTGACTGTTCCCCCAGCCTCCTACCCCATCCCTTGCCCAATCCATGTCTGGGGAGCCGTCCTTCTGGGATGCCATTCCCTTCATCATAGCCGGGGCCACCATGGTCTGCAGAGCAGGAGACTGGGAAAAGCCAGAAGAATGAGGGCCTTTCTTGGCCTCGTCGCCGGGATAAATGCTTTTGTCCAAGGGTGGGTGTAGTGGCCCTGGAAGGAGCTTCTGTTCCCGCAAATCACATCCTTTCCCCTCCGTATATTTTTATAAGGCCAACAGGGGTAAGATACCATTAAAATGTTGACATTGTCAAAATTCTAAAGACGTTCCTGCCCGGAGAGGAGAGGCTAACATTTTCTCATGAGCAAGGCTCTCGGCTGCCCTGGCTGCTGAGAGCCGGTGAAAGTCTCGCCCTCCTAAGACAAACCTGTTAGCAGCTCTGAGTGTTGATAAGCCCAAGTCCTGATCCATACTCCTGGGAGCACAACAGCTAAATGCTGGCTGCTAAGCAAGGGGTTGGCGGTTCTAACCCAGTTGATGTTCTCTGGGAGAAAAAAATAAAACCCCGTGGATCTCTTCCTATAGAGATCACTGCCTGGGAAGGTGTAGGGGGTCGATCTACTAATTTCACACAGGGTCACTCTGAGAGGAAATCCACTCCATGGCACACAAAAAGAATCCCAACTCGAGCCCTCAGTCCTTCCTGTCACTGACCCCAGTCCTACTTCTTCCGGGTGACGGTACAGGAAGGGATGACCGACTGAGGTAGGCGACAAAGGTGATAGATCCCAAATCTCCTGCGGCAGGGCAAACATTCCCGATGGAGGGCTGGGTGATGCCAAACGCCCGGCCTCTTTGTTCTCAGGGGAGCTTCATCTCTCCCCCCTCCACCCTTCTCTTCTCCCTCTCCTCTTGTTCCCCTGAGGCTCATTCCAGCTTTCCTCATAAACAGCCTCCACCGGCCCTGTTTTCACCACGAAGACTCTTGGAGGATTATTAGTGACATCCCCTCAAAGGCGGAATTCCTCTGCAGACCAAAGACTGCACACTCCTTTCTAGACAGTTATGAAACCTCTCTGTGCGGGAGGGTGCAGGGCATTGGGCGGGACTAGGAAGCATGGGCCTGGCTCTGGAGACCAGGCCTCTTCTCCCCTTCCCATGATTCCACCTCTCCCTGTAAAGTCCATGCCACCAGCACATCTGCTTTATTTTCAATAGCATATAGCAATTGCGACATTCAGTTCTATTCAGTAGCCATAGAGTCTGATGAAGGAGCCTTGGTGTCATAGGAGATTGAGCACTGGGCTGCTAAACTTCAGGTTGGTGGTTCAAACCCACCAGTCACTCCCCTGGAGAACAATGAGGCCATGTGCTTCTGTAAAGCTTCAGAAAACCTTGGGAGCCATTCTACTCTGTAGACCCACGGGGTCGCTGTGAGTGAGAATAGGCACAGTGGCAGTGGGGTTGGGAAGTAAGATTAAGAGAGGACTGTGTCCCATCAGGCACCCCACTCCCAACCAGGCAGGTAGATTACATTGAACCAAGCACGGGAGAGCTTGAGTGGACTGTGAGAAAGCAAGCCAGCAAAGGCCACTTAAAAATGCATCCCCATTGCACCGATTTTCCAGTGTGTGTGTCTAGGGTGGGGAGGGGGGTGGTCGGGGTGGGGTGGGGTGGAGCAAGTGCTGACTTACTTTTTATGGGCTCTGAAGGAAAAGAAGCATAAAAGCATAGTTCAAACCTTTTTGACACTTGCAACCAATGACAAATGCAATCAATTGTCCCTGAACAGGACACACAACCGAGAATGTTTCTAACACATGGGAGGAATCTGGAGCATGAGTGGTGTGCCTATCCTTCTCCTGGGAAAGCACACAATCTCCAGTGCTGCTGCCTCCTCTTCTGAAGAGGTCAGACTCAAAAGCCTGGCTCCAGACTGAACCCCTGTGTCAGTCTCATCTTAGAAATGAAAGAAGAACATTTGGGGGTGAAGCTTTTAAATTTTCTTATTTTGAAATTTTTCCAAAGAAGAGCAAAACATATCAGAAAGCAGAGGGCTTCATAAAGCATATTTGAAGTAAATGTGCTTCAACTATTCATTTTTAAAAGCATATTTATGATTAAATTTTTTTAAAAAAATAGAAAAGTCCTTTTAAATTGGCACCATACACAGAATGTCCATCTTCCCGTCATATTAAATGATTTAAATAATGATGGGCCTCTTAGAGAATTCCAACTGGCAACACTTCCACTTGGGAAAATTCCACAAACCCGTCTGTAGCTTATTTCCTTCATGGATTTGGAAAGCTGTTATTTGAGAAAGAAAATGTGGTTAGGTCAGAGCTAAAACCAGTTGATGCAGAATTGACTGGGACTCATGACAAGCTGGTGTACCTGAGAGACCTGAGTTCCTGGGGTTGCAATACCTGTGCAGTCAGCAGTAGATTACCAGGCCTTTCTTCTGCGGTCCTTCTGGGTAAAGGCGACCATCTACCTTTTGGATAGCAGCTGAGCACTGGATTGTTTGTGCCACGCAGGGACTCCAGGTCAGGTAGAGATTATTTATTTCAGTTCATTACATACTGAGGTTCGTGCGACAGGTGTTTTCTCCATTGGTTCCGTCTCCTGCTAGCTGGATCACTGGGGCAGGTCACGGACTGTCTGAGCCTTTGTTCCTACTCTGTACAACAATAGCACTGTTCCGACCTACTTCATAGGGCAGCTGCGCTGAATGACCAATAGGTGTGGCAATGCCTTCAATGTCGAGTGGCAGCAGGTGGGGGGCGGGGCAATGTGCGACACCCTGAAAAAGGAGGGTGACACTCCTGGCTCAATGCTAGCCTGCCCTTTAGTTGGGTGAGTGTTCGGGCTGGTCACTTGCTTAGAGAAGGGATCCTCAGCTCCAGCGCGCACGCGTCTCAAAGTTGACAGTGGAAGCGAAGGCACTTCACATGAGCCAGAATGTGCTGTTTATGGTGGCCTGTCAGCGGTTCAAAACCACCAGCCCCTCGTGGAGAGAGGAGGCCTTCGACTCCCTTAAAGAGTTAAGCACACCAGCCTGTATGATCATGAGGTGTCGATGGGATCAGGTGTCAGGCATCAGAAGACCCCAAACAAACAAATATATCAATGCAAATGATGGGGGTCAGAGTGGAAACCCAAAGCCTATCTGTAGATAATTGGACATCCCCTCACAGAAGGGTCACTAGGAAAGAACGAGACAGTCAGGGAGCAGTGTAGCACTGGGGAAACACACAACATTCCTTTAGCTCTTTAATGCTCCCCCACACACACACACACACATACACACTGTCATGGCCCTAGTTCTACCTGACAAACCCGGCTAGACGAGAGCATGTACACTGGTACAGGTAAGAGCTCTAGACACATGGAATCCAGAACAGATAACCCCCTCAGGACCAATAATGAGAGTAGCAATACCATGAGAGTAGGGGAAGGTGTGGGGAGAAGGTGGAGAAAGGAGGAACCAATCACAACGATTGACATACAACCCCCTCCCCCAGGGGGACAAACAACAGGAACATGAGTGAAGGGAGACCCCAGATGGTGTAAGATATAAAAATAATAATAATTTATCAGGGGTCCACGAGGGTAGGGGAGGGAGGGAAAAAAGAGGAGCTGACACCAAGGGCTCAAGTAGAAAGAAAATGTCTTGAAAATGATGATGACGACAGATGTACAAATGTGTTTGATACTATCAATATATGGATTGTTAGAAGAGCTGTAAGAGCCCATATAAAATGATTTGTTAATAAAAAAAAGAGAGTTAACTGTCTCAGAACCCACAGGAACAGCTCCCCTCAGCCCGAAAGGGTCACTATGAGTTGGAGGGACTTGATGGTGGACAGTAAGTGAGGCCGTGGCCCAAGGGCCTCGTGGACCCCAGCATAGCCTTAGAATCGGATTCTGCAGGGCTCACACCACAGGAGCAGGGTCTGAGAGACATATGACCATGGGCTCTCTGGTTTTCAATGTCTCCAGCTATAAAATGGTACTCTAAATGGTCCTTGTTCCTGGGTGGTACTCAGCTGCTCACGAGAAGGCTGGCGGTGCAGGTCCATCCAGAAGAGCCTCAGAAGAAAGGCCGGGTGATCTGCTTCCTAAACATCAGCCATGGAAACCTCAATGGAGTACAGTTCTGCTTCCGCACCCATGAGGTCACCAGGAATGGGAATTGACATCCCCGGGGGATGATAGGCACTCCTTAGAATGGTTCAACGGGGTGATATTTGCTACATCATGTACGCATCTGTGGCTGCACAGAGCATAGGTGTAGTGGTGGTGGTGAGTGCACCGACTTCTTGGTGGCTGAAGGACAGTCTAAGCTGAAATGGGAATATAGTGCCAGGATGCTTGGACGCGGCAAGGTTTTGGGGGACAATGATTTCCCTCGCTGCTCCTCCCCTTCCAGCTGCTTCCAGGACAGCCTTTCTTTTCTACATCACCCTCTTCCCGGATGAGCTCATCCTCCCGGCATTCAGCAGTTGATGACTTCCGAATGTCCCCCTCCAATCAGGACCTTGCCCTGGGCTCCCGGCGGATATGCTAGTGCCCACCAGAACTTCTCATGGACAAATCAAACTCAGCAATGACGAACCTCTCCCAAACAGTGATGTCACTAAATGGGCACAACACAGCGGAGATGGCAGCATATGACAGCTTATTAAATTTTTGTGCACTGAGCCAAAATTTATCATCTTTTACCAAAAGATCCCTGTCGTTAGTTCTAAAACAACACTAAGCATCTTTCTTAGCCCACTTTACATGTTATCAGTATACTTACCAGGCTGAAACGCTATGCCAATTTACTTTTTGATTTCTTTTTTAATAATGTGCTCCCTCAGAGCTCTCGTTATTACCCAATCACAATGGTGATGGGTAATGACACCAATCACGTGGTGTCATCTCTAGTGCTACATGCCGGGGCCACATCCTTGCCGCGGTGTTTTCACTGTCACAGACCTGGGGCTGTGGACAGAGTCGTATGGCAATTCGTGTGTGTGAGTCTGTCCAATGACTTCTCTTGGGAATGAAGTAGTAATTAGGGGAAACAAACGAAGGAAAAGAACTCACGCCATCAAATGGCTGCTGACTCCTAGAGATGTAAGGGCCAAGGTAGAAGTGCCTCGGTGAGTTCCCAGACTGTAACTCTCCCCAGAAGTGAAGCAAAGAACACCTCGTCTTTGTCCCTCAGAGAGGCTGGGGCGGGGGGGTGGGGGGGGTGGGGACGATATAAAAGGCTCCCACTCAGTTATTAATAATGTTGTCACTAATAATGCTGTAATACCATGTAGAAAAATTTTATAAAACAGGTTTATTGTTACTGTTCGTATCATCTAGGAAATATTACATCTGAGCAATTGATAGCCTCCTTACTAAA
Organism: Echinops telfairi; assembly: GCF_000313985.2. Classification (NCBI taxonomy): domain Eukaryota; kingdom Metazoa; phylum Chordata; class Mammalia; order Afrosoricida; family Tenrecidae; genus Echinops; species Echinops telfairi. The sequence goes on from NW_022111366.1 coordinate 7,695,125, forward strand.
TCTCCTGGGCTGGCACAGGTGGAAGTCCAGGGGCAGGAGTGAGATACCGTAAGCTACCACACTGGATGGCATCAGCCCTAGTGAGACCACCGTCCCCAACCTAGCTTCCCCTAGCTTCGCTTCAGCATTCCTATTTAAATCCTCCAAGTTGCTCAGGCCCATTGTCCAGAAGCCATGCTTGACCCTACTTACTGCCTCCTCTTTCAGGCCAATCCACCAGCACACCTGTTCTAAATCCAACCACTGCTCCCCAGCCCCACCACTGCCGCATCAGTCCGAGCCAGTACCGTCACTTATCCAGCGACGACAGGAACTCCCACAAGGGTCTCTTTGTCTCCACTCTCGCTCCAACAGTACTTTAAACCAATAGACGCCAGAATGCCCTTTGAAAACTGGAGATGATACCACATTATTTCCCAGCTCTCAGCCCTCCCAGGCCTTCCATCCTATGCAGAGTAAAATCCACACGTTAGACACAGCGTTATTTGGGCGGTTCTTATCCAGGGATGGCAGCTTTGTCCTGCAGGACACATTTGGGAGGGGTGGTTTTCTTAGCTGGAGATTGACATCTCGGAGGCAGAGTCCAAAGATACTGTTAACCTGCCAAGGACACACAGGATCCCTTCCCAGCAAAGAATTACCAGACGCAAACTGTCTCATCTGATCTGAACCTGGACTGTCTCTCCAACATCTTATAGCACTGCCCCACCCCCTTGCCTGCTACATTGCTGTCACACTCAGCCTCTGGCTGTATCTTCAAGATGTTAATCTTGGTTCTAGCTCAGAACCTTCACACTTACGGTTTCTTCCACTTGGGACACCGAACCTTAGATGTTCACTTGGTGAACTTCCTCTGCTCATCCTTGAGGTCTGCTCAGACATCAATCACCTCTTGATCAGCCTCATCTAAAATATCGATTTGCATCCCCAGCAGGGTGCTCTATCCCCCTACCCATATTTAGTTTACCACGTGTGATTTTACTCTTAGTAGACTTCTTGTCTCTCATCTGTCTCCCCAGCAAGAATGTAGGAATGAATGCAGGGACTTTGTTGTCATTTATTATACATTAGTTGATTTTAATAAATACTTGTTGGTGACTGAATAATTGGCATGAATTATTACAGGATACTAGGAAAGGAAGACCTCGGTGGGCTCAGCCATTAGGGGGACAGCTTCCTGGAGGAGGTGTGGCATGGGCTGTTCTGTAAGTTTCTGGAGTCCCCCTGCCCTCCAGACAAAGCCAAACTCACTGCCGCTGAGTAGATTCTAATTCACTGTAGTCCTAAGAGACAGAGTGAACTGAACCCACAAATCTTCACAGGAGCAGACAGCCACTTCTTTCTTTTTTTTTTTTCTTCACATCCTTCTTCTACAGAGTGGTTTGTGAGTTTGAACTGCTGACCTTATGATTAGAAGTCCAATACTTAATCCTTGGACTGTAAGGCTCCTTCCTCCCAGACAACTGAAAAAACAACCTCACCACCGTCCACTCATTTCTGACTCATAATGACCCATGAGGACAGGGTCCAACTGCCCCCGTGGGTTTCTGAGACTGCAACTCTTTATGGGCATAGACAGCCTCGCCTTCAGCTGGTCTAAAACGGAGCAGGACTTTGAGGACTGCATCCTTGTCAAATGTCTGTCACCTTGTAGATTTGGGTCCACTGTGGGCCTAAGTACATGATCAGCTGGAGACGGAGGTGGAGGAATTGGATTCTTGGATGTGTGGCTAAGGAGAGGCGATCAGAAAGACACATGAAGGGGGGGAGGGGGATGCAGCACGAGGGAGGGGAGATCTAAGCTTACGCTGGTCCATACCAGGAGCCAGAGGAGCCATGTATGGAAGGAAGGGAGAGAGGCACCTAGGGACCAGAGAGAAATCAGGGATGAGCTCATGCTGAAGGTGGTTCTTGGAAAAGAAAGTGCTGGAGAATGTTCAGAGAGCTCTGTCATCAGTATGCCAGGAGCGGAGTCGGGGTGGAGCGTTGGTCCTGGATGAGGTAGAGTTTGTGAGGGGCAAAGTCAGATGGCCAGCAGGAGCCAAACACAGAACCTGTGTTCTTGTGACACCGATCTGTGTCGTTGCAATGTGCCAACTGCCCCCTGGGCTAGGTTCCTATGCAGTCATCTTGATGGAAGCAGATCGGCAGGTCTCTTCTGTGAAGCCTCCGGCGGGTTCAAACGGCCGCCCTTCTGGTATTGGCCCAGTGCTTCTGTCCCCTTTGCCACCTCCCAGCAATGATGCTGACGTCCAGATCCTGAGGAAGACGGGGTGGGTGAATGTATCATGGGGTCGTTCATCTTCCCAAGGTCCCAGAATTCTCAGGGGAGGCCCAAGGCCTGGGTCTCCAGATCATGGCGTCTCCTATGTGAGGAAGTTCCCTGGTCACAGCTGTGGTTGTTCAGCAACTCCAAGAGGAGGGTGTACCCCAGACAGGGCTCCGCAGGCCAGCTCAGGACTCTTACTCATAGTGCTGCTTCGTTTGGATGCCTGCGTACTTCTGGACAGATGACTCTGCGAGATCGGTGGCCAACACCTCATTTTATTAGTCTCTTCATGTAAGCTTAAAGAAACACACCTCAGATGTCGACAGCTTTCTCCAACCTGCCAGAAATATCATCATGAACATTTACAAGGTCTACAGAGTGATACAATGGTGATGAGCTGCAGACATTTTGGAGGACCCACACGTCTAATTGCGTCCTGACTCCTGCCACGGACTTGGGGATTTTCCCTAAGACGTCGCCTCATAGCAGCTGAAACGCTGGGCGCTGGTAGGGCTAAGGCGATGCGGTCATCTGTCACCCAGCCTTGGGAGTCATGAAATCCCCAGAGCTGGGGAGCCTGCCTCTGCTTCCTCTGAGAGCCACTGAGGTGCCCTGTTGGTTGTTCGTGCACCAAACCAATCTGCGGCTTTGTCCCTGGGCCCTGTTCCGTCCTGCTGTCCCTCTTCTTTAACACCATCCAAAACAAGGTCTCCGAACTCTCATTTACAAAGACAAAGACAGGGCTGGTATAGGGCTCAAATGGGTGCTTATCCTAGGGGCAACAGTTTTGAGCGGCCTTCAAATTCTCTTGGTTGGAGTGCCATGAACCTCTGACCGGCAATGGAATGAGACAAAAGCACTGACAAAGAAAAAGATCCGTGTCTCTACTATAGAGTGACGTCCCTGAGAGTCGGAACTGCAGAGGGCTGCCTTGGGCTTCCAGGTCTCGCAAGTGTTCTGTCTTGGACTGTGTGTAGTCTTGCCACTTTCTTATTGCTTTACTTAGTGGGGAATATTTGAGTTTTCCTTCTCTGGCAGGTTTCCGCTTTACACAGGTTGCCTGTACAAATCCTGTCTGATTCTCAGTTCCCTGAACTGTAAGCATACCTCTCTTTCCGAGTAGAGATTAAGTGAAATAATATAAGCAACACTTAGCATGGTACTTGGAACTTAAAACCTGCGGCAACAATGGGCTCAAACAGAAGAACGAGTGTGAGGAGGCACAGGACACGGTAGGGTCGCTCAGAGTCGGAACCGACTGGACGATCCCTACCAACAACATCCTCATTGTGTTATTACCATAAATCTTGAAAAGTGCACTCATAGACATCAGGTAATAACGTGTGAAAATATTTTGGAACCTGGGCATTTATAAAGCGAGAGGGAAAGGATGGGGAGTGTAGAACCCAGGGGGGAGACGAGTTCACAGGGATGCAGAGGGCCGATGCCACAGTAGTACTGTCTGACTGGCCGCTCCTTGGGGATGAGGCCAACCAGCTTCAGTAGAGCCAGTGCTGACTCCTCACACCTGACCTGTGGGTCAGAGTAGAATTAGGCTCCATGGGGTTTTCAATGGCTGGTTAATAGGTGAGTCTGTGATTGCGCCACCTAGGGACTCCTAATTGGGCTTAGGACTCTGTCAAGGCACTTGTCACATAGAAACAATAACGGGGTGGCCTGAGGGTGCATCTGATCATACTTACGCAGTGAGACTTTTCTGCTCTGTTTGCCAGGACTCATGCGTTTTACCCATTTGACACTTCTCTGCCGCTGGTTTGAGTGGAAAAGACTTGCATTTTTTATCTTTGAAACCAATCTTTGAGTAGTTCCGCCTTCCTTGCACAGTGCCTGGCCTTCCAGCTGTAAAGCAATTATGATGGTGATCTGGCACACAACCCTCACAAACATGCAACTTCCCTGTTGTTACTGTTGTTACGATCACATGGTGCCTGCTCCTCCATCATCTCTTTACTCCTGCCAAGCTCCCACCCAGACCAGAATGGCATTGCTAAAATCTTTGCATTGCCTTTCAGCAGAAAATTCGTGTTTTTTAATGCACACCTCCCTACAGTTAGTTATAGCCACAAAGGCATTTCTCATCAACTCAGTTTCCCTGTCTCAGTACACCTACCAGGCTAAAACGGTGCCAATTTATCTTCGGCCCTTCTCATGCCCCTCTGCTCAGTGCTGTGTTTCACCTGCTCACCACGGCACTTCCAGTCACGGGGTCTCATCTGCACGTGCCACGTGCCTGTGCACATGCTGCCAGTGTTTTCATAGTTGCTAATTTTGCCAAACTTGCCTGGTGCTTTAGATAGTGTGCTAATGAGTATTTGTGGATCTAGTTCAATAATCCCGCCCCCTTCCCCACCCTGAAGTCATAATTAAAGGTAAAGGAGGGGAAAGCAATGTTTTAAAGCTTTCTTTACTATCACATCTTTATGCAAACAACACTCACCTTCTGTTTATTTGTCAACCACTCCCTCTAGCCAGGAGGCATTTTGGCAAATGGGCTATGTTGATTTCTTTCTTTTCTTTAACAGCAACAAGGGGTGGGGAGGTGGGGGGGAAGAGAGAGAATGTCCTCACAACCTATTTATAAAAACACCCGCAATACCTCCTGGGGCTGGGAGGGTAGGCGGCCAAACCAGGTCGAAGGCACCTGTTATTTGCATAAACATGTGGTAATAGTGCTGTAATTCAATGTGGAGTTTACAAAACAGTTTTTGTTAGTATTCATATGACCTAGGAAATATTACATTTAAGCAATTCTCGTCATCACACATTCGTGGTTATGAGTTGGCCTGCTAACGGCAAGTGGAGCAGTTCAAAACCACGCTCTGCTTCCACAGGAGAACGATGAGGTTTTCTGCTTCTGTAAAGAGTGGCAGCCTTGGACACCCTAAGGGCCATTTTACCATGTTTCATAGGGTCTCTCTGAGTCAGACCTGACTATCCGGCAGGGAGGTGGTGTGACGTGGCTTCTGTGATTAAAATGGATTATGACATTACTAAGGATTCTGTATCAGCTGGTGCATGAGGAAGCCTGTAGGGTGGGAGTCACACCAGGAGTGACTTCCCTGTGTGACACCAACCCACTGACGCCACCCACGTGCATGGACCTGGCCAGGTCCCTAAGTCACTGTTCTGGATTGGTGGGCTGGGTCAGCACTCCCCTCACCCCAAGGGTCTGTTCCCTTTACAGGATGCTTGACATCAGGTACAGTTCTCTCTTTCCCACTCACTGCCACAAGTAATGGCGGTGCCCTGTCAGGCCCAGCCTGGGGCCCAGCCCTTCCGTTCTACCATGGCCCCACCGGGCTCTGGCCTCTCGAGAGCAAGGGAGCCATGCCCTGTAAAGCAAATCGTTTCCGCAGCCAGTAAAGGGGCCCAGAATTTAGCGTTTTGCTCAGAAAGTGCTGGACTCAGCTAGAAAAGAAATTCCGGAGGGAAGGGCCCTCCTGCTTCCTTGCTTCAAACTCAGGAAGAAAGAAGTTGCTGGGTGGCCTCATTTAGGATCAAAGCTACCAAGACTTATAAAATGTCCTGGGGATGTTTCTGTCCATGTGTTGCTAAGCAAATGAATCAAAATAGACCAACTTTTTGGCCCCACCAAAGCTGGTAATTAGGATTAATTCTTGCTACAAGGACAATTTTTGTCTTGAAGCTAATTACTCAGCAAGCATCATTGCGGGCTCAGTGTGCGTACTACATTGTCTTGGGCTTGGAAGGAGTGTCAGGAGTTTGAAGACTTAAGCTGCCCACAAGGGGCTTACAATCTCACCGGCACTTCTGATCTCAATTCCAGTTCCAAAGGAAATTGTAGCCTTTCAGGATAAGAACACTGGCTGAGTCTTACATGAAAGGGTAGACGGTCAGATTGTGATCCTGTAACCTTGCACATAAACAGGACAGAAAACATTCCATTCTAACACTTTCTTCTTGCTTTCCTCCTCTTCCTACCATCTTCTCCTGCCCACCTACCCTGCCCTTTATCTGAAAACACAGAATTTGTAGCGGAGTGTGGCGTCAAATATTTACTAAGCACCAATTTGGAACCAGGAGCTGAATTAGGCACTGGCGGTACAATGATGGACAAACCGTAGACCGTGCACTCGCTCCCTCATAGAACGCACGGTTCAGTCAAATCGACAGCAAGCGTTCATCACATGGAATAACATGAAACTTCCCCAGTGAGAGTGTCCGGCATGAACTGTTCCTGTTAGCTGCTGTTAGCGGATGTGTACGAGGACTTCTTAGGGAAGGCCTGATTCATTAAGATCTGAAAGACAGGCGGGACAAGGAGGCTGGGGCGGGGGCGCCCCGATGATAAAGGATGTTGTAGGATGTTACAGAGAATGTGTTTGGTGTTGGCGCACAAAGGGGGCACAGACAGCTTTCTCGTTCCAATTCCATGAGCTCAAAATGGGCAGTGGTAGGAGTATTTGCACCACCTAAAGCGGCAGGTGCTGCAAACGGGGAATGCTTCCCTTTGGCGAGCCCTTTTACTAACCCACCAAGCTGTTGCTCATTAGCACTGAGTTGCTTCAGGCTCCCGGCTGTCCCATGGGCAACACAACGAGGTGCTGTCCAGTTCTGTACCATCTCCTGAGCTCTGTTGTGACTGAGTCCGGCTTTGCGGTCACTGTGTTCTGACCACCTTCCAACCTAGAGAACGCATCTCCGAATAGCAGTCAGACAACATTCTATTGTGATCCATAGGTGTTGGTTTTTATTGACTGGTTTTCAGAAGTGGGCTGCTTCGGTCCTTCATCTAATAGGCCTTTTTGCTTAGTCTCGGTCAGGAAGCTGAGCTGAAACCTGCCCACCCTGGGTGGCCCTGCTGGTATTTGAAATACTGGTGGCATAACGTTCCGCGTCCTAGCAGCTTGCAAGACATCACAGTCCAGCACACTGGCAGAGAGGTGGTAAGACACACTACTGGTTCCATACTGGCTGCTTGCTTCCTGGCTGTGGGCAGCGTAGCACTGCTCATAAAGTCAAATGTGGTAATGTGCCTCCTACAGAAACTCTACCAAGTGTCTGTTCCCAGGGAAGTGCGAGCAACAAGTAAAACAGGGTCTTGGTCCTATTTATTTCAGCTCCGGGCCATCTGCCTTCTTTTGGGGTCCCGAACATCCCAGCGAGTTCATCGCCAGCAGCTAAGAAAGAGGCTGTTCTTGTGGTCTCCGTCATCCCCTTGCCATCTAAAGATATTTATCAACCACCCACGTCTGCCCCACGTTGTATGAGACACTTGGCCAGGCAGATCTCCAGCCAGGCTTTGACCCCTCAGGAATTTGGGGCCGGGCAGAGGCTGCTAGGCTGACATTGTTCTTCCCTAATATAACTCGGGCTGCTCGGGGCCCAGGAACCAGGGACTGAAAGCCCAGCCAAGGGCAAGAGGTTGGGAGATGGCACCGCTGCAAATTCTCACAGTCTGTTCGTAAGCACAGAAAACACCAGATGATTCAGGGATAAAGACCACAGTGTGTATGATCTGATTTTTAAAAAGGAACTTCTGCTACACACACACACACACACACACCCCACCACCACCCTGCCTCTCCGAAGAGATTGGCCAAGAGAAAACGTGAGTTTTTGAGGACTGGCAATGAATGATGGGAAGCAACATGGGCAGCCATTGCAGAAGGCGGGTTTTGCCCTGCAGACATGTTTCTTTTCAGGTTTGTGTGAGCTTGTGTACATGTACATAGTGTCCGCTGTACACACAAACCATGGATGGAAAGAACTAGTACACTTGGAGGGCAGGGTGGGGAGCAGGTAGGGTAGTCAGGCAGGACCAGGCACCTTGAGGGTCTTGAAGGGAAAGATCAGCCATGGGTCTCTTTGGGAAAAGGAGCTGGCACCCTGGCCCTCTGAGCTCCTTTCTCCCGGTCTTCTCCAAGCCCCTGGACCAGTGTGTGGGGCTTGCACACTTGCCCCGCACTAGAGACAGCACTCCATTCATGAGGAATGCTCTGGCATTTACCAACTTAAAGTTGGATGAGACTGCTGAATCTCCCAGCTTCTCAGGGAAAGGCAAGCATGGGCACGTCAGGAAGGACTTGAGAAGTTCTGGGTGATCACTAAAAGTGACCTCCCAGAGCCCTGCTGTAGACATCGTCACTTGGGCCAACAGTGAGTCTCTAGGAGACTTCCACCCAAAAGCAACTCTGAGGGTGACCAGGACAGCAGACCCAGTCTTAAAGGCCCCCTTTAGATTATCAAGCTGCATCCTTGGATGGCAGTGGGGGTGGGGATGGGGACTGGGGACTCTACAAGGGGGATGTGCATGAGAGAGAAGGACAGTTGGCTGGCATGGCAGTGTGGTAGAAAGGGCTGTTGTCTGGTGTTTGGAGAAGACAAAAAAGGATCATCGGTAAGCTGCATCCGCCTGAGGAAAGGGTATCTTTTGACACAGGCTCTGAATGCCCTCACTGCAGCCCAGAGAGGGATGGGGAACCCAGAGCAGGGCACAGGCCTGGGCAGTGGGGCTGGAGTCTGGCAGCCTTAGGGCAAGGGATGGTGAAGAGCAAAGCTGCCAGCTCAGGAACACCCCCGAGAGCCATCAGAGGGTCCTCTGCCTACCCCGCTGAAATGCACGTGGTCTGGAGATGAAGGGATGCTCTCCTTATTAGCATCGAAATAATTAACATGTTTATATTATGATGTGCATTGTCCAACTATTGTTAAATACAGCATCTTGCTGCTGAGCAATCTCCAAACAGGACAGGACACATGGGACTCCTGCCAGCGGCAGGGGTGGGTCTTCCACTCTATGGCGAGCTGGGCACCTACTGTCTACTTCGCTGCTACGGTCACTTGACCGCGGCCTCCTGACTGAGGCATGGCGGGCTCTCCTTATCAATCCCAGGTGAAGCATGCTGGGATAAAGAGCAGATTATTCTCTGCGGCCGATCTCAAACAATGTGGGTGACAAACACAGTGGCATTGTTTCTGTGAGTGAGTCTTGTTTTCCATATGTGGGAGGAATTCCAGACTTGAGAATTTGGCACCCAGACTTCATAGATTTTTTTCCCCCTAATTGAGACAACTCAACTCACGATGAAGAACAATACCAGCCTGACTTCTGAGCTGTGGGTCACAACGTGACCTCTATAGGGATTGGACAGAGTCCAACAGTAACGACTGTCTTCTGTTGTCCAGCCGGGTCGCAGGCGCCACAAGACCAACTCTCTATTGGTTTGTGGAGCGTGGAGACAGAGCAGATGTGCCCGTCTGCTAGCTGTGGGATGGACTGCTTGCCTGGCTTATTGAAATCAGAACCACCGCACTGGAATTTAGCAGTCAGAGCTGCCTGGCACGCAGATGGCGGCTCCAGGCAAGGGCCAGCACACTGGAAACTGACAAGTCCAATCCCTCGTGCCACACACCACCACATCCGTATCAACACACAAGACCTAGGCTTCCCCATCACACACGGTGAGGGGCCAGGCCATTGTCCAAGCAGGGCCTTCTGCTTCTAGCTGGAGAAAGTAAAACAACAGCACACTCACTGCCATCGAGCCAATTCTGATTCATGGTGACCTTTTAGGGCCCCACAGGACTCTATAGTTCAGAGAACTGCCAAGTCTTAACTCTTCCTGGGAGCGGAAATCTGCATCTTCTTCTGTAGAGGGGCTGGCGGTTTTGAGCTGTGATACTTGTGGTTAGCAGCCCGATGTGTAACCTAGTACATTGTCAAGGGTCTTTAGATGGCCGAAGCAGTACATACATGTGAATGCCATAGAAAATTCTGGAAGGATATACCCCTTATCATCCTAGCAGGTGGGGAAGTCCCTGGTGGTACAACTCGTGCTTGGCTGGCTGTACCTGACAAAGGATCAAAGGTTGAGTAATAATACTGAGGTACCTCAGAAGAAAGGTCCGGTGATTTGCTTCCCAAAACTCAGCCATTGAAAAATCCCATGGAAGATAGTTCTCCTCTGACACCCAGGAGCCAGAATAACTCCTTGCAAATTGTGGAATAGGTGGGATTATAATAAAATTTTTAAAGCACATCAGAAATTTTATATATATACTTGTCTGAGAAAATTACATTCAGTAGTGTTCAACACGCTATAAACAAATCTTGAGAGGTAATTTTTACATGCAATATTCTTTGAGAATAATGCATCTAAAAATGCTAGCTAATTATAAACAATTTCATTTTTTCTTTTTTTTTTTTAAACTGAAGCTTAAATGAAATTGAGTTTCTGATTTTTCTTTTTGTTTTTTCCTAAATCATTTTATTGGGGGCTCATACAACTCTTACCACAATCCATACATACATCAATCATATAAAGCACATTTGTACATTCATTAACCTCATCATTCTCAAAACATTTGCTCTCCACGTAGGCCCCTGGCATCAGCTCCTCTTCTATGAATTTCTTTAAGTCAAATTATTTATTTTACCTAGGTAAGGCATTAAGTGTGTTTGGTTTTTTTGTTTGATTGGCTTTTAATATGTATCTAAGCAAATATATAGAACCTCAGTTTCCTCATCCGTACAAATCTAAACATACCTACCCATAGAGCTACTATGAACTTTAAATGAGGAGATCTATTTAAAGTATGTATGGCAATACATGCCACATACATATAATAGATATTTGGTCAATTTTATGCATTAGAAGGTAGATTGCAATACCATTTTATGTATGTTTTCAAAGATTACATCAAAAAATTCAAAAAATAAGTAGGCAAGGGACTAGTTATCACTTGTCTATTTTTCCCTGAGTTTACATAAGATAGATGTACAATATTCTAAACCAATATTCAGGAGCCAGCTCAGGGCCTCCCTACCCCATCAAATCTGAAGGCTATGCCAACCGCATACACAATGCTGACTGTGAGGTGACAGGAGTGTGAGACTCGACAGGACTGTCCGGATCACCTAGAACAGGCCATTTTACAGAGGAGAGGCCGAGTCCTGGTGTGTCATGTGACTTATCAAACACCAGAGACAAGACGAAGTGCTGGAGTCCCGCATCCATCTCTTCACTCTGACAGATGGCCTCTGGCCTTCCTTTGGGTTGCTATACACCGGTGCCTGGTCCTCCTTTGGAAGACCATCCATCCAGGGCATGGTGCTGGGTAAGCACTAGGTACTTGGTAAATGGTTTGCTGTGGCCTCTACATGCCAGCCCCTTGCCCCGCTGCCCAGGGGACAGGAAGCCAAAAGTCCCTGCCCCCTAGAAGCTCCCAGAGACTGGCCTGGGAAGCAGCAGGGCAGGAGGGTGGTATCAGCGAGAGGAGACTTATTTAGTTTCGTCTGTAGAGAATGCAGCTCAAGACGCCCATGATACGCCTCCCAGTGAGCCAGTTCTCCAGGCCCCTCACTCCAGACAAGTTCTCAAGTGACTTCCTGGCTCTCTCCTTCGTAGCTTCCAATTAACATAATGGAGCCCAGTTTTCCTGTCAGGAGCCTCAGCAGCCAGCGTGGGTCCTGTCACAAAGCCCTTCAAACAGGAGTGCGGCCACCATCTGCATCACCCCAGCACCTCCCTAAATGGGACAATGAGGCAGCCTTGCCAAATTAAAAAGTACAATAATAACAAACCAGAAAATTAGGATATTGCATTGAATGCGGGTTTTAGATAAATAACAAGGATTCTTTTTATGGTATAGGTATATTAAGTTTATTCCTTATTTATCTGAACTTCTAATTTAACAGAGATTCCTGTATTTTATCTGACCGCCCTGAAAGAGGAGTGACAGTCCCTGCCTCCGTGGTCTCTCAGGTTTCATTCTGGAAACGACCCTGCCTGTAGAAGACTCACTTGGCTCCCCGAGTTCAACTCTGTCCCCAGCATCTGGGTGAGGCTCTCAGCCCAGAGGTGATGCCCTTGGACCAGCTCACAGCTCCGCCTCCCCAGGCTTCTTCCCACAGGGCTACAGCTTCTGGGACCTCCGTCCTCCCATTGCAGAAAGGAGGACCCTGAAGAGAAAGCCAAGCAGATGTTCCCCATGCTTACCTGACCTGAGGCATTTGTTAAAAGTCCAGATTCCCATCTCCCACTTCATTCCGATCTTTCTGAGAAATAGGCAAACCTCGTGATAGAAAAGCATAGAGCTAAGGTACGTGGAAACCTTTTTAAAAGCCAAGCTTTCTGTTAAAAGGGAACCCAACTAATATTCATGGACTTGGTTCTGTAAGAGAGGCCCACCTAAGCTATAGGGGTTAACAAAGAGAAAGCCCGGTCCTCGGGGAAACGAGTCTGGAGAAAGCATTGGGTGTGCTTTCAAGCACATTTTTCTAATAGATTTTAATTGTAAAGTTTTAGGTTTCCAGGGGGAAAGAACAAGAAGTTTGCATATGCCCCTTCCCCCACTACACCCCTTCCCACTTTTCTCCTGTTATATTCCTGGGGTGCATTTCTTACCATCAGTGAACCAGTGTCATTCCATTGTAGTTAACTGCAGGCCAGTGTTGGCATTAGGGCTTAGTCTTTGTGTTGTATATACAGTCCGGCTGTTGGCAAACTTTTGAGACAGAAGAGTCAATCTTGTCCGGCCCAACAAGTTAACAATTATTCTGGATCCATAAATACATGTTTACAGACAAATGAAACTGTTATCTGAGTAATACCCTTTAATTTTTTTTCCCATTTTATTTCCAAGCAAAGAGCTGCAGTTTGGCAACCCAGGCATAGCCTTCAGTGTTTTGACAAATATGTCACATAGCCGCCATCACAGCTTCCCATACAATTGTTTCACTGCCCTAAAAACTCATCCACGTGTTCTCCCCATTCTGCCTTCCCTTGTCTCTGAAGCTTTGCCCTTTCGAGAACCCTGATTACAAGTGCCATTTTAATTACTGGTGTGCCGAACTCAACAAAATGCTTGGTGTCAGTTCCACTGAACTGGTGCAAACTGACTGAATGCCATCACTGGTTGGAATCGTACCAAATGTAACTTTTCAAACTGGCTTCTTTGTCTTAGCAACATGCATTTACATCTCTTCCATGTCTCTTTGTGGCTTGATAGCCCATTGCTTTGTATCACTGTATGGCTGTTCTACAGTTTGTTTATCCATCTACCTTAGAGGACGTCTGGGTTGCTTCTAAGTTTTGGCAAATAGATACAAATAAATGCAGCCATCAAGATAGGTATAAACTATTATAAACAATCAAGGGGTGGTTTTTATGTGGACATGCATTTTCAACTCATCTTGATAAATTCCTAGGAGCATGATTGGTGGATTGAATGGTAAGCCTCTGATTAGCTTTGTAAGACAGAACCAGACTGTCTTCTAAAGAGGAGGGGTGGGATGGGGGGGGGGCACATATCATTCTGCATGCCTACTAGCAAGCAGCCAGAGTTCCTGTTGTTCCACATCCCCACCACCAGCTTCAGCATGTTAGTAATTCTTTTTTTTAATCGTTTTATTAGGGGCTCATATCACAACTCTTATCACAATCCATACATACATCAACTGTGTAAAGCACATTTGTACATTCATTGCCTTCATCATTCTCAAAACATTTGATCTCCACTTAAGCCCCCAGCATCAGGTCCTCATTTTTTCCCCTCCCTCCCCGCTCCCCTCACCCTCATGAGCCCTTGATAATTTATAAATTATTATTTTGTCATATCGTGCCCTGTCTGATGTCTCCCTTCACCCACTTTTCTGTTGTCCTTCCCCCAGGGAGGAGGTCACATGTAGATCCTTGTACTGGGTTCCCTCGTTCCAACCCACTCTCTTTCTATCCTCCCAGTATTGCCACTCACACCACTGGTCCTGAAGGGATCAACCGCCCTGGATCCCTGTGTTTCCAGTTCCTATCTGTACCAGTGTGCATCCTCTGGTCTAGCCAGACTTGCAAGGTAGAAATTGGATCATGATAGTGGGGGGGGTGGAAGGAAGCATTTAGGAACTAGAGGAAAGTTGTATTTTTCGCGGTTGCTACATCACACTCTGACTGGCACGTTTCCTCCCCGAGACCCCTCTGCAAAGGGATCTCTAGTGGCCTACTAATGGGCTTTGGATCTCCACTCCGCACTCCCCCCATCATTCACTATGGTAAGATTTTTTGTTCTGATGATGCCTTATACCTGATCCCTTCAACACCTCATAATCGCACAGGCCGGTGTGCTTCTTCCATGTGGGCTTTGTTGCTTCTGAGCTAGATGGCCACTTGTTTACCTTCAAGCCTTTAAGACCCCAGACGCTATACCTTTTGATAGCCAGGCACCATCAGCTTTCTTTGCCACATTTGCTTATGCACCCATTTGTCTTCAGTGATCCTATCATGGAGGTGAGCACACAATATGATTTTTTGTTCTTTGGTGCCAGATAACTGACCCCTTCGGCACCTTGTGATCACACAGGCTGCTGTGTTCTTCCATGTGGGCTTTGTGGGCTTACTAATTCTTGCAGGATGTGTAAGTGATATCTGACTATTGTTTTAACTTTCAATTCACTGGTGACATAAGATGTGGAGCATCTTTTCGTGGGCTTATTTGCCATCAGTATATCTTTTCTTTCATTTTTTGGTCAGATAACTGTTCTGAAATTTTGCCATCTTGTAATTGGGTTTTGTTTTGGATTTTCATTTATCTTTGCCGATTGGTGCAAATAAGTTAACACAAGCAAAAACTTGATATCAACCTCCAAGGACTGCAACCAAATGAAATAGGGGAGGGGCTAGAGACAGGAGGTTTGGAGAAGGATGGGCAGTGAGGTTGTGCTTTAACTTGGCCTTGAATGGTGGTTTCCAGGAAACCACCAGAGATGCTGGAGCACTGTCCAACATTGTTCAAAACTACTCCTGTATGGACAGGGCAGCGGCATGCATTCAAAGAGGCATATTTTAGTTGTGTTTCAAGAACTCATTATTCTCCCATATTTTATTTTGACTGTATTCATCTCTTCTTCTAAATTGTCCCAGAGCTCATAAATATAATATGACCTCCATGACCCTGCATGTCCCTCAGGTGCCATTCCCTGCCGGCCACTTTCCTTTACAACAAGACCCTCAATGAGTCATCTGCATCCCCCTTCACAGTCGTGCCTCTGCTTCCTCTGTGAACCCCCTTCTTAAAAACTGATAGCAAGTTATGTCACATGCATCAAAAATTAAGACAAATTTTTAATCATTTTATTGATGTGTGACTTACATATCATACAATTCAATTGCTTAGGTAGTTTTAAAAGAGTTGCACAAACATCTTCACAATCAATTTCAGAGCACTTTCTTCTTTTTTGTACTTATTATTACTAGGTCCCCATTGTCCACAGCTTCCTCTGGCCTAGCCACAAGAAACTTTTAAGCCAGTTGCTGTCTCTATAAATTTATTTATCCTGGATTTCATACACAGAAAAACATACAAAAACAAAAAGCAAAGCAAACAACATCAAACAAACAAACCTAACAACAATAACAAAATACACAGAGAAAAACCTTAGGTTGAAAAGATAAAAGAAAATAGTAAAAACTAGAACAAGTTTAAAAGTGGACAAAAAGAGAGAACAAATAATAAGGTGTTCAATTTTAACCTACAGCATCTGCAGAAGTCCACGTTCCAATGTGCTCCACCTGACAGCAAGGCTGTGCACATCCTGGGTTAATGGGCAAAGGGAATGCACTGGATTCTTAATCCAAGTGGGGGCCCTGAAAATGGATTTTGGGTTGTTGTTGCCATCTATAGCAAGCTGGATGTTTAGAATTTAAGCTCTAATAGTGTTGTCTCCTCTGGTCTTGGACTTTGTTATTTATAATCCTTTAATCACTCATACTGGTGTGTTTCTTCTGTGTGGATTTTACTGACACCTCACTTAGATTGTTGCTATTTTGAAGACAAGCCTTTACGACCCCAGATGCTATTTTTTTTTGGATAGCCAGACACCTCTGCTTTCTTCACCACACTTCACTAGAGCACGCATACCTTTAGTGATCTCTTTGTGAGGGCAAGTATTGAGTAGGACCATGTCATAAGAACTAATTGTTCTTAGACTAGGGTTATGATTAAGTTCAAGCTCAAATCCATTCGTGTATCTATGGTTTGTATGTGTCTGGTCTACTTTAGAAAGATCCTCATCCTTTTGGGGGGGATCATTATAAATCATCCCCATGGGGCATATTGTAATTTATTGATAGTATCACTAAAGTAGCCAATGGTATAGAATTTCAAATACTATTTAGAAAAGGGAAATTAAATATATGTGTGTATATATCCATAATAGATGGGTTGTTGACCTTTACAGATTAAAAATTCAAGTGATTGGACACTATTTACACAAACAATGAGAGTTGGAGAAGAGACAAAACTTTCAATAACGCTCATTCACAAAGGCAGAACAATGCCTGCTAGACTAAGACATGTCACACAAAATGCAGAGAGATAATGAAGATAGTAAATGGTATCCTTGTTGCCTCCCAATCGTCTAAATACCCCTGGGGCCCCTGTGATGCTGTAGGAACTGGCCCTGGCTGCCTTTCAGATCCAATATCTTCCTCTCCTCTTCCTAGGGATCCCTGGTTTTCAGCCAAGCATGCCACTGACTCCAGACTGGTGCACTGGCCATACTCTTCCCACAGTCTGCATAGATCTCTTCCACACCTCACCTTCCCTGATGCTGCACCCCAAAGGAGCACTTCCCCAACCTGTAACTTCCAAGCCCTTGCCATGTTTTATTTGTCCAAGCATTTATCACTAACTCAGGAGAAAGGTGGCGCTTTCTGCTCCCAGAAAGGGTTACAGTCTTGGAAACTCACAGGGACAAGTCTGCCCCGCCCTGGAGGGTTGCTCTGGGTCAATATCAACTCAACGGCAGCGAGTTTGATTTGAGTTAGGGTAGCATTAATGAACACTTTGTGGGTGTTTTATGTCACCTATCACTAAAATCCAAGTTCCTCAAGAGTATATACCTCTTCTGTTTTGTACACTAAGTACTTAGAGTAACTGACACAGAGCCGTGGCAGACAGTAGATGCTTAATCTATATGGAAAAGGGGCATGGGAAAATGGAATGAAAAGATCATGGAATTTCTCCATGAACTTTTAGAAGCTTCCTCATACCCTTTCACACTGTGTTTCGGCTGAGTTGTCTGTGCACACGTCTTACCACCCCAACTGTTGTTCTTGTTGTTAGTTGCCGTCAAATCGACCCCAACTCAGGGCGGTCCACATGTGCAGACAAGATGGTTCCAATGGGTTTTCAAGGCCTTGGCCTTTCAGAGACAAATCTTTAGGCTGCTGCACCAGGACACCTACGAGTAAGGTTTGAACCGCCAACCTTTCAGCTAGTAGTTGAGAGCTTCACCATCCCCGTCTTATTCACCTCTGTAATTCCCGAATTTCCCAGCATGCGGCACTCCATGGAACAGGTGCTCAACACGTGCTTGTTGAATTAAGTTGATTGATCGCCAAGCACCTGTCACAATTATGGAACTTAACTCCAGTCTGTGCCATCTCAAAGAGGCATTGCAGTCAAGGGGGGTGTTAATATTCCTGCGGGGCGGTCCCAGTGTGGCATCGGAACTTTGGCAGCTGTTCCACAGAGAAGGGGCAGCACAAACAGAGATTTGTCTGGTGAAGGGAACAGTGAGGTGCAGTCACAAGCAGAGCTGTTTGCAGTGACCTTTTGCCAGGCGTAAGCATTCAGAGCCAAGCTCTGGGGGAAGTGGCAGAAGCAAATGTGGCCCAAGGGTTGGCTGGATCTGAGCCACCAAGGTCACGAGGTCTGTCTTGGGGTGGTAGTGTACGCCATCCATCCACTAGTGAGCCGTGTAAGCCAACCGTGATGAGTCAGACAGAAAACATTGTTGTTTATGGGTGATTCAGCTGCCTTCCTGCAGAATCAGAAAACTTGCTTCCTGTACTTCGGCTTCGTGTCCACGAGCTTGAGATGATAGGTTGGAACTTCATGCAATACTAAGCTTGGTGCTCAGGCCTCCAGCCCACGATACAGGTGAGGCTGTGCTATGCAGAGGGCTCCTGGTAATGAGCCCCGTTGGACGGAGCCCAGGTGCAGCCTGTGGTATAAGTTGAGCTAGAGTATGATAAAATGTTCTAGAGAGCATTTGACAAATTTATCTTCAAATCGAAGCTACTTGCAAAATTGGATCTCTCTCTGCCTCCAATGTTTCCTCAGGCTCAAATGTTTAAATGGAAATAATTCACGGTGGGTGTCACTGTCTGTTTGCATTTCCTCCTGATGGCAATAGAAAGCTATTCAACCCTCTAGTTCACCATCAATTATTTTCTAACAGCCTTGGCTTTTAAGAAGAACCTTTGGGGAATCTAGAAGATTGGCCCAAAACACTGAGCAGAAAAAGAGAACCATCGCACATTTGAAAGATGTAAGAGAAATGACTTGTTCTATCTTACTGTTACTAGGAAAGATGAAGCTATTTAAAGAGTGAAGGAACAACACAACAGGACCTTTGGCCATGACCTCTGGAGAGGGTTGGTGCCCAGGCGCGTTCCTTGTCACTTGAAACTATGCGAGAGAATCCGCCAAATCAAAGCAAGTGCAGACTTACAGGAAAGCCAACAGCAGCTGTCCCGGGTCATGTCGACCTCTGCAGCCAGCAATCTGCTGAGAATTTATCAAGTCCAATTAAGTTCAGGGCAAAAGACATTTAAAACTCGAGGCCTAGATCCTTTGAGAATATTAAGAAAAAAGTCATCCAAATTTTGAAAAATGTACATCCGAGGCTCAAACCACGCCAGCAAGCCCAAGCAGGATCTCTAAACCAAAGCTGCAAAGAGGCCACTGGTGAAAGCCAATGAAATGAACCCTTAAAGGCATCTAGGTCCTTCTTCCACGCAGGCCTGGCTTCCCTGATTCTAACTCCCGACAACCCGCGTGTCTCAGAGTAGAACTCTGCTCCTGAGGATGTTCGGTGGCTGGTTTTTTGCTAGTAGATTCATCACCGGGACTTTCTTCGGAGGTGCATCTGGGTGAACAGGAGCCACCGCCCTCTCTGACAACAGCTGAGGGCATTAACTGTTTACACCAGGCAAGGACTCCAGCCCAAGGGTGACCTGGGTTTGAGCCACCCACGTCACGAGGCCTGTATTGGGGTGGAGGCCTGGCTTCGAGGGACAGGACTTCCTCTCTCTTCACTCTAGAAAATCTGCAAGATACAATTTTGGTGAAATATTCAGCTACTAACTGAAAGGTCGGCAATTCCAACCACCAACCCTCTATAGGAGACAAATAGTCCAGCCTTGGAAACCCACTGGGGCAGTTTTGCTCCATCCTACACGGTGCCTATGATTCACAGTCAACTCCATTTGGTTTGGTGTTTTGTAATTATCATTCTGGGTATGTCTGTTGTTATCGTGATTTTAAAAGTACTGATCAACTCTAGAATGCTTTTTTTTTAGATACTCAAAATCAAACTCACTGCCATCGAGTTGATTCCAACTCATCGTAACCCTATAGGGCAGGGCAGAACTACCCCTGTGGGTACCTGAGGCTATAATCTTTAGGGGATCAGAGAGTCCCATCTTCCTCCAGTGGAATAGCTGGTAGGCTTGAACTACTGACCTTGTAGTTTGTAGCCCAATCTATAAACCATAATGACACCAGGGGTCTTTTCTTTTTCTCTAAGATGAATTATTCTCCAATTGCTTCTTGGTATACTGACTCAAATTAAGTTATCGAATCTGTAGTGAAAGTGCTTCCATGGTCAAATAAATCTGACTCCTGGTAAGTGGAGATCTCCAGTGCTCACAGGCATATGCAAAGCCACGAATATAGAAAGGTGTTTCTTTCTCCAGAGCTCCCACATTAACTTGACCCTCCAGCTCTTGCTTAACTATTTCCCCTGTGACATCATGGGGGCAGGGAACACCAAGACCAAGGGACATTGCTTCAACACAGCTCTCCAGACGATACCGGGGTCATTCATTCACTTATTCAGATGACATGTACTAGTTGACTTGTAGAGGCCCAGGCAAAAGCAAAACAAGAAATGGTCAGGGCTCCATGCACTCTGATAACTGTCCGTGGAGCAGGGTCCATATGAACTTGTGAACACATGTTTTTGATTTCGTGTGGGAGGGGGTTCTCTTGTCTCCTTTTACTTCACTAAGTTTGTGGAAAAATAGAATTCAAAGAGGATGGAAAACGCCCACCACATTTTTGAAGGCCCCTCACCGTACTGACCTGAGATGAAAACAGTATCTGCAGCAATGGGCTCAAGCCTAACAAGGGATGTGGGGCTGTCCCAGGATGGAGCAAGGTTTCCTTCTGTTACGTATGAGGTGGCAGAGTTGGAGGTGACTCCAGGGCACCTGTCAACAATGACATGGGTCGGACCCATGGTAGACCAGCCAGTGCTGGTTGATCGAGTAACCAAAGACCACACAAGATACTCTTTTGGTTGGTTTTCATTTGTAAGGTTGAAGGCTTTCTCAAATCACTGCCACCAAGTACCCATAAAATCACGATGAACCACACAGTATTGAATAATTTACTAACTCTAGTTGTCCCCAAAATAACAAAATAAATACGCTCTTCCCCTCCAAATAGACAAGTCGCAACAAACTAATGCCATTTACTTCTAGACACAGCTGAAGTGTTAAACTTTATGATTTGACCTCCTAGTTGCAGAAGAGCCAAGTTCCTGATTTGCATATGGGCATCCTGGGAATTCCATGACTATTTAGATGTGCCTTGCAGAATTGAATTGGGGTTAGCCACAACTGGTAATACTCAGAGAGTTGTTAATTTCTTGCTGGCAGTTTCACTGTAAACTCATTTCATAAATTTTTAATTTAAACTTGGCATTGTCATCCAGATTCTATGCACATTTATTTCATTTATGTAGGCTGAGTGGTTCCTAATTGTATGATCTGCAAACGGCACCTCAGAAACTTAGTGTATGTAAGAATTGCTCAGAGCACCAGAGATGTAATTTTCATAAGAGAAAAAAAGGGGAGGTAGCAGAGTAGGGCTAAGTTACGCTGGGTTCGATTAAGATAGGGCAGGGCTTCTCCGCC
>NW_022111366.1:7717390-7724153 GCF_000313985.2 Echinops telfairi
CACAGTCCTAACCCTGAAGGGTTTACAGAAAGGACATATGGAAACTCTCACGGACCTTACTTCCATTCTGAAGGCACTGAAACCACATCCGAGCCATTGGGACGGAAAGGGGCCAGAGACCACCCAAAGGTCTAACACGCGATAGCATTGTTTCCATGTTTATGTAGCGTGTTCACTTCCAGGCCTGGTTCTGATGTGACTTCTTTTGGTTGCAATCACTTCATACATATTCCTCTCTAACCTGCAGCACGTTACACAGTCAGCTTCTCTCCTGGTCCTGATTCTCCTCACAGCTTCCCTAGGTAATGATTGCATCAGCGTTCTTGAAAAAGAGTCTCCAGGAAGTAATGCCAAGTAATGATTTCTCTGCTGATTTTGGCTTCTGATTTTGCAGTGCACACGCTTTGGGTGTATGTGTGTGTAACAACCAGCTGCTGTTGAGTCGATTCTGAATCTTGGCAGCCTTTTACATCCCAGAGTAGAACTGTGCCCCTTTGGGATCATTGATGATAGATAGATAGAGAGATAAAGAGATGGATAGAAGGTCGATAGAGAGACCTAATATATATTCTTTCTGGATTATTTTCTTCAAATAAAGTCTTAAAAGGGGGATTAACAGGGATAATTATGCACATTTTTAATTAGATAATATTTTTATTGACATATCTTACTCCTTCCAATATATCCCTTCCATTCCCATACAGTTCTGTGGCTCAGTCCCACATCAGGTGGGGCTATGCAATCATCAATGCTATCAACTCCCCTCCCTTCTCCCTTCCTATACGCCTCCCCACCTCCCACTTCCCATACTGTCAGGGAACCCTTGATCCTGTCACTGTCTCTGAGAGGACATCTATCTCGACTACAATGTACCAAACGATCTTAAATGTACATATGAACATACGCAAATCTAACATGACCAATGAGGTATATCATGTACAGACCATAAGAGTAAGGGGAGGTGATCTTTAAGAATGAGAGGATAGTTATGTGGCTCATCAGTGCCACACCGCACCCTGGATTTACCCTCCATTCCATGAAGCCCTTCTAGGAAAGACTGTCCAATTATCTTGCTGGTGGACTTTGGACCTCCTATTATGCACATTTTCATAGCTTTAAATATAGCATTGTCAAATCAACCTAGTTTGATACATTATTCCGATACATTATGTGTTCACGGCTTAATACAGAATACTTAGAAAATAAAGGGAAGTATAAAACAAAACCACCCGTAATTCTTTAATTCAACTACTATTAACATCTGCTGTATTTCCTTCCAACCTTTGCCCCATCCATCTTTAATACGGA
Source organism: Echinops telfairi (assembly GCF_000313985.2). NCBI lineage: Eukaryota > Metazoa > Chordata > Mammalia > Afrosoricida > Tenrecidae > Echinops > Echinops telfairi. The sequence continues at coordinate 7,718,699 of NW_022111366.1, forward strand.
TGCAGTGGTTAAACGCTCAGTTGCTAACCCAAAGATCAGTAGTTTGAACACACCAGCCACTCCATAGAAGGAAGATGTGGCAGACTACTTCCATGAAGATTCAAAGTCTTAGAAACTCTATGGGGCGGCACTGCCCTGTCCCAGAGCATTGCTAAGAGTTAAAATGAACTCGATGTCAGTGGGTTTGGCTTTTATTTTTTTAACTTTAATATATGCATCTTTCTGATATGATTTCATTACAATATTACCAAGACTAACCTGGAACCAAACACCAAGCTCACTGCCGTTGAGTTGATTCCACCTCAGAGTGACCCTCTAGGACAAAGTAGCCCCTGTGGGTTTCTGAGACTAACTGGGTTTCATTTTTGTTTTTTTTAAAGATCATTTTCTCGGGGGTTCTTACAGCTCTTATAACAATCCATCCATCAAGTGTGTCAAGAATATTTGTACTATGTTGCCATCATCATTTGCTAAACATTACTTTCCATTTGAGCTCTTTATGGGAGTGGAACTCCGAGTTTTTCTCCCTTGGGCCCACTGTTTTAGAACTGCTGACCTTGTGGTTAGCAGCTCAACACATAACCACTACCCCACCAGAGCTCCTTAGTCTGACCTAGCTCAGTCAAATGGGTAATTCTAGTCAGTGTTAAAGGGATCGCCTTAGGCTTCACCAGAGTCTCAGGGTCAGTGTCAGGGCAGCAGTCACTTTAGAAAACAAGGAACAGCCTTGGGTGAAGTTGAGCAAGACAGCAAGGCCAATGGTCAGTTTTGCTCCTCTGCTCATTCCCCTTTGTGGGATGGGCTCAAAGCCAGCAGTCTCGGGCATGAATGAAAGCAACGATTCACACCATCCCTGGAAAGCTAGAAGACCAACAGAGACAAGGCTTGGAACTAACAGCGAGCACAGAGGGTCTCCAGCCCAGAGCTGTGTCACCGTGTGCCAAAGAAAGTATGACCGAAATGCAGATCCCAGGCCTGCCTCTCATCAGCTCTCCAAAGATGGCATCTGGGCCAGTGATTGTTTAACAAGGCTCCCAGGAATCAAAGCCACTGGAAAACCAATGTCATCATTCTATCAGCGGGGCAACGGAGGTTCAAAGAGCTCAGGAATCACTGGGGGCTAGCAGTGAGTGGGGAGCAGACCTGAGGCCTGACGGACGGCGCTGAAGTTTCCATGGCCATCTAGTACCCCCAGCATCCTGCTCCCAAGTGCCTGTTCCAGGGCACCTATCTGCCCTCCCTGCCATTGGGCCTTCTTCTCTAGCACTCTGACCTTACACAGGGCCTGCACTCCCAGGTCAGCGATCATCTGTGAAGTATGGCCAAGCTTACCTACAAAACTCCGGATTGCAGAAAAAGACATTACTGTTCGACATGTCCAACCAGGTAGTTGTCCCTCGTGTGTGGAAACCAGTTGCTCTTTCTTCAGTTGAGCACCAGATGGAGTTGGCTTGCAAACAAATATAGATATATCTAGACACATACACATTAGATACGAATCTCTAATTCCAAAATCACAGTCTCAGAATGAGAGGTTGATGGGAACCAACAAGAATGTCACATTCAAGTGTTTGTATAATGGAATGACCCCAAGAATCCCCTTCACTATTTATTTTTTTTAATTTTTTCCCCTTCACTATTTAAATGGCTCTTCATTCTTTGCCTCTTCTTTGTTTCCTCTCTCTCCTTCCCTTCCTCTTTCCTTTCTTCCACCCTTTTCTCCTTCATTCCTTCATCCTTTCTTTTTGTTATTGTTCTGATTGTGGACCCCATAACCTGTCTGCACCGTTGCACGGCGCATCGCCATGACGAGAGGCCTTATCAGCGCTCAGCTCGCAGTGAAAACTGCTCACAGAGAAGCAATGCTACCTCAGCAGACATTGTATTCCTCTGGCTGAGACTTGTCGGGCGCCTCAAGTCAGGGCCACATTCGCTTCTTCTCTAGTCTGGCCCCTTCCTCCAGCCATGCCCTCTGAAACAGGGGAGAGCAGCCTTCTGCTGTCTCCCTGTGAGAGTGTTTCTGAATGTGCAGCATACCGAGGTCCATCCAATCATTCTTGTCATACTGTGGTTTCCAGCTGCCTACCCTGCTGGCTTTGCCTTTAAAACCTTCTGCACTCTATTATTCTCGGTACTTTAGAGAAACAAATCCACAGCAACTCATGTATAAGAGAGAGTTTTATGTAAAGGTTAAGGGCACATCAAGAAAACATCCCAACCCAGTGCTGCCCAAGCCCACAAGTCCAACATTAACCCATTAACCCATATGTTCAACACCAATCCACAGAGTCCTCCTCCATCTCACAAAGCAGAGGCAACGATGCCGACTGCAGGAGGAAAGCCAGGTTAGTGAATGTGTAAGCATCTCGGTGCTGGGAGGGTCTCCAGATGGCTGCTCCAGCACCCAGGGCTGCATCGGGGTAGGTCCATGTGGCTTCTTAGGGATGTCTTGCAGGAAGTCAGCCTTGCCAGCTGAAGCAGGGAACTGGCTAAGGCAGCTGCACCCTAGTGTGACCATCACAAAGCAAGAGACCCAAGAACTAGAAAGGCGAGGCTCACTGAGCCATTTATCCCTCTGCCCTTCGATTAATCCCACATGTGTTTATTGGCCAGGTTGACACAATAAACTAACTAACTTATGCACCAAGAAGAGAAGGATTGTAGGCCTTGGACAGCATCTGTGGTTTCCTCTAGTCTCCTCACTGACCACCTGAGCAGTTGGGACAGGACAATAGTAGTGGCACAAGTGGAAGAGTGGAGGCACCCTCCCGAGAGAGCCTCTTTGCAGCTCCAGCCCCAGCCCCAGCAGCCTGCATCCCAGATTTCTGTGTGGCACCTGGTGAAGCGGTGATGCAAGTCCCACTTGAAATCCAAGTGCAGCCTCGTTTATCTGTGTTTGGATTTGGTTTGGAGTTTTATTAATGACAGAGGATTTGATTAAACAAAGTTTCCGCCGTAACCAACTCCAGCTGGATCCAGCATCAGTGGGAACCCCCAACCCCCCTGATGTCGTCCTTTGGTCCTCTCTACTCACCATTTCTCTTCCAAGGCATTTTCTCTGAATCTGATCATGGTGAGGTCATTCGATCTCATTTATTTTAAGGGCCGGTCTGGCAACACTCAGCACAATGCAGGCCCGCAAGAAAGGACATTTCTGTTGGAGATGCTATGTACCCTGGGAGGTGGCCTTATCTTGACCTACGGAATGAAATCACTGGGCCGGCCTTCCAAGGCCATATTGTTGTTGGGTTCAGGCTCCGATGGGGTGTTTCTCCAGCAGAGACTATCCTCTGCTCATAGAACGCCCATTTAAGCAGTGTCAGGGATGTCTTGTAAGGTGACCGGGAGCTGGTTGAAGGAAATCTGGATTCTTTTTTGAGAAGTTGTTCCTAATCATACATGGCTTTGATTTCCTTCCTCCTTGGCCATTTCCTCTAGAGGAACTCAAGAGGGCATCCCATCTCCCTCACATGGTCCAGGCTTGGGAGTGTGAGTTTTACAGTGATTTCTTGCAGCTCACTGGAGCTGAGGTTGGGGGTGTCTTCAGAGCCCTTCCTCAATGTCTGCTTCTTTCTCCCGTTTCCTTCTTTGTCTGGTTCCTCTCTCGGTTCTTTCTCCCAGAGGGTCCCTCTCCAGCCTCCTTCCGTTGTTTCGGACTCACTCTCTGTCCATCCCTTGTCCCCTCTCTTTCTAATGTACTGCCACTTTTCTTTCTCTCGCTCCCCTCCCTCCCCCTTTCTCATTGCTTCTCCCTCTGGTTCCACCAGTCTCTTTCCCCTGCTTCATCTCCTCTCCTCTACCTTGATGTCAGGCTTCCCAAGGGTCAGGTGAATCCCAACTCACTTCGTCTGTGCCCACGTTTGCTGGCCTGGTCGGATGCAGTCTCTGCAGGACTCAACCACTCCTGCCACAAAGTCCCGCCAAGCATTCAAACTGATGGGAAATAAGATAGGCATTTCTCCCTCAGACTCTGCCCTGAGCTCTGCCCCAGGCTGGCCCCTAATTGGAGTCAGCAGATCTGGCACAAGGGCCAGGGCCATCTTCAGTGCCAGCATTACTCAGCTCCCCCATGGTGCCTGTTGGGGACAGGGCCAAGCCGCATAATTAATGGCCAGCGTGTGCCCTTCTGAAGTGTCAGCCAAAATGTCACTCTTAACCTCAACGTGACAGCCACTGCTCATGGGCAGAGCCTTGGTCTGCTCTGCATGTTCGTACCCACACTATTGAGAAACTGAACGAAGATGGCAACCTCCGCTCTTTTAAAGGGTTGGTGGAATCTGGAGGTTGGTGAGCTGGAGGGGTTTCCAGGTTTTCACCCTGAGCCTGGAATGGCAGCCACAGCTCACAGTGTGCAGAGCAGCAGGATTCCTAATGCGAAACCGTCTCCACAATTCAATTGAGTAAATGTGAAGGCGGTGCTTTCTGCTTCACAAAGTGCAGGGTTTTCCGTCTTCCAGGGACAGGCCGTTTCACCTACTAACTATGAGAGCAATTGCACCGATGGCCGTTCAGCCTCCTCTCCTTTGCCTGGTGACTCACGTCGCTTAGACGTGGGCCTCGCACGCAGCCTAGATCACTGGACCCTGCTTGAGTACATCCTGCGAATTCTGAGAAATAAATCCAGCAATTCATAAGTGGAATCCACTTTTGGATGATCACTCACCAAGGGCCCTTGGCTTCCGATCACTTTGCATTTCTGTTCCGTGTTTATTGCTTTCCATTCGTCCCACAAACCAAAGTCATTGCTGGGTAATTTCTTGTTTTGGAAAGTGGCAGGAAAGCAGGCAGAGGAAACCCTGTATGTTTTGGACTGAAAATGAAATCAGTAGGGTACGTTTCTATTCTTGTCGGCTGGAATTTTACTCTGGTTCTGATTAAGCTCAATAAAGACATTCTATTAGACGCTTTCCTGTAAATGTATGAGATGGTTTTCTATTGCATGTCCATGAATGGAAATATCAACAGACTCTGCTTGGCTCCGCCAGCCTCCGGCTTGGTCTTCGCACCCAAAAAGCCAACCAACAGGGAATCACATCCCCAGGTCAGAATGAGCTGTCCTGTCTTGCTGGTCATTTTCTTCTTAGGGTCAGTGTCAAGTGTATAGCTTATCCAGAAAATGTATAAAAGGATGCTTAACAGCTACATCACCATTTCTATCCATTTCCCAGTAAGAAACGATACTTTTCTAACCCTCTATCTTCCATGAAGCAGTCCCTCGTGGGGCAAACGATGAACATGCTGGGTTCCTGGGTGAAAGGCCGGCAGCTGGTGTCCACCCAGAGGCATCGCAGAAGAAATCTTGGCAATCTGCTTCCCCTAAATCAGCCACTGGAAGCTCTATGGAGCCCTGTTCTACTCTGACACCCATGGAATGGGAGTTGACCTGATCCATAGCCTGTTTACTTTCCATGACTCCACTTCTCTCAGAATAGAGGCAATTCAAAAATTATTTCTT
>NW_022111366.1:7724301-7754203 GCF_000313985.2 Echinops telfairi
AGGCTGGAGCCCATCACGGTCTTAGACGAGTCTGAGTAACACTCCCTCTGAAGTACTACTTGAGGAGAATCAAGGAGAGCTCTTTCTTCCCTCCAGGGACCCAAACACAAAGTCCTCTGGGACCTGGAAATAGAGAAACTCAAAGGTGATCTGCAAAGAGTGTGCAAGTATCCTTACTACACTAAATCAGGCACATGGGAGAACTTGCCTCGTTTCGGAGGACCACACTGAATACTTTTTATTTACATTTTCAGTGTGGGTGCATGCCAGACTTCGATCCGAGGAAACCCCCAGCAGCTCCGTGGGAGAGACTGGGCCTCCTGCGCCCGTCAACAGTTCCGCAGAGTCCCCAAACTCACAGGGGATGGCTGCAAGTCGCCTATATGAGGGGCTTCAGAGAGTTCATGGAAAATGGAATGAAAAGATAATGGAACTTTTCCATGAACGCTTTGAAAATCCTCTCATACATAATTGTTCTCTAATAGCCACTGATACTCTTCTTTGAAAATAATATTAAAATTAAGCAGGTACCCACTGAAAAATGTTGTCAATTATGTTATTTTAGATGTAAAATTTGACTAAGCAAAAGCTTCAAGAAAGAAAGAAAAGGCAACTTTCAGAATGGGTGCTAAAATTAGCATAATGGGACATACCTTAAATCAGAACTATTAATGTATAGACCCAGCTCTACTCACCACTCAAGGTGGGAGTCACATGGAACTGAAGGATCCATTGCACTAGTCTAGAAGAGTAGATGACGTCAAGACCTGATTGGCTTTTTTCCTGGTTCTGCTGGTTTTATGGAGAGCTTAAGAGAAGACTTGGTCGAGAACACTGGTCAGATTCCTCTCTTCCTTCTGAAGGTCGTGGAGGTGGTAGAGGTGGTGTTGGTAGCAGTCTTGGTGATAATGGTAGTGATGGCCGCAGTGGTGATTGCAATCGCATGATGGTGGAAGTGTTGGTCCCGTAGGTGCTGCTGGTGGTAATAGGGTGGTGATGCGGAGGAAGTATTTGGGAACTGGTGATGAGGATAGGGTAGTGGTAGTACTGGGGATGGTGACAGTGGACAGTGTGATGTGGTGGGGTAGCAATCCTGGTAGTGAAGGTGATAATAGTGGTGGCAGTGGTGGTGGATGTTGGACGCTGGGGATAAATAGTACTGCCAGGGATTTGAATGAGAAACTGCACGCGTTTAAATGCTATGGTAGGTGTGAGCGATAGGAGGGCTGAGGAGGACAGTAGGACTTAAAGAACATAAAGGCACAGAGAATGTGGTCCTGGTGTCTGCCTATGACTACAACACACGATTCCTGTCTTGGGGACGTGGAGGCAAAGTGAACATTCATTGGGAGACGCACATTATTCTACCAGTTATGCTATTTTGAGGTATTGTTTGTGAAGATATATATTTTTTCTTTTTATTTATCTGTACATTTCGTTCGCAAGAGGGATGGATAGATGTTACTTGGGAATGTGAAAATGGCGTCGGAGGGAAGAAAGCAGAAACAGTTCAAAAGAAGGGGTGGGGGGGAGTCCTGTCCAGAAGGCACACAGATGGGTGAATGCCACGCAGGGAGACAGGATCTAGAAGAGAGCTTCTTTCACAAGTGAAGCCATGCTGCTTTCGGCAGTGAGAGCAGGAGCCCGGCCTGATGGCTGTGGCCTGGGGGGCACGGGCAGTTAGCGGTGGCAAAGGGTGACACTCTGTGGACGGGACCTGGCAGAAGGAGTCCCTGGAAGGCTGTTGAGGTGCCGCCCTCTTCCAGACGGAGGTGCGCTGCCAGGCACTGCACCGATTCACACGGCGAGGGGTGAACTGTGAATTCCCAGATGGTTCTCCTGACGTCGGGGCGCGCTGCGCAGCTCCACGTGCTGGCCGCTCTGCTTTTGCGTCTTTTCGTGGGTGCCAACTCAACAATGAGGTGATGGCCGTCCCCGGTCGTTGGCCAGCCTAACCAGAAGTCGAGCCTTCTCCGAGGGAACTGCGGACAAGAGAGAAAATGAGCTCGCTGGCAGAGGGGTGCTGTGGACACCACCCTGTGTGCCCTGCTGAGCCCTGGCGAGGGCGGCAGCCCGAATGTACCTGCCGGCCCACGACACGTGGCGTTCTCCCTCCTGGCTGGCCCAGCCTCTCGCCAGCGCGGAGGCTTCACCAGTTACCCAGAAATGTAAACTGGGACCACTACTTGCTATTTTCCAATATCATGTTCAATAATGATTTACCTGGGTTGAATCATCTGACACCGCTCTCTGTGCAAAGAGTTTTCAATTTCATTCAATACACATTCATTAGTGGGACCCTGGGGCAGCCCCGCAAATCTCAGAAGTCAATGCGCTAGCAGATGCCTGATGTACCCCAAATCCCAGGATAACTGATGAGAAATGTGACCATGAAGACCCCCTTCACATCGTATTCTCCTTGGGACTCCCTTTCCCTGGGAGGCAGCCATGATCCTGAGCAAAGATGCTGTTCACCGTCCACAGCCTGGCCAGTTAGGGTGGCACACCCTCAGCCCGACACGGGAGAGGGAGCAGCTCCCTCTCTCTGTCTCCGACTCTGAGAGATCGTTTCAAACCAATGTTGAGGTCGTTACTCAGCATCTTTGTTGGCAAATGAGTGAGATGATGGCCCGGCAGCTGCAGACAGCGTGTCACGCTGGTGCTTAGCCAGTGAGCGCCACTGAGCATGCGCACAGCCAGCCATCCCAACCAGGCTTGGGATGGAGGAGAGCAGGGGAGACTTTCCACTCCAAACAGGGAGAGTCAAATGGGAGCATGCCCTGGATAAGGCACATCTGCTTCCTCTGCTGCGTCCAGCTTTGCCGGTAGCTAAGACCGACTTTGAGTGTCTTTAAGAATATTAACAAGAAGAGTTAATATTTGTTTAACACCAATTGGATGCCAGGCACGGTGCTCAATGCTTCTTTTATTCATCTAACCCAACATGGAAGGTATAATTGCTGCCATTTTGGAGAAGAGGCACTGAGGCACAGAGGCACAGAGAGGTTAAGTCACTCGGGAAGGGTCACACAGCTAGCAGCTGGTGAGACTGGTCTTCACCCAGCCCCTGTCAAGTGAAGCAACTGACTGCAGAGGGACTAATGGATCTTTACGTGCCTAGCAGTACACAGTTATGTGAAATCACAATGGAGATTCGGAAAGAAATGCATTTGTATTTCTCTCAGTCTTCACTATCCAAACTAGACCTGAATGGCTGGCTCATTTCTGTACGTTGGTTGTGTATGAGGGTATACGAGCATGTGTGTGTACGTGTGTACGTGTGTGTGGTGAGGGAGCCGGAGAGGGGAAGGCTGCCTTGTCTTTGGAATGTCTAACTACCCACCAGACTCTGGGTCCCTGGAGACAGATGCATTGTGGGTCTCTCGCTCACCCAGAGAAAACGTCTCCGGTGCAGAGTTTTCTTTTGTGCAGGATGTCATGCTCAAATGAAACCTAAAGGTGAAAACCTAGAAGATTGGGAATGTTCAGGAATACAATTCTATGAGAATCCAGTGACTTGAGAAGGGACGGCAGGTTTTCATCTGCTCCGGAGATAATGGAAGAGTTCGAGGCAATCCCTTCACATAGGCTTAAAAAGCACCTATCAAATGGTCCTTCATCCTAGTTAGCCACGCCATGACAGTCCCCATCTCCCCAGCAGGCATACATGTGCCTTGGTGGTGGGAGCCCACTTGGGGCTGGGCTAGTGAAAAACGATAGCTGAGAAGCTGCTAACACCACACAAACCCCTGCCGCCCCCCTGCCCCCTTTCCCCTCCCCCCACCAGAGACGTGGAAATAAATTCTTCATTTTCAGCTCTTATCTGCTACATGCCCAGGCAAAGCTAGGCTTGAGTTATCTCTTTCCTGCCTTGAGTCAGATTTTCTGGGTGTGAAGTCAGCAGACAAGCCAGGAAATGTCAGTGCTGCAAAGCCGGAGAGCCAGGGCTCGGTGGCGGCTGCCACTCAGACTGGTGTGGAGTGGGAAGAGTCTGACATGCCCTCGGACCCCACTTCTCCCCTGTGGTGCCTTCGGTGCTGACTTCTGCGATCCCTGCTTTCTGGTGCAGGGTGGTGGAGGTGCAGCGATGCCTGCGGTAGAGCTGAAGCCCAGCGGCTCGAACAAAAAGGGTTGCATCTCATGGACACTTTTCAGAGTACGGGTAGTATTTACTGGAATCTTCCCATACCCAGCCCCATGGTTCATCCCTGAGCCCTCTGTAGCTGAAGGGTGTTTAAAGCCTTCCTTGCACAAAGCCTGTGAAGGCAGGATTTTTTCCTAGTCTGTTTCAGACCCATGGATCTTTAGCTTGTCTTAATTTCTGGAGTTACATCTGAATCTCATTATAGACTTCTGTGTTGTAACATATCTTGACCTATTGCATGGAAAACATACCACACACTGAGAGGAGAGGGCTAGCTTAAAAAGAGCCGAGGATGTTCAATTCCGCAAAGCAAATAGAGTGAAGAGCTTGGCTCCGGGTTCCTACTGGTGAGCATCGTGGTGTTTTCATTCCTCGTCATCAGAGGTCCATCAAGGGTTGCACACCTCCGTCGGTGCGGGCACTAGCGAGGGAATGCTTACCTAATCCAAGCGGCCTCTCTTTGCCCAGTCTGCCCGCCCTCCGGTCCAAGTATGGGAAGAGCAGACCCGGGAAAGGCCCAGAGCAGAACTGAAATGGATCGTTTTTCTTGTGGTTTAAGCGTCAGCCAGTTGGAACCAAGGAAATGTTTTTTTAGGGTCGTAGAAAAGTTTGAAAAACGACTGCATTGTTTTTGGCACGCAAATGCAGATTATAGATATAGCATGAGTATTACTAAGTTGATGGGCTATCCCAGGGACTGCTATTTCAGCAGCACATTCTTGCAACATATACTGCCCTCAGCTCTGGAATAGAAGGTTACTGAGTGTTTAGATGTCTTATCTCCTACAACATTCATGTCACTGGAATTACCAGCTCAATGTCAACCTCTCTGTGGTGTTGGCCAACCACAAGCCATGAATGCAGTCAGGTAAAATACCAGGCAGGTCAGAGCTGGCCACACACAATAGTAAATACTCACATTCATAGCAAATACTCTTAGATCCGAAGCTCGTGGTCAGCCAACCACAATGTCTTCTTCCTTAAGCTGCCTGAGTCTCTGAGGGCAAGACTGAACGAGGATATCATACTCCCCACCCCCATCATCTCCCAAGGAGTCCGAAGCCCATTCTTCGTTTAGGAAAATGTGGCAAAACACTTCAGAACCATGGCGTGAGACATTGAACTCAGCTTTTCTAAACCTTGATGCCTCCCTAAGCCCTTGGTGCCAGATGCACGAGTTTCCCTCTGGATATGCCAAAACCACGGAATAGTTAAAACATGCCAAATCATCTCAAAATGGCCCCAACTGACTCCCCGCCCCACCCCTAAAGAAAGAGCTCTCACTCAGCAAACCTCGTGGTCCTATAGCATATTAGAAAACTTCCGATTGTGCCGAAAATTACTCAAACACATTTACACAGACAAAGACTCCAAATTCTGTTTCTCTCTGTGTAAGTGTGCAGGGTCGGTCAGCATTTGGACCAACACAGAGGAGAGGGGACAGATAGGACCAGTGACACAGGGGCGATCATAGCAACAGGACCAATAAGGATGATTTGGCTCAAAATAACATCTTCTTACTATTCGATCCACCTCATGAGTTTCCCCAACCAGTTCATTCCTGTTTGCCCCCCTGCTGAAAAAATTACATTTATATTTATAGACGGAATCAGAATCATTAGTTCAGCCAGATCCCTTGGTGATTACTATAGGTCCCCAGGTAATTCTTATGTATACTTAACTCTTTTGGTGGTGGGGCGGGGGACTTCCGAAGAATCTCTGGCTCTTGGCTCTCTACCATCCTCCCTAGACACGGTTTTGCTCACCTAGAAACTGAGAGTGACCGGGACTCTTTTTTTGAAGTCTAAAGAACATAATGAGGAAAGAAAGCGTGCCGACTTCAAACAAAGCGAAGAGAGAGCCCATCTCATATACATCAGACAAACAAATAGCTGCTGCTGAGTGGATCCCAACCCAGAGCCACCCCATGTGTGTCAGGGAGAAGTGGACTCCATGGGGTTGTCTATAGCTGATTTTCCTAAAGTAGACTGCCAAGCCGTTTCTGTGTAGAAACACACGCCCCTCTTTCAGTTAGCCTCTGAGCACCCCCACGCACTGGTCAGCAAACTAGGTTTGCCTATTTCTAACGAAGCCAAGAGAAAATCTAGGGCTATCCTCATACCTGGTTTAGATTGCCAAAGTCGTTATAAAAATCTCCTTGACTGAAAAAAGCGACTCTCTGTCAGGATCTATCAAACTCCTCGAGAATATAAAGCCCTATAATGTACTGGACTCAGATGCGGCAGTCAGCGCTGTTAGATCACCAGCTGTGTCTTATTGAAAACTGAACTTTATAGATGACATAGATTTTGGCATAAGAGCTAAATTAAAGATGTTGTCCTTATGGATTTCCTCTATGCAGCTAGTCGGTGTTCTGGGAGCTTAAGATATGGTTACATCTTTCCCCAGCAAATTTCAAATGTGTTCAGGGGCACATTGACTGATTCTACAAAGTCAAGCACCCCTAGGTCTCCCACGAATGTTTCCTAAGTGCCCTCAGTGAATGTCTCAGAGAAAAGAGCAAGTTCATCTTTGCAACCACAGGGCGAGTTTTGGGTCCTGCAGCGCCAAACCACAGCTTTGCCCCTGACATTAGCAGGGTCAAGACAAAAGTAAGAGGGGGGTCCACCTTTTCTTCTCACTTCTGGCCTACACAATAGGGCCCTCTTGCACAGGGATGGGGACACCCAAGCCCACAGATCCAAAGTCTATGCAAATGATTCTCCTGACAAAAGTCTCACCTTGACTTCGAGGTGTATACGTGTTGGCACTGCTGCTGCCCCCGGGAGGGTGGAACTGGGGATGTGTCTGGAAAAGGCTCTGAGCTGCCTGAGTAGGAGTCCTGGGGTCTGAGACTGGAGAGAATTACCTGGTGAGGGAAGGAGGTTGGCCCTGGGTTGGTACTTTTCCTGCCCCGTCGGACCCTTGCCCCACAGAGAGGGTGCAGCTGGAAGAGGGTCATCTCTAAAGCGATGGCTGTCCACTTGAGTTTGCATTAGAATCATTTGCTCAGGTTCAAGCTCACTGCCATCAAATCGATGCCAACTCACAGAGGCCCTATAGATCAGGGTAGAACTCTCCTATGCGTTTCAGAGACTATAACTGCTTACAGGAGCAGAAAGCACCATGTAGCTGTGGCTGATGATTTCGAATTGTAGGCTTTGCAGTTAGGAGCCCAACATGTAACCACTAAGCTACCAATGCTCCTCAGAACCACTGGCAGGGCTTGTTAAAGCACAGATTGCTGGGGTCTACCCCTAGAGCTTCTGGTTCCATCAATATGTACTAGAGCCCAAGAATTTGTCTTTCTAACAAATTCCTAGATACTGACTGACTGACTGATGCAGTGTCTTTGGACAAAACTTTGGGAACCAATGCTGAAAAACATGAGGTCTAGGGTCTAGAGGAAATGGCTAGATGGGATGGAACCTGGTCTTGAGAGGAGCTGGCATTTGTTTTCATGCATTTATCAAAAATTCAAGAGCTGTGTGATTTCTGCTTCAATGATTACTCTATGAGAAAAGATAAGACTTTAGAAGTGGGTAGGCATTTAAGTTATTTCCCCTAATATCTTTGCATTATAAGCTGATAATATGTAAAAGTTGCTTCATTTTAAAGGCCCAACCTCTACAAGCATGACCCTAAAAACACAACATCTATGAAAAGCACGGTGTTTAACTATTTCAGACAGGGAATTGGTGTTCAGTATCAATATCAGGAGCCCTCATGGTACAAACGTTAATTGCTCAGCTGCTACCCAGCAGGCTGGAGGTTCACATCCACCCATCATTAGCTCCAAGGGAGAAAGAACTGTGTCACATGAAGTGGCTCCAACGGACCCCACCCAGAGCGGTCAAGTCGATAGAGTTGCTGAGAGTGTAAATTTGTATGGGAGGGGATAGATAGCCTCATCTTTTCCCCAAATGAGAAGGTCAAAGGCGCTGTCGGAATGCTAAGCAGGGTCTGAAGGACAACAACCAGGCTTCCAGATGAACTTGAAAGGGAACCCTGACATGCACCAAGGTGGGTTGGGCCAGAAATGATAGATTCTTAGACAACTCCCACCCCACCTAGACTCCAAGACCAGGGAATCTCTCGTGGTTGGTCTAGCATTTTTCCAAAAAAAAAAGTCAGTTCTGCTAGGAGTTGTGGACATTTTTAATTCAAACTTTCTAGTCTTTTAGATGGGAAGGAAGCCCTCCGGATTTGTACTGGAATACCCAAAATATTTCCAGAGAGTTACTTCCCTGGTTGACCCATAGATTAAAAATGGAGACTTTTATATCTTTTCTACATGCAAACGTTCGTTCAAGATGTAAGTTCACAGGAGTGAGCTGTGCAAAATCATATCCCCTACAAGTCCGCCCTCCTCCACACGCCCCCGTATTCATTTGTACTGAGCCAGGCCGGTCCTCTGGCCTGGCCTTGAGGCTTGTGGCTCAGGCTTCCCTTTTCTTCCCTGGTTTACAGAACGAATGCGTACTCATCCATGACCAAATGCTTTGCCCTCCCAGAGCTGGTCTCTGGCTGCTTGGTCCAGGATACTTACATTCCATACTTTCCACGTTGTGCTTTCATTGCTTGTTCATGTTCTCGCGCGTCCTCACCTCTACATGATTTGTTCTTGGAAATTCAGATTTGTGCTTTATGCTTTTCTGTGTCCCTAGCACCTAGCACAGTGACAAAGATAGGGTCTGAAATTTAAATCTTTAATGAATGAAATAAATGAATCACAATGTCTGGGTAAGGGGAACATTACTTAAACAGTAGGAATGTAGACTGGATGCATCAATCTTGTAGAATACACGTGATTCAATCTAGGAGGCCCCTAAATGACCATCTATCTATACCAGCTTCTCATCCAACAGAGAAAGAAGTCCAGAGAGACTTCAAGATGCCCAGTAATTGATTCAGTATCAGAGTGAATTGGACCCGGAGGCAGGTCTGTTGGTTGTAATCCAGTCCATCTGTCAGGTTTGGCCACAGCTGCACATAAAGAGCACTAGGTCGGACACTGTTTTCCATGAGGGTTGGGGCCACAGTGCCCACATCCGGCATCAGGGACACAGTGTCTTTCCTCTCCTGTGCTAAATCTAAGCTCAGCAGACTAAGATAGCAATGCCCTTTACCTCATGATCTAACTCTTTGAGATGGCACTTGCGTGCGTTCTGAATTGATGGCTGGAAGTTTGTAGCTGGTACGTACTTCCTTAGGCAAAAGGATCGTCTGAGTAAGATGGGGAAGGAAGAGGGGTGGAGATGTACCAGGCCATAATGTTGCTATTGCGAAGAGCGTGGAAATGACTACATGAACCCTTCCTCTCACCTCTCTCTGCCAGCTCTTTGTGGATGAGGGTTGGGAACCGTGTTGGTGTCACGGATGCTTGCTTCCACTGGCACAGCGGGATGAGGGGGAGGACCCGCCTCCTAGAGTGTTGGGATCCACTCTAGAAGAAAATATGAGGGAGCTAGGAGTGGTGGGAGTTATAAAGAGAATGCAAAAAGGGGGTTAAAGATGCCTGCCTGGCTAGAACTGCTTGGGAAGACTGGGCACACACCCCACTCTTCCAGCAATGTGTGAAAGACATCATCATATACTTTGGTTTTTTAAGTGATGTCATTCTAATCTTACATCATCCATGATCCTTCCTATTGCTTTGAGGAAGACTTAGCACCTCACTATGGTCCTGGAGAGCTGGCTCCTCCTTACCCCCAGCTGTTCAGTGATGTCATTGTTCATTGATTTTCCCATCAGGACCTTTGTCCTTCTGATCCTTCTGTCTGGACCACTCTCTCCTAGCTCTTTGTCATTCTCCAGGTTGTGACCTGAAGGCAACTTCCCCAAAAAACTTCCCTGAGCAGCCTGACAACCAAGCACACAGGTTCTTTCCTGGGCCCGCTAGTAGCCCTTTGCTGCCCCGTGCTGCTTACTTCCTTCTGCCACGTAAGAAATCCAAAGACCCTGTGTGTACACAGACGCTAGGCTGCATGAGAATGGAGACCTGGTCTGTCGTATTCACTGCTGCATCCCTAAACCTAGAACAGTGCTTGGCACATAGCAGGTGCTCAGGAAATATTTGTTGAGTGACTGAATAAAGTACCTATATAATTCTGGTTCATGTGAATAAAGGAAAAATTGACACTTCCAGTGCGCCTAGAAATCGTCACCTCAAATGGAATGAAAGTGTCTTTTCTACTGTTTCCACTTCCTAGAATTAAACCTTCAGCATGGTTCTCTGAGAGCCATGCCCCAGTTCTGCAAGAGCGCCAACAAATGGTCAGATGGTCTCCATTGCCATCAGTGATGGGCACCTTTTATCAAAGCAACAATGTGTTCTGAATGGACAGGACTTCCCCCACTCCTATGTAGAATTTATTGTAGTTTGGCAGGTCTAGAGTTGGGCCTACACAGCCAACGAGTCATTAGAACAGTTTCCACTTTGATGCTGGATTTATCAATCTACTGGAGCAGGACTCAGGTGTGGGTCTGGAGGCACCTCTACTGGATGTCAGGTTAGACGAGGATTGTGTCTAGGCATACACCAAGAAGCTTTGGCACAAAAGTGACAGGAGGGACCCTCTGCTCCCACCCCCACACCGATTCCATCCATGCAAGGTCAGACCCCTGGTAATTTCAGTGGTTGACAGCCAGCTCCCTTTTTTTTAAGCCAATGCAGATAAAATCCCAGACCTCAGGGAACACGGGCTTGTCCTATTGGCACACCCTCTTCTCCTGCTTAGAGCCTGGCATCCATCTGCAGGAGTATGGTGGTGTGCCCATCTAATGGTAACTCTGTCTCCCACAGAGTCCTGGCCGGTGGTCGTGCAGTCCCAGGGGCTGGATGGCATGCTGGACCCAAGCTCAGCTCAGCGTCTGGGCCCAATAAAGACTTTACCAAGGGAGCAGCTTTCCATCCTGGCCACACAGAGGTAAGTGCCTGAGGGGCACATGCCTCACAAGGGCTCATCCCTCTGGAGCTTCCAGGAGCATGGCCCCCCAATGTGACAGCTGGGAAGAAGTCCTGGCTGAGAGAGAAGGTGGGAGCCAACTGCTGGTCCCCGACCCTGGGGCGGTTCATAACCACCCAGACAATGCCTGTTCTAGGAGCAGTTTGGAATGTGAATGGCCTTGAGCTCTCAGAGGATCCCACACCTTCCCAGGCACATTTTAAGAATCTAAGCTGCCCCATCTCTAAAGAAAGAATATGCAGGCCCTCAAAGAGAGGCATCTCTCAAACCCTCCACATAACTCCCTGAGTGGTCTCAACAGTTGACCTGGTGTGACAGAGGCTTCCTAATCATGCTCAACCCCAATAGCCCACAGAGTGGAGGGATGGGGAAAATTCTGATGCAGGAACTGGCAAGCCTGGCTTTGAGTTTCAGTTCTTCCAGGTGTCTGACTGTGATCTACTTCACCTCACTGAGTCTGCTTCCTCATCTGAAAATGGGACTAATGCATGCCCCCTCCCACTGTGTGACATAGATGATTCATGAGATACTCATGCCCAGCAAATGATAAGTCTTATACTTATAATCTGACCTCATTCATATGAAGAGGTACTTCTAAGAAGTACAACCTAGTAGGTTCTGTTCCTTCCATGCAGCCAGCACACCTGTCCTAGAAGAGACCAATAAATCCACAGGGGCCTTTACCTGCTGCTGCTTCTTGGTGCATATATCTGTCATGGGCATGTTAAATGCTTTGGGACCGAGTCTATATGATTCTCAGGAGCTCTGGTGGTATAGTGGTTAAGTGCTTGTCTACTAACCAAATGGTTGGTGGTTCGAACACATCAGTTGTTCTGAGGGAGAGAGATGAGGCAATCTGCTTCCATAAAGCTTTACAGCCTAAAAGGCTATGGAGCAATTGTACGCTGGGCTATAGGGCCACTCCAGGTCAGAATGTGGTTCTCTGACAATGGATTTGGTTTGGGTTTTTTTATATGCCACTCACAGACCTGAAAAACCAGTTATAAAAGCAATTAAGTGTCCAAATATCCCCAGGTATCTGCATCTGTGGCATCAGGAATGTAAAACGTACAACTTGTTGAACTGAGTAGTCAGTTAGATGTCAGGCCTCAGTAAATACACCCTACCACTCGCTGTGGACTTGATTGTGACGTACAGGACCCCCTACGTGTCAGAGTAGAACTGTGCTCCATTGGATTCCCCAGTGGACCAAGTTTTCATTTCAGGAGTAGAGGGCCAGACTTCTCTCCCAAGGTGCAGCTGGACAGATGAACTGCCTTCAGTTAGCAGCTGAGCCTTTACACCACCCAGGGATGCCAAGCATGACCCCAGGACCTATCAATCACAGTGGACGTGAGCCCTCAGGCCAAACAACAGGCCAGCCACCCTCGTATAGCTGCCTAACTCTAGTTCCTCTCACTCCACGCAGGCGGTAAGAAATAAACATGCCTGAGTCTTTAAAGGAAAGACAGTGGCCAGTTTATATAATTTACATAGTTTCATAGGTTCTCTGAGACCCATTTCTGTCCTCTGTAAAGTTAAAAGATTGGGCTGGATGAGTGGTTCTCAAGGTGTGGTCCCAGAACAGCAGCCTCAACAACATAAGGGAACTTGTTAGAAATGCAGATTTTCAGGCCACGCCCCTGACTTACCGAATTAGAGATTGTGGGGGCAGGCTCCAGCTTTCTGTGGTGTTGCAAGCCCTCTGGGGGACTGTGATGTTCCTGAGTTTGGAACCACTGGACTTGAAATCTCTGACTGCCTTTCCCGTCTACTTCCTTCCTGTTCTTGAACTCATAACTCACGGTCCTCCAGTTGATGCCAACTCACCATGACCTATAGGACAGGGTAGAGCTGCCCCCTTTGGATGCTGATGACCAGGAAACAAGATGCCGAAGCAGGAGGGTCACAGGCTGCTGGGTGCAGAGGTAAAGGAATTCGAGGTCAGTCAAATATAGCCAAGGTTGGCAGTCTGCTGCTGGCTCCTGAGATGAGCAAGTGACACAACAGGAGCTTGATGAACCAGATGCAGGATCCAGCTCTAGCAAAAGGTGAAGGACAAAAAGGCGCTCAGCTCTGCTCAGATTCACTCTCTTATACAAAGGGCCACATCCCCAAGGCGGTATCATCAGGCCAAGACCTGATTGATCAGTTAGGCTCCACCCCTACCTTCACCCAGGAATGTCTAGGTGACTTAAGCTCTACCGATCACATTCCCACTCCATCCTCACTGAGCTGCTACAAGGGGTGCTGGGTTGTAGCCTGTCCATACATTCCTTTGTGGCAGCGCAAGACGCCTCTGGGACAGTGCCTTGGGCAGTGGAGGGCACTCAGTTCCTCTCACACTCTACACAGGCAGCAAAAACTAAGCGAGGCCGAGTCTTTAAAGTGAAGACAGTGGCCAGTTTACATTTAGAGCAGAGGCCAAGTGTGAAACAAGAAGTAACCCTTGGCCCACTCTCAGAATGTAGAGTGAGATGGATGAGGAGGAGGAAGCTGGATTTCTTCAGCCACAAAAATTCCGTCTCTTGCCAACAGTTAGTGACCCTAGCTAGCTATTCTAATCACTGGCCTGAGAATTACTGAGAGATCTTGGCACCTCTCTCTCTAAGGCCGACATGATCTTACTCCCTCTGCCACCCACCTCCATAGGCACTGCTGCCAAGCCAAAGACAACAGATCTCCAAGCCACGAGCAAATATTTGGGACTTTTGCTTAGCTCTGGGTGATGCAAATGGTTAAAGTGTTAACTTATCACCAAAAAGTTGGCAGTTCGAATGAACTCAGAGAGGTGTCTCGGCAGACAAGTCTGGAGATCTGCTTCTGAAAAGTCACAATTCTGAAACCCATCAAACCCAAACCCGTTGCTTCTGAGTCTATTCCAACTCCCAGGGACCAGGAGAAATGAGTAGAAGTAACTACTCCTTAGGGTTTCTGAGACTGTAAATCCCTACAAGAACACACAGACTCATCTTTCTCTCTCACAGGGACTGATGGAGTTAAACCACCAACCTTGCAGTCAGCAAACGAATACTTAACCCGCTGTGCCACCTGGGAGCAGTTATAATCTGCACGCATGGGGTTTCCATAAACTGGATTAGATTCCATAATGGTTTGGTTTACGTGTGTGTGTGTTGGATGGTGCTGAGTCTAACCAGCAGCTTCATGACCTATTCAGGCGAGATCAGAACCTGTGGGAAGATCGTTCACCTGGCATAGAAGATTCCCCTTGTTGTGGAGTATATGAACACAAAACCTACCACAGGCCCAGAAGAGAGTACAGTGAGACCACTCCATCGGTACCTGGAGTTAGAGGCAGGCCCCCTGGCCCTCTACACATAGGAGCCTGTATCATCCCTTCCAGGTCGGAGCAGGACGAAGACAGACACCCATCCATTAAACGGAGTGCGCATTCCCTTTTTCTGTGAACGCCTGATTGCATCTTCCCCAGCCCATCGTTCAGGTTGCAACGGACTGACCAGTGAGACCACGGAGAGTACTGTCACCTGTTCAGGAGAAAGCCTTCAGAAGTTGTCCTAAGAAATACATACAAGTCCTATCATGGACCGCTTCCGCCGCCACGAGAACGTTCAAACATTCCACGCCTGTATTTGGCGCATTCTATCCTTGGAGTAGAAACCCCACTCGTTTTTTCCTCCTTCCATTTTCATCTACTGGTGGGTTTTTATTTGTTTGTTTTTTAAGGGAGACATTTCAATAATCCTTTAAGAGCTCAGAAACATACTCCTCACATGAGTAAATCAGGCGTTGTTTTAAGGCACGCCTGTAAGCATACACACAATCCAAATGGGCGATTACCTGCGGCACTTTCAGATCTTCCTGGAAGCATGAGGGTGCAATGTGCATCTCCATTGTGACTAAATGTAACGAGGCCCCGTGTGTTCATTCCCAGGAGTTAAAAAGTGGCCTTAGGTTTTTAAGAGCTTGTGAGAGCAGACAGGTTTCACCAGCAGTGCCAAGCAGAGTTCAAAATGGTGTAATTGCTAAACATAAAGAAGGCCAAAGTTGGAAGCTACCATTGAAGCTCATTGTTGGGGTGGAAAAGTGAAAGAACAGAGAAGGGAAGAGACGTATCTACCTCATCTTCATGACCCTTGAGGTGTAACTAGTATTGAAGTAGAGGCCGTGAGGGAGCCTTCGGGGCAATACCTTCAAAGAGGAAGGTTAAAGAAGAACTGTTAAGAAAGCATAAAAGAAATGCTCTAAGATGTAGAGGAAGGAGAGAGTTTAACACGTTGGAATCATGAGCTGCTCTTTAGGAAGAAGATAGCACTGTCTGCTCTCATGAAGACTTACGCTCTTAGAAACCCAAAGGAGCAGCTCGACGCTGCCCTGTCCTGATGGTCTGAGTAGGAACTCACGCAATAGCAGTGGGTGGGGTTTGGGTGTATAGCTCCCCAGTGGCAGTGACATATAATTTGGGTAGGAGCAGAGCTGGGGAGCAGAGAGACACAGGGAGGTCCCCAGAGAGCACGCTGGTAAAGGAGATCTTAACTAAGGGCAGCTTTGGAGCAGGGGTGTACCAGCAGGAGTGCTGTTTGCCTGGAATGCAAAATATGTGAAGGGTGTAGAGAGAGTGAGTATTCTTTTCTGACTCACTGGGGAGTAGGCTCCCTAAGGGATCCTTTGAGGACCCGTGCTATGATATGACTCAAGCTATAGGAAGTTTATTGAAGTGGCCAGTGACAGCAGGCATTAGAAGAGACCTTGGGGGATTAGGACATCTGTTAGCTGACTATTTCCATACAATCCTAGACTAGAGGTAGAGAGCTGAGAATGGAGACCAATGTCAAGAGATGTTATCAGAGCAGTACCACAAAGGCTGACTGGGTGATGGGCGGGGAGGAAAATGCAGCCCTGTCATGTTCTGAAGTTTGGAGCTGATGGAGGAAAGAATAATGGATCCATTAAGAGAAAAAGAAAGATGCAGAGAAGAGGTTTAGCAAGATAGAGAATGATGATCCACAAAAGAGCTGCCAAACAACATTGTAAATCATGAAGTGGTCCAGCATGGAGGCTGCTGCTGTTGAATCAGGTGGCTGATCATACTGAAGATGATTAGCATCACGAAGATTGGGTATGAGTATTTTTGTTCTGGATAGCTTGCATTTAAAATGCCAATATCCATCCAGGGTTTCCTGCCAGGAAGCCGGAGGTTCATAACTAGCTGATGAAAGAGCAGGTCAATTTGACATCTTGTCTAACAGAACCAGGTGTGCATAGGGAGGGGCGTCAGTGGCCCAAGAATTCCAGTCGACTCCTTAGAAGTTCGGTAATGGAGACCTTATGTCCATCTACACTTTAGATTTTTGTCCATTTTCCTATACTGCTCTCTTTCTAAATTCTAACATTTGTTACTCATGTGGGTGTAAAAAGATGAATTCACCCATCATGTGCTCGCTCTCTGATAGAAAGACCATAATACTGAGAAGAAACTAAAGAAAGAGCAGAAGGCTGGAACTAGTTGTCAACTGAATAGTCGGCTGGAGTGGACTGGACATTATTGGCTAGACCCTCAGCCAAAAGAGCGAATGGCGGCCAAAGGCGTAGGTGTGCTGTCGCCCCCTCTGCATGGCTGTCGGAGGGGATGCAGAAGAACTGGAGCAGACAAAACACTTTTCCAAGTTACTGAAGAGGAAAGAATTTGACAGCGTCCTTCTTGGTATCCTACCAAAGAGCTGTCTTTTTCTAGCGGAAAGAAAGCATATGACTGAGAAGAACGCATCCCTTCAAGATAGATCAGGAAAGCTGCCTGGGGCCAGATGTATCGGCAGACGGGAAAGCACGTGCCATGGTGGACAGGGATCAGATGGTGTCATCTCCAGCCGCCTCACATTCATTCTTTCTTTCATTCTGTGTATAGACTTTGAGGACCTGCAGCGATGCCCAGCACTGCTCACGGGTCCAGGATATTAAATACCAATGACGTAGCTTTTAAAGGGGCTTCAGTGGGACAGATATGTAAATGATTGAGCACAACACCAAGAAAGGGGATAGGTTCTGCACAAACTATGGTGGAAGCCCAGGAGGTACAAGCTGAGGGCTGTGTTTGAGTCGGTACATGGGGCGGGCGAGACAAAACTCAGCCCTCAAGGATCTTACAGCCAGAAGGGAGACAGACTCTGTTCATTACCATGCATTTTTTAAAAGTCTGATAGAGATCAAACAGTTTATTCTGAGAAGGCATGTGTGAGGTATGCTCCGAGAATGACTAAGCAGCCATATAACTGGAAAAGGCCAAGTCCTTGGCCATGAGGAGATTAAAATGACTCAGCTTAATGCCGATTTCTTGAGCACTCAGTTAATCCAAACAACAGCCTTGCGAAGTGATGTTCATTGTCCTCCTTGAAGCAACGAGGACACGAAGTGAATGGGTAGCTTCTCTCTGTTAACAAGTAGCTGGGCTAGGAATCCCACGAAGGTTCTCTGACTGCAGATCCATGCAGAGTGGGGGTGGGGAGTTGCTCCACTGATTCAGCAAGGCAGAAATGAACGCATGGCTATGTTCAGCCTTGAATGAGCTCACTTTCGATGGAGGTGAGCTGAGAAGCCCTCCAGGAAGAGACGCTATCTGAAGCAGGCTAGAGAGAGAGTAGGGAGTAGAAGGACGTCTGGGAGTGGGAAGAGGTAAAATTGGGACTTTGGAGAGCACTCTTTATACAGGAAGCCTCTAAGCCTACCCAGAAGATCTGGGGAAATTGAATTTGATATCCTTCCACAGGTGTGGCTAGACGCTCACCCCAAGGGGGCAGGTGAGGGATCCTGCAGGGAAAAGAGTAATTCCACTTTTCCTTGTCCAGTGAGTGGTCTCTGGTGGGTGTCTGCATGCAGCGTGGAGCCCTGCGCAGCAGATGCTCAAGAGAGGTTTGCACTGCCTCTAAGTGGCAGCTTGATCCAAACAATAGATAGTAAAGACAATAAAAAGAAAAGTCATGCTGATTAAGAATAAAAGACAGGGGAGGAGGGGCTGGAAGGAGAGAGTGAGGGAAGAAAGATGGCTGCAAGGGTAGACTGATCAGCTTTGGATTTTCTTTCTGATCCAGGTTTTTTGGTGCCTTTAAGCCCATTGGTTAATTGTCCGCGGCCCCCATCCCCTTATATGTGAAAGGCTGACGATAAAGGCTAGCCTAACTCACCGAACAACGCGAACTTCGGAGGAACACATTAGAGACGTGTAAAAACATGACTCAGACCGAAGCATTAGCAGTACACGTTTATGTGTGAGGGGCATGATGGACGCTCGGAGATAGTTTTGTTGTTGTTTGCCCAACCTGATGCGTCTGGGCTTCACCCCAAGGGCGGGGCCTAAGGCTTCTTTCAAAAATGGCCCTACTCAGTTACGAAGTGCCAGGGATGTGTCCTGGGGAGGGACCACCCGCAGCATGGTCCCCATGGGAAACACTCCTTCTGGGACGGCTGTTCAAACCATCGAGAGACTTGCCTCCCAGAGCACCCACGTGCACGCGTCACCCTGCCCACTGCTGCCACAAGCCGGCAGAGCACACCAGGGATGGCGCGTGGTGCTTCAGCCTCCTAGCGGCCTGCTGAGCAGCACCGCAGGGCTTCTGCCTCTGCTTGGGAAAGACTATGCCATAGGCGGGGTGCCCACACCCCCAGGGCGTCGGAGTCAACCAGGAGTGATCCTTGAAAGCAGCTTGAATTGCTTGACGCCAGCAAGCATGTGGCGGCTCTGAAGAAGGGTGATTGTTGCCAGCGTGACCTTTCAGCTTGGGGTGCCTCCTAGGGTCACCTTGCCCGGACACTACCCGACTACCGTCTGCAGGTTGTCTCAGGAGATGGGCTCTGAGGGGCTCCAGCCCAGCACCCCGTGTGCTAACCCTGGTTTCTGTTTCCTTCCAGGTGCGTAGCGTAATGTCCATGTTGTTCTACGCTCTGATCACAGCGTTGTTGATCGGCATACAGGCGGAACCACACGCAGAGAGCAATGTCCCAGCAGGACACGCCATCTCCCAAGCCCACTGGTCTAAGCTTCAGCATTCCCTCGACACAGCCCTCCGCAGAGCCGGCAGCGCCCCGGCTGGGGTGATCACTGCGAGGGTGGCAGGGCAGAGCCTCAACATCACCGTGGACCCCAAACTCTTTAAAAAGCGGCGGCTGCACTCCCCCCGCGTGCTGTTCAGCACCCAGCCCCCGTCCGACACCCTCGAGGCGCAGGGCCTGGACTCGGACTCGGAGGCCCGCGGTGCGGCCGCTCTCAACCGGACTCACCGGAGCAAGCGGTCCGACTCCACCCACCCCATCTTCCACAGGGGCGAGTACTCCGTGTGCGACAGCGTCAGCATGTGGGTTGGGAATAAGACCACCGCCACGGACATCAAGGGCAACGAGGTGATGGTGCTGAAAGAAGTGAGCATCAACAACGTTGTGTACAAACAGTACTTTTTTGAGACCAAGTGCCAGAACCCCGATCCTTCGAGCACTGGGTGCCGGGGCATTGACTCGAAGCACTGGAACTCGTACTGTGCCCCCAATTACTCCTTCACCAGGGCGCTGACCCTCGATGCCAGTCAGACAGCCTGGCGGTTCATCCGGATCAACACAGCCTGCGTGTGCGTGATCAGCAGGAAGACTGGGAGAAGAGCCTGACACCCCCCTACTCACCCCTACACCCTTCCTAGGACCCCCACCCACCCACCCACCCCACGTCCACTCTCCTGGGCCCCTCCCTACCTCAGCCTGTAAATTATTTTAAATTATAATGACTGCATGGTAATTTATAGTTTATACAGTTTTTAAAAAATCATTATTTATTAAATTTTCGGAAGCATCCTGCGTGTTGGCACTCCATCATTGTTTCCCCCACGAGACCGTGGCAGGTCTTGGGAATAGGCAAGGTGAGTCGTCCATAGCAGGATGGCTGATTTGGCTTCCTCAAAGGTTCACCTGGAAGCAAAGCGTTCCCCACTGCAGTGCTACTTCAGGGGAGGCCAACTGGCCTCAGGTACTAGCCTCAGCCAGGCAAGCTGAGGAAGGGAAGCATCTCAGAGTGCAGCTCGTTTTTTTTTTTTCATTCCTGAGCCAAAGCTACCTGGATCCACTGGGTCCGGTTGCTTTATTCCAGGGCCCTGGGCAGACGGTAGATCACAGCAGACTCAAGGCTCAGGGAAGCCCTGGCTCCATCCTAGAGGGGACTGGCTGTATCGATGGGGGAGGCTTGCCCCCAAAGACCTTGAAGCTGGCTTGTTTTGACACAGAGATCTGCTTTCTTTTTGATGGGAAGAGTTGTAACTAAGTAATCGCATGAGACCTGTCACGGTAGATCTGATTTCATGTTGAGATTGCCTTCGGATTACTGCTTAGTTAGTCCTCCATGTATCCTCCAGGGGCTTCTTGCGGCAAGTCTCATGGCCCGGGGAAAACAGAGTGCTTGCCACCCACCAACAGCTCCTGCCACTTGCCATGGCCCCAACGTTGGCCCATAGCCAGGAAAACCAGAGGCAGGTTGGAGAAGAACTTTCAAGGATTTTTTTTTTTAATATTTCTAATTGGCTGGTTTCCACAAGTGACAAAAGGTGGCTAGAGACAAAGGTCCAGGGACTGGGGGAAAAGATAAGGGTGGCCAACTCATAGATCAATAGAGAAGGGGGGTGAACTTGAAGGAGAGAAAGGGGGGTGCATGCCAAAAGGGAAAATGGCCTTCTGTGCTTTTAGGCCTGGGGTTTCCTCCCTGCCTGAAGGAAAGCAGGGAGGAGGATCAAGGAAAATCAGCAGGCAGGTAGAAGGACGGGGACACAGGAGCAGAAAGAAGAGGCGGGGTGTCGTCTCACTTTTGCCAGCATCCTCTTGCCTCTCAGAAATCCAATAAAAATACAAATGAAACCAAAGGCGCTGCTGCCAAGTGCATTCAGTTCCCGGAGGCGGCACGCCCGTCGCGGAGTGGAACTGGGCTGCAGGGTTCCAGTGGCCGTGGCTTTTCAGAAACAGATCACACGGCCTTCTTTAAACCACCTTTGCTCGGGTTCAAACCTCCACACTTTCAGTTAGTTGTCAAGCACTTAACCATAAGCACCGCCCAGGAAAGCCTCACATGCTCCCTAGTCCTCATTCTCTCTCTCTCTCTCTCTCTCTCAAATGTGCTCATCAACACTCTCCAAGTTCGAACAAGGTGACAGGGAGATCTCTGGACACCACCAGGAGCAGGACCCTACCCAGACACACCCTGCCCATCTTCCCCTCACCTTTTCATTTTGTATGTTCCCTGAAGTCGCATTTCTCTTCCCCTGACTGGACGGTTTTCCTTCTTGACCTCCAAGTCCCACCCACCCCCACCAACTCGCCCAGGTCTTCCCAGGGTGAAATGCCTAATGTGTGTTTTTTATATGAGAACAGGCCCAAATTGTCCCGCTGATAAAAAGCAAATGGTCTTATCCATTCCCTCTGTAACCCTCACTGCCTTTCTCTACCCCCAACCCAAATAGGGCAAATTAGGACTGTCGAGAGCTTTGGCACAAGAGGCATTTGATTAGAGTAAAAGCATGACGAAATGTGCCCTTTTTTTTTTTCCTAGCAGAGCTACTGCAATTGGAAGAAAGATTTATGTTCAAGAAATACCAACCAGAACATTCTGTGCTCAGATGCCATGGTCAGATAAAGGCAGTGGGAAGGAAGCCCTCTCACTGACCTGGGGCTGTGGATTTTTACTGTGCCTGTAGCCACAGCCTTCCTAGGCCCCTCCTATCCACACTTCCCGGGGGCTCCTCCCCATGGCTGTGGCAGGCTTGCTGGACCATGGATGTGGTGAGAGGAATGGTGAGGCAGAGCTGTCAGGAGGCTCCCAGATGGGCAGGCTTTGTCAATGAGCAGTCAGTTATACCAGCTGGGACACACACACACACACACACACACACACACCCCAAACCAGTCACTCTCAAGTCAATTCCCACTCAGGACAGCTCCACGTGTTACAGAAGGGGACAGGGTTTTCTACTTTTTTCGTGGCTGTGACCTTTTGAGGTACCTCTGGGTGGGTTTGAACTACCACCCTGTTGGGTAGGAGCCCAGTGCTTAGCCATCTGCACTACCCTTGGTTTGCAAGACACAAGGGATGTGCAAAGAAGGTCTTTGCTACCTCTGATGGCCTAGACGGGATACATGACCTTCGAAATGCCCTAGGAAGGAGGGACCCCGCAGGCCCCGCCTTTCAAGTGGGCTGCTTGCCTGCCCTGTCTAGTAACAGAAGGTGTCCCTCATCCCCTTCACACCATCCACCGCCCAACCTCTCCGAAGGCAAACTACGCACCAAGCCGGAAGTCTGGAGTCCCAGCGTGGGAGCCAATATTTTCACACAATGTGTGGGGAGATCAGTTTGGCTGAGTGCAGTTGGAGCGGTCCAAAAACAACCTCAAGCCCGGTGATTTCCGCAGCCTGAGCTCTGCTCCCACACACAGGGGGGAGCTCAGACGTCCAGACCCACCCCAGCCGCCCCAGGAGAGGTTGGCCTGGGTTGGAAGGTCCCAGCCATTTGAACTCATTGGAAAACCAGCTTCAAATGGCCCATTGTCTTCTGCTGAGGAGTGTCCGCACCCCAACCCCAGCCCCCTAACACTTGCATTTCTTGAATCACTGAGGTTTTCTACCCGGGTTCCCCCAAAGTCCAAAGGGGTTAAAGGAGATGCCACACCCCTTAACAACTTCCTTTCCTGGGAGGCGTCCCTTCGGCACGCCAAAGTAAACTCACCCCGACCCGGACACAGCCCGGCCCCCCTGGTGAAGGCCTTGCTCACCCCCGCTTGACGCAAACCTCCTGGTTCTTGAGGATGACAGCAATGTGGTGGCTGACTCTCTTGAGTCTGTCCTTGTGACCTTTCCTTCCTGCCCCCAGCAGAACCCCCGCCTCCCTGAGACCCGCTCTCCCCACTACCAGAAAACCTACAGCGGGATACAGCCCATCAATGACATCGGAACGCTCCTCGCTTCGAGCCAGTGCAACACGAGAATGTTCCTTCTCAAAGCAGCACGCTTTCTCCTGAGCAGAATCCGGGTTCCGTGAGGAGGGTCTACCTCAGACCCAGAAGCGGAGGATAGAGGGGCAGAGTCCATGCCAACTGGGCCAAGTGTCCTCCACGCCTTGGAGAAAGTGGACCTCGGTGGAGCAATGGGCTTTCAAGAACACAGGGGCCTGGAGCCAGCATGGAGTTCAGCGTCTCTCTTCCACAGGCCTGAAAGGAAAAGTGGGCTTCGCTGAGCCACTAGAAGTCAAGGTTGTTGCCCCATCCTCGTGCCTGAGGAGCAGTCTGGTGCATGGTACCCACGCTGGACCTGGTGTCAGTGAGCTGGGTTCTAGGCCCGGCCCCATCGGCCCTCTCTGTGAACGCTTGGCAAGCCATAGCTGCTCTGTGAGCTCAGTCCCTGCAGCTGTGAAACGAAAATAATCAGCTTGCTTCCAGAGTTGGGCGCTCGAGGTGAAATCATGTATTTGAAAGTAAACAGTCAAGCCTCGTGCAAGCCTCAGGCAAAGCCGTTATTCCAGAGTTTACAATTCCTGTGTGGATTGTAGGAAGTAACAGCTCTAGGGTTGCTCAGCAAATATTTGTTTTTTGGCGGATGCTAGAGGGGAAGGGGAACCTGTCCGTCGATGGACTATCTCGGACGAGGGGGATGGCATCGCCGGGCCCAGGAGGGTGAGAGAAGGAACCGCAGGGCTTCAGCTCAGACCCTGCTGGAAATGGCATGTAGGGAGGCCGCCTGTAGTCTTGAGGCTCCAGTGTCGTCGTTCAGAGCCTGGGCTTGGGAGTAAGACACATGCAGCACTCCTGCTCACTGCTGTGTGACTCTGGGCAAGTTGCTTAACCTCTCTGAGTATGCGTTTTCCATCTGCAAGATGGGGATAATGGTGCTTTTTTTTTTTTCAGAGGTGAGAAAAACGTTTAAAAACATGTTTTTCCAATATACCCATGCGTGTATATATGCATGTATATATGCATACACACAAGTACCCGGTGCTTGAAGAAATATGTAATCAATATTAATCTTGAAACATAGGGTTGGCTGAGAAACTCAGAAAGTCTCTCAGAATGAGCTGGAACAGCCTCCAGCAATGCCAAGAGACTTGTGAAGGGCCAGTTTTACAGATGTGCCGTGGGTTCCAGCAAGACTTACAAGCTCTTCACATGCAGGAAGAGCTTGCTGCGTGCCAGGCACAGGGCTTAGCACCAACACAGCACCAACACAGGACTTAGCTGAGCAAGCCTCCGGGCTCCCAAACGAAGATGACCTTAAGGAGAGGGGCCTGGCCGGCTGTGCTCTCGGTTTGCATGCATCACTGCCAGAGAACTGCTTCATGGTTCTATGGGATATGTTTACTCCCCCAGCCCTTGGCAGGTTTATAAACCACTGCATCTGAGAGTTTCCACGTGTCAAGCACGCGGGATCTGTTTTGCTCCAATTCACTTGGGTCTGCAACGGAGAAGCTCTGACCTTCCCAAAGTTCACTTGGGTTTGTGAGGATGGCTCAGGAAGCTCAGGGCCAAGATGAATTTGGACAGCGCTTCCCACAAGAGCAACCTGAGGAGGCTGCCTCTGACCTGGAGGCCACTGCTTCAGGCTCCTTAGACTCAAAGGGTGTGTTGCATCTGTGCTCCCTGCAGCATGCAGGCCAGCGGCCTGCAGGGGGCAAGCACTCAAGGCCCAGGGATCCGTAGGACATCTCCATTCCCATCTTTTCTCCACCATCACCATCCCTACCCTCGTGTGCCAGCGAGCAATGGGTTACTATCCTGAGTTCAAGACAAGGGTCCCCCTGAGGGAAACTGCATGGGAGTCATCTAGCTGAAAAGCATTCAGGGGCTGGGGTCCTTGGGGAAGAGCTTGATCAGACCGCTGGGTCAAATCCTGCCTTCACTAAGTGACGGGTGGACCCATCACCGTCCTTCTCTATGCTTCCATCCTCTTGTATGCAAAACGTGACTGACAGCAGAGGCCACGTGTACAGTTGTAAAACACCGAGCCAGTGTTTGGCACCTAACACATGATTGGATCTAAAACATCTGTAAAACTTCATATTTGCTTACACACATCCATACTCCCATACAAATACTCATCCTGTGTAAATACATGCATTCACACACCTATACACACAGAGGCATGGACGGTGTCCAGATCTGCACCTGTGAACAACCACGGAGCGTTCCACTAACGCCAGGAGGTACAGTGTCTACTCACACACACCCACACCCTGAGAACACAGACAACAGCGCACATCCAGTAGTGGGAGGCAATCGGGTGAAAAGGTCAACCCGGGAAGACTTCCTGAAGGAAGCAACACCTGAGCTGTGTTTGGAAAAAGATGTTGTGCAAAATTCCTGCCCTACGGCGGGACTTCTTCCAGAACGACAAGCACAGTTAAATTCCACCAAGAAGCTGCCCAGGTCCGGCCGGGAAGGCGGGAAGCGGGGTCTCTATTCTCACACTTTGTCCGGAGCTACCGCAAGCAAAGGAACTAGCTTCTCCCTCAAACAGAGACCTCAGGAAAAGCCAAGGCAAGCCTTGGGAAATCTTGTGGGTGGACAGCCTGTGTTCACTTCAAGTGCCGAAGAGCTGGTCACTTGTCTCTCTGAAGACAGGGCCTCCTCCATGCGCTTGGGCTCGGGTCTCCGGACCCTCACAATAGTCAGGAAAGGGAGAGGCCCTCCGAGCAAGCGGGGCTCCTGTGCTCCTGACTCCTCTGGGCAGACGGGCTGGGGCCCTAGTCGGCGCCTCGGCTGCTGACATTTGGTGCCACAGCTAAGTGCAGGCTCTGGCTGGCGGCCTCTCCCCCTTTATCTCGCCCTCTCCACTCCTTTCACTTTGACATAATGAAAGTGCAACTTGCACACTGTCTCGAGATTGCATATGATAATTGGAAACATGTGTCCAGGCTGGCATCCCTTCAAAGGGCTTTGGAACTCTGACTTGGGCCGTCTTCTGATTGCAAAAGCAATCCCCTGAGCTGGCGCTCCGGCTCTCACATTCCTTCAGCTGCACCTTAGAGTTAACTCTTGCCAGGAGAAGGCTGCCGTACGCAGGACTCCTTCCGGAAGTTCTGTGGAAGCTGGCATCAAGGACACCCTGAGTGCACAGCTGGGCTCTGGACTTGGCGTCTAGGCACCTACCACTCAGACGCTCGGAGGGAGAATCAGCAGGTCCTTCTGCCTTTTGGTGGAAATTCCACGCTGATGTGTGGATGCCTGAGAGGAACCCTGCATCCTTTGGGGTTCTGCCTGGATGCCCAAAAGATGTTTTTGTTTGTGCTGAAGAAAGTACCCCAACGTCATCATCTCACCAGGAAAAACACTGCAGGGAACTGCAGCATCAACGGTGACCCCCACTCTGATGGACTCAAGCTGCGGTCTGGCAGAAGAGGCCAGGAGACCAGCTGGCCCGCTGAGAAGTACAAGGTGTCATGTTAGGCTCCAGATGGGCCGACCAGGAAGATGGGTCCTCAGTCCCCGGTGCTCTGACATCCGAGTGGATGCTGAATAGAGGATTCCTGTCTCCCGACTCACTGCCATTGAGTGGATGGTCACTCATAGTGACAACGTGGGACAGGGTAGAATTGTCCCTGTGAGTTTCTGAGACTGTAACTTTTTTAGAGGAATAGAAAGCCTCATCTTTCTCCCATGGAGCAGCTGGTGGTTTCAAACTGCTGACTTTGTGGCTAGCAGCTCAATGGGCAACCATTAAGCCACCAGGGCTCCTGTATGTACCACACACACCAACAAGTACCTGGAGGCAGG
This sequence comes from Echinops telfairi, assembly GCF_000313985.2. Taxonomy (NCBI): domain Eukaryota; kingdom Metazoa; phylum Chordata; class Mammalia; order Afrosoricida; family Tenrecidae; genus Echinops; species Echinops telfairi. The sequence goes on from NW_022111366.1 coordinate 7,751,169, forward strand.
CCTCAAACATGCCTGATGCCGACACACTCCTCCTGCCCCCCTGCTCCCCACCCTCTTGATCTTCTGCTTTCTCGTTCCTTGCCTGTTCTCACATCCCTGCTCATCCCTGCTGAGCTCCAAATCCTGGGCCTTTGACCCTGACCTGGATCCTCTCTGGGGTCCTTTAGAGCACTGCTCCTCCACACCTTTGATGTTCACCCGAATCACCCGGGGTTCTCGTTAAAATGCAGGCTCTGATTCTGTACATCTTAGACTAGTGGGGTGGGATGGGAGAAGGTTGGGATTCTTGCTACAGGATTACTGCTCGCCCAGGGTTCACAGTTTAAGTAGCAACGTCCCAGACCAGACATGGTCTTTCCATGATTTAGAACTCACTGAGGAGCTTCGGAGCTGTGACCAGGCTCTTCTCATGTGCTCACCTCAAAGTGGTCCAAACCCCTCCAGGACGTCATGGAAGAAAAGATCGAACCACCTGTTTCCCTTCAGATTGGAACCGACAATACCCTAAGTTTCTCAGCTCCACTTTGACCCCATGATGTCACTATGAGTTGGACCATTCATCAGAACCCACTGAAAAGCAGGGGATCATTGTTATTTTTAAAACAGCCCTGGCTCTTGGTCCAGTGCTGACCCTGTAGAACACTGACCCCAAAGTTTGAGGCACTGCCCAGGCTTATTCTCCAACTTTGATGGGGAGAAAGTTACACAGGGGCTGCTCAGATTAATATAATACCAAGGCGATGGGATAGGGCCCACAGCCAAGTCTCCAGAAGGTAGATGTTCAACCCAAGGGGAACCCGGAGGACAGCACAGGTGAGGCAGGCGTCAAAGGTAGATTTGGAAGCAAGGCAGCCATCTATCACAGAGCACCAAGCCCTACTTAAAGAAAGAAAAATGACTTTGTGACAAGTCAAGCATCACAATGCAGGCCCGACGTAGCGTCTTGCCCTCTCAAAATAAATCTCAGCAAGCTTCCATTTATCTCTGACTCTCCGTTTCTTCTGCTTGGTGCAGAGGGATGAAAAGTCACTCTTACCAGAGCACCTGCCTTCTCAGGGGCAAACAGGCTGGGCTATCCCAGAGAGACTGTTTCTATTGCACCCAGGACAGTTTGTGTAGCACTTGATAAAGCTATCGGAAATGGTGGTAAAAATGAAAAAAAAAATTCGCAGTGAAGCATGTAAAACAAGTAGCTCTTAACAGTCTCGGATTGTCTCCCTTCATCTTTCGGTGGATGGCTTCCATAGCCAAACCATGCCAGAAGTCACAGGAAGCACCTGAAAATCCCAGTGCAGATCTCTCAATGACCGCATGTGGCGTTTCCACTGCAAGCCCTCGCCCTCAAAGGGCAACACATAGCTTATTGACAGCTTGTCCTCACTAAGGATCGTCATTTAAAAGTAAGAACCAGTTCTATTCCTTCTCTCTTTCCTTGGCCCCCATTCTGGGTCTGTAATAGTCACTGCAGTAATTACAATCTCGTTTTTTATCCATCAAGTAACAATATTACTCCACCAAGACAATTTTTAAAATGAGGCTTTCCCACTGCCCTAGGAGAAGCTTTGCTAAAAGAAATAGTGCAAATGACTCAAACCATTGAAACTTTATCAAGACAGATGGTCAGTGAGTTCTTTCTGAATGAATAGTTGCTAAAAGCAGTAACATCAAAGCCTGCTTTCTTTGTGTGTACCCGAAATCTCATAGCCAGAGAACTCAGTCAATCTCTTTGGTTTGTGTGATATTTAGGTTTATTGTGCCAACTAAGCCAATAGGAACATGCGGGTGGAGTTTAATCAGGTCACAGCTTGATTGGAGGATGACCAAAATAAATAAAGGCAGCTGGCATCTCATCTCCCTCTTGCTCCCATGTGTTCGGATCAGGGTGCTGCTGCTGCTTTGGCTAATTCTCTGCCTCAGCCTGTGTGCTACACTACCTGTGGGCCAAGCCAAACCATGGATCACATCCCTAGAGCTTGAGGCTCCTGTGAGACCTGCTTCACCATGCTGCTTGTGTGTGGATTGCTTGAGCTTGAGGCTCTGAATCCAGTCTCTGTGCTTGAGTGCAAGATCCCATCAGGGCCAACTCCTGAGATCCTGACTGTTGCTGACAACCCTGCTGTCTGCTGCCTGCAGGCAGACAGCTCTGCCTGCCTTGCCTGAGGGAAGACTCCCCTATCTGCTTCCATGACCTTAGACTCAGCAGCCCATGTGAGTTGAAGGACTTCCAGTATATTAACTGTTCCACAAAAGTGAGTCAAACTGAGTCCTCTGTACCGCTGTGTGGACTAATTAGCTATTATTTTCCTTCTTGCTATATAAACCTATCCTCGTGTATATATATAATCAAAGTGTCCTGGTTTTGTTGCTCTAAAGAACAATGCCTAACACGGTTTGCAAATAGATATTTCATGCCACAGACTCGCAGCCTCAGGTAATACATATAAATTTTATCTCTAGAAAATTTGTCATTTCAGAGACTGTTTGGAGTGAGTGTTGTCTGTTTTGTTTTACTACACATTCTACCTCAAGTAGAAGCCAGAAGAGCAAAATGTGGGCATAACTGCTACGAAATCAGACCTGCTCGTGTGTTCCAGCAGCCTCTGAATTTGGCACGCGTGCTGATTCCAGCTGGGAAAGGTATCCGTTCGGTGCAGGTTTTCTTCTAGGCTTACCTTCCACTTGGGTCATGTTCCTGAGTTTCTTCCATGTTCCAGGAAGCCTTCCCTCTGTGCTTTCTGCTCGACAAGACTTCTATGCTGAGCAATCACAGTGACCTAAGATTCATGGCTGGAGAAAGTGATGACGGGACTGAGGCTCATGAGCAAGAGGGCCCAACACACATCAAAGGGTTTAGAGGTCTTTAATCATGACTTTATTGGGTGGGTGGTTTTTGTGTATTCAATGAGTCATCGTGTTTTTTTTTAAGAGGGAAAGACTTTTCAATTATTTTATTCCTTATAAAAGGCTTTGTCCGATGTAAACCAATAAAGACACAATGAAAACGGAATAGTCAGGTCCCAGGGGAATGGGGGGAG
>NW_022111366.1:7755539-7762368 GCF_000313985.2 Echinops telfairi
AGAACAGGGTAAACGGCCTCTGTGCATTTCTGAGACTATAACTCTCTGTGGGAGTAGAAAGCCTCATCTTTTCCAGGCTAGACGTTTCTAGGTCCTTCAGTCATCCTTGCATGATGGGGTTTCCAGACCCCTGACTATCCTGGTCAGCCCTCTCTGGACACACTCTCATTTGTCTAGGTTGTCCTTCAAATGTGGTGTCCAAAAGGAAACGATAGTCCAGAAGTGGACCCACAAGCTCTAATTACAATGGGACTATTAACTCTTTTGATCCACATAGTATAGTTCTATTAATAGACCTTAAAATTACACAATCTTCGTCAGCTGCCACATCACTCTGGAATTCTATTCTAAGTTTGTGGCAAATTACAACTCCCTTGGTTTTTTTGTTTGGTTTTGTTTTCTTACTATTATTAAACCAGGACTCTTCCATCTGCATGTTTGCCAGTGGTTATTTAGCTGAAATATAAATGTTTGGCTAACAAAGTGGTGGGGCTGAAGACCCTGTGGACAGAAACCGTGTCTCACTCATCGATGTCTGGCCAGCGGATGTGTTTGTTGGCTGAATCCTCCACCAGCTACCTCCCACCATGATGGGAGCAGAAGGAACAAAGACACCAAGGCTGTGTCAGTCGAAGCTTGATCTTCACTCCTATGTTAGGAGCCCCAGACACCCATGTCCTCTCTCAATCTGGCATCCTGGACTGGAGCACCTCTGGAGAGCATTTATGACATGCCAGCAAGCCCATCGGATGGCAAACCCCACAGGAAAGAGAGCAAAGGGAAACAGAACATACAATGAAAAACGGGTTGAATAAGTGTTGGCTTGTCCTAGCTTCAGTCCTCCTTGCCTCATTCCTTCCATCAAGAGCTCCACCCAATGATTTTGGACACCTTGAGAGAGGAGGGGAAGTCTTGAGCTCCCCCTAGAGGTCAGAGCCTGTGGCTGATGAGAAGGGACATTCAATATCTTGAATGATGGCTGACTTTATAGTCTTTCTGATCTGATTTGGTAATCCAACGTACAAATGGGTCATGTTGACCCCCATGGAATTGTGACTTTAGGATGGATGAGGCTAACGGGAAGCTTTTAAGGGAAATACCAGTGTATGTGTCTGAGCCAAGGAAGTCACAGCAAACCTATTTTTGTCTAACATTCTTTGACGGGGTTTGATTGCCGTGTTGAGCACTAGACAACCTCCCACAGATCTCCAGGAGTTGCATGGGTTTAACATGGGCTTTAATTTGTTTATTCATTCATTTCTCTAAGGTAAGGGTTGTGTGGGAGCTGGGCATACACTGGTGAGAAAAATCAGATATGGCACTAAAATCTAATGAAGGAATGATAGCCACAAATAAATGAGCATTGCAGCCATGACACATGATGCAAAGAGAATCAGGTGGGGCCATCAGCACTAGCATAGAAGGATTTGACCTAGATGGGAAGGAGAGAGTGATGTGTGAGGTGAGGGACGAATTAGATCAATCAAGCAGAGATGGGAGTCAAGGAGTTTTCAGACAGCGACAATGACGTCTGCAAAGGTCTGGTGTCTAAGAGCCCGTCAATGCAGGTGCCTGAAACGAGGCCAGTGTTTGAAGAAACAGACAAGGGAAGGTGGGAGAGGGTAGAGAAGAGAAAAAGTCATGGAAGAGAAGTACTTGGCTTGCCACCAAGATCTTCCTCTAGATTAATTCTGATCTATAACCAATGATCTTTGAGCCTGTTTATCAAATAACTCTTAATCCTCCTTCTCTAAAGTGTCTGCAAGTTTATTTTTTGTTTTGGGAAACTTTATAGTCAAATACCTTGAGAAAATCAAATATATTCGGTACATATCATGACCCTGACCTTTGGTATAGAATTTCAAGGGTGGGTCATGGTTGGATTATTTTGCTTGTTCAACAAGGAATGTGTGAACACACTTAAACTTGTAAGGAAGGAATCAAAGAAGTAGCAACTATGAGTGCTAGACACAATTTGAAGTGTGTGAGGATCAAAGTGTTTCATAAGGAGACACTTGGTACCTCCCCCTGCTCGGGCCCCAACCATCTGTCATTTTGTCATACTGTGGTGTATTGTCTTTTGCTGTGATGCTGGAAGCTCTACTACCTGCATTTTAAATACCAACAGGGTCACCATGGTGGACAGGTTTCAGCAGAACTTCCAAACTAAGATAGACCAGAAGAAGGTCTTGGAAATCAATTGCTGGAAAGTAGTCGATGAAAACCCCTGGGTCACAGCTGAATACGGTGCTATTCAGGCACTAGTCAGGCGAAAACGGAGTCAAGCTGGCTGGTGATACTGAGGATGGCATGGGACTGGGCAACATTCATTCCATTGTGCCTGGGTTTGCCGCTTTGCGAATTCTATGTCACATTTGGTTGTTGTTGTTGTTGTTGTTTGTGGTGGTGGTGGTGGTGGTAGGGGCCATTGATGTGGTTCTGACTCACAGTGACCTTTACACAACAGAATGAAACAATATCCTATCATGTACCACCCTCACAATTGTTTTGTGTCTGAGCCCGTTGTTGCCACCACTTTGTCAATCAATCATCTTGTGGAGGGCCTTCCTTTTTCACGGTTCCTCCCCCTCACCAAGCATGATGTCCTCTCCAGGGACTCGTCTCTCCTGATAACATGTCCAAAGTGCATGAGACAAAGTCTCACCGTCCTTGCCTCTAAGAAGCATTGTGGCCATACTTCTTCCAGGATAGGTTTTTTGTTCTTTTGGCATGCCCTGGTACTTTCAATATTCTTCACCAACGCCAAAGTTAAAAATGTATCCATTTATCTTTATTCAATGTCCAACTTTCACATACATATAGGGCTATTGAAAAGACTGCGGTGCACCTTAATCCTCAAAGAAACACCCTTGCTTTTCAGCTCTTTAAAGAGGTCTGAGTGCAACTGTTCACCTGGTGCCATGCATCATTTGCTCTCTTGACAGCTGCTTCCATGCGCATCAATTACGGATCCTTCACAGCTTTAATATTTTCTCAGTTCATCATGCTGTTGCCTACTGGTCCAGTTTTGAGGACTTTTGTTTACATTGAGTTGTAATCTATATGGAAGGCCGCAGTCCTTGATCGTGCAATCCTTCAAACTTTTGCATAATGCTATATACATTGGGAAGCTAAAAAAAGTGACTTGCTTTATCACAATATTTGCTTTATGGCAATGGTTTGCAATCAGCCCTACAACATCTCTGAGGTCTGACTGCATTAAGTACCTGTTAGGTACTAGATCTTAGGAGTGAGGGAAATAAACAAAACAATGTATTAGACCTCTGAGGGCTCACAATAAAATGAGAAAATCAGATATGATTCCAATAAGTAATGGAATCAATCCAGACGTGATCAATGGTAGCACAGGGTAGGAGAAACCCATTAACTTTTGTCAATATAGGCAGAAAACGAACTTTGATAGAGTGAGGCACTCATTATGTTGAGGCTTGAGGAGTTAAGTGAGAGCATGCTACGCGTACAAGAGAAAAGTTGAGGCAGAGGAAATAGCATTTGTGAAGATATGGGGGAATGGCACGGAATAGTAGGTAACTGGAAAAAAAGTTCTTGGACAGACTCTCAAGTGGCTTTGGGGAGTCGGGAGGTTGGTGAAGCAAGCAGAGCGCTACTCACAAAAACACTGTCAACCTTGTTCTCTAGCGTTTAGATTGTATTCCATAAGCCATGGTGAGCCTGTGAGCTCCAATCTGCATTTTCAAAAGATCACTGGGGCAGCCATGTAAAGAATAGTTTGTAATCATGACGGGTCAAAGAGAATTTTAACTCTCCTTGCCATCAATGACTGGTTAGTCCATCTGTATTTGACATTTTACACGCGGTGTGCCTTGATTTGTTTGACAGAAGAACTAAGCCTCATTGGCCAGCACAGACTCTTTGGTGGGACAGAGCTGGCCTGGTTAGTTTTTCTCAAAGTGTTTTCTAAAGTACACCATTTTTATGGGATGTTGGTAAGTGTTACATAGATGGAGGAAAGGGCTACCAATCATATTCTAAGAGACGGGACTTCAGATGATTAACTTTCGGGAGCACAAAGGCCTAGTAGATTATCCATAGCACATAAAGTAAATGAAGTGATCCGACAGCTCTTCCAAAGCCACCACAGGTATTGGTTGTGCCACAGCCATAACCATTTGCTTTGCTTTCTGTTAGAGCTTTTCTTGCAGCAGCGCTAAGATGGACTGACAATGCTATGCTCTGCTCACACAACTACTAGTAGTAGAGCGAAAATCGTTTTTAACATCAGCTGGATGGTAGGGAGAAATTAATTTATAAATTTAGCGTTGGTTGTGCAGCTATATAACCCTCCTGTCTAGAAGAGAGCAGGCTAGGTGGTACAGTCAGGGGGCTCAAGGTAAGAGGAGTGACTTCAGGGAATGGGAGGTCCTGGTATGAGTGCAACACAATGGCCATGGGAGAATATCTGAGCATCAAGATAAAGAAGCTGAATCTGATATAAGGATATCAGGTCCCAAGTAAATACAAAGACAGAACAGGAGTTTGGGCTCAAGATAAGAATGGAGCAAAAAAGTCTAGGCAGTCTTCTGTGAGCCAGGTCGTTCAGGACATCTTATGAGATGATCCCTGTATGATATAAGGAGGAAAGACGTAAAGGCACAGCATCCCAATAGGTCAGACCATCCCCTGGGCTATAAGTCACTGAGTGAGGATCATTGGTTCACCTTAGCTACTCCAGCATCTGACACAAAGCTAGGTGCTCAGTTGAGATTTGCTAAGCAAGTGACTGAATTCTTTCTCTAAATTACCATTCTCTCCAGATAATCCACGTTTCTTGATCCCTGAGTCTAAAGGAAGTTCTGCTTGAACACAGAGTCTCTTTGCTGAGTAACACTCCTTGCTACATCCTGGAGTCTTTATCTCACCGGAAAGATGTGAAGGCCTCGTGTCCTTTGAGATGTCAATTTCTGATCTCCATAGAGAGATGGCACCCCTTGGAAAAACCACTCCCATGGAACACCAAAGTTGGTGCTGACACATGACAACCTCTATTCTCCCCCTTCCCACCCCCATCCCCATTTTTCCATTCCAACATTAAATTAAATACTAAGAAGATAACTAAGTCAGAAACACAGACCCATAGATGGGTTAACAAAAGAGAAGCCCCAGGGCCTTGTTATTAAACCAATTAACTGAGGCCTGTCAGTATGAAAGTTTATTAGGAAAATATAAATAAAATATAAATAAAAAATCAAATATAAATTGATCCTTGTAATCAATCTAGAACCCCCTCCAAGGGGGACAAATAATGGAAAAGTGGGTGAGGGGTGACAGAGGACGATGTAAAATATGGAAAAAAAAATCTATAGCGTCTCAAGGATTTGTGAAGGAAGGCGGGGGAGGGAGGCAGAAGAAATGGGGAGCTGATATCAGGGACTCAAATGGGAAGAGAATGCTTTGAAAATGATGATGGCGGCATATGTGCACTTGTGCTTGACCCATTGGAGGAATGTAGGATTGTGGTAAGAGATGTAAGAGCCCCCATTAAAAAGTATTTTTAAATGCATATTCAAAAACATAATTCAACTATGTTAACTTAGTAGTAATAAAATTAGGGCTTTCGGTCCTAGAAATTTTTTTTTAAGTATAAACTATAGAAACTAGTTGTAAAAAAAAAGAAAAGAACAACTTATATGATTTCAGATTTTGTTTGTTTGTTCATTTTTCCCAGCATCTATAACCCTAAAAGGCTTTGGACATGATTATCTTCTCACAGAAAGGAAGGAGAGGGGTCCCGCTTTACATTGTACTTTGGCCACACTGTGGGCAGCACCCACACCGAGTGCCAGGGGAAGAGTCATGGAACCTGTAGGCATGATGACAGAAGTTCCAGAACATAGGGAATCCAAGAGTCCTCTTCCGAGAGAGCAGGGGATGGTGTTTCACAGTGACTTCAAGGGTGCTCTCTAGCTTGAAGGCTATGTTCACAAAGAGGATGGAAGGAGTTTCTGGATGCAGTCTTTCATTTGTAGGAATGTGAAAAGATATGAACCAGGGCCCTTGGAATTCAAGTTAAAAGCTAGGTGATTTTTTTTTTCCTAAATCATTTTATTAGGGGCTCATACAACTCTTATCACAATCCATACATACATCAATTGTATAAAGCACATTTGTAGATTTGTTTTGCTCATCATTCTCAAAACATTTGCTCTGCACATAAGCCCCTGGCATCAGCTCATCATTTTTCCCTTTCCCTCCTGGCTCCCCGCTCCCTCATGAACCCTTGATAATTTATAAATTATTATTTTGTCATATCTCACACTGTCCAACATCACCCTTCACCCACTTTTCTGTTGTCCATCCCCCAGGGAGGAGGTTATATGTAGATCCCTGTAATCGGTTCACCCTTTCTACCCCACCCTCCCTCCACCCTACCAGTATCATCACTCTCACCACTGGTCCTGAAGGGATCATCTGTCCTGAATTACCTGTGTTTCTAGTTCCTATCTGTACCAGTGTACATCCTCTGGTCTAGCCAGATTTGTAAGGTAGAATTGTGATCATGATAGTGAAGTGGGGAGGGGGGTTAGGAAGCATTTAGGAGCTAGAGGAAAGTTGTATGTTTCATCATTGCTACACTGACTGGCTCATCTCCTCTCTGTGACCCTTCCGTAAGGGGATGTCCAGTTGCCTACAGATGGGCTTTGTATCCCCACTCTGCACTCTCCCTCATTCACAATGATATGATTTTTTGTTCTTTGATGCCTGCTACATCATTCCTTTGACACCTTGTGATCACACAGGCTAGTGTGCTTCTTCCATGTGGGCTTTGTTGCTTCCAAGCTAGATGGTC
>NW_022111366.1:7763763-7768542 GCF_000313985.2 Echinops telfairi
CTTCATTTGCTCCTGTGTGCTCTGATCAGACATGTCCCTCTCTCTGAGCTGCAGCTTCAGTGCTGTCCTCTGAACTAAATTCTTCTGAGTGGGGGGTGGATGATTCTTTATAACTTGCACCAATATATTGAACAATGTCACAGTTGATCTATATGACTTTGTATTGCAACTCAAGTGCCTGTGCATACAATTGATAATGTTCTAGGTATGCTTACGGAATTCTTTTGTCAAATGAGCTTTCATTCCTGGGTGTACACCCTCTGGCATTAAGAGAAAAACATGCTAAAATGTGCTAAGTGTCCTGCCAAGAGGCCCCTGGACCACATATGCTCTGCAGTGCTGATGGGCAGTAACTGACCCAGCTGAATGAAAAGGAGGACAGACTCTCAATACACTATCCACAAAGCCAATGTTCTTTCCTACAAAGATCCGCTCAGCAAAGCCCATCATTCTGTGCCCTTGTCTTGAGGCACAGCATACATGTGTGGCATGGTCACACAGGTTCCTTTTCTGGAACACAGGGACAGACACAGACTTCCCACACTCACACCCAAGAGTTCTATTAATCTCCGTAGCAGGGCCACTGTTGAAGGAACCCTTGGTTCAGGATTACTCCCTGCCTTATGGGAAAATAGACACCAAATTAGTGTGTGAAGAGTAATTCCTAAGAATAGACTTTCGAAGTCCTCCAGCTTCAAATGGTGCTTTGTTGGCTTTTCTTCAGATAGCTTTGTCCTCAGTCCATCAACAGTAGCAATAGGACAATCTGAGACCTGCCCACAAGATGGGCTTTTCTTGTTCTCACCCTTCCATAAGAGAGTCTCAGCTCCAACTCAACAAGGATTAATTAGGCATTGACTGGGTTCCTGTGCTAGCTCCTGTGACTACGTGGATACATCAGACAAGTTCCCATGACTAAATCATTGCCACCCAGCAGACTCCATGCCTTCAGGATTCAGTCTCTTCTGAAGGAATCAGCAACCCCAGTGGTGACTGACTTCCAACTCCCATTGGCAGATAGTCATAGCATTGTGCTTCCCCATTGCTGGGTCCTACCAGCATGGCTTTGCAGACTAGAGAAATTTGCTTGCACTGTCACTCTTTCTGATGCAGTCTGACACTTCCCAAGGACACTACATGCCCTGCCACCCTTTCAGGGTCTTTGAATCACCTACTCAATTTATTCCAGGCTAAAACAGGGGTGGCATTGAATTCCCACTACTGTTTCCCAATCACCATTCCTTCTATCTTCTGTAAATCCTATTTCCTTTTGGCCTTTTCGACGGTGACTTATTTCTCCTCCTCATCGCCAACCATGGACCCTCAAGGTAGTGGAGAGTCAGGAAGTAACTCTAAGACACAGCGTAGAATCACCAATCTGGCCAGATTTAGCCTCTTTCCTTCTCACCTCTCCCTGGGACCACTGCCCTCTTGTAGCTCCTCCTCACTTTACCTAGGATGCTGCAAACTTCACTCGTTTATCTGTGGTCAGTCTTCTCCGCATCCCTATCCCCTCTTACCTCTCTAGTACTATTCACACACAGATATTAGTAAATTCCACCAACCTCCTGTCACTTTGTCGTGCTGAGGGGCCTGGCTGTGATGCTGGAAGTTGTGCCACCCGTATTTCAAATACCAACAGGGTCACCACGGTGGACATGTTTCAGCAGAGCTGCAACGCTAAAGTAGACTAGGAAGAAAGGCTTCATTATCACCTTCTAAACATTTGCCAATGAGGTGAAACAGAATATTGTCTGGCTTGTTTGCACTGAACTGCTCATCGGGATAGATCAATTGCTAGAGAAGGCTATCATGTTTGGTGATGTACAGGGCCAATGAGGGTACGGGAGGCCCTTAGTTAATGGACTCGCACAACAGCCGTAACGATGGACTCACTCATGTTGGTGATGGTAAGGATGGTGCAGGGCCAGGCAGCTTTCCATTCTGTAGAACACAGGAGTCAGCTCAACGGCAGCTGTGTGTCACTTCCCGCCTGGTTGTGACTTCATAGATGCTGCTCACATTTGTTAAGGCCTTAAGTTGTGCCAGGCCCCGGGATTAAGTCCTTTACATATTTGCTATTATTTCCCCTATTTTACAGTAGAGGAAACCGTAATTGAACAGACGAACTTAATTAAGATTACATAGAAATAAGATTCAAAGGCATAACTGCCCACCTCCAGACATTAAGCTCTGAACTATTGTGTTTCGGAAAGAGGCATCAATAGTCCTCAACAATGCTTTCTGTTCCCTGTTCCCTCGGTCCACAAGAAGGATTAGAGTACTCTGCCTCGTTAAGGTCAGGGGCAGCCATAGTGCTTGCTTTGGTCAATGATAAGTAAGTGGAATCCATGTGGTTTAGGTTATAGTGGAAATATTTAAGCCCCAGTAAGAGTCTTGGTGACACAACGGCTAAACTCTAGGACAAAAGTTGGTGGTTCAGACCCACATATGAGCCTCCTGAAAGAAGGAGTTGGTATCCTTTTCCTGTAAAGATTACTCTTGTCAGGTGGGGTCACTCTAAGTCAAAATCAACAAAACAGACCTGAACAACGACTAAGAACACATGCAATTCTCCATGGACCTCTGCCCTGCTGCAAGGACTCCTACTGCTTTGTGTTGAGAGGATGACATCATAAGATGCTGGGACCATTGTCAGCCTGCGTCCACTAATTTACGGGAATAGTAAGCAAAAAAAGAAATATACCTTGGTCTATAAACCTTCAGCCACTAATATTTGGTTCCTCTGTAGAATAGTTAATGTATTAAGCACCTTCAGTGTGACTTAATCCTGACGACCAGATACACAGCCTCTCCTCAGTTACAATAACTAGGTTCCTGTCTTCTTGCAAGGAGCCTGGGAGGTGCAGTGGTTGCACGTTGGGCTGCTGACTGTAGGGTAGCAATTCCACACCTCCAGCAGCTCCTCGGGAGAAAGACCACGCTTTCTACTCCCCTAAAGAGTTATAGTTTCAGACACTCATGGGGGACAGTTCTACTCTGTTCTGTAGGGTTGATATGAGTCAGCATTGTGTGTGTGTGTGTGTGTTTGTCTTCTTGAAAACACCTTCTTATTTTCCAATTTTAGCTCATTCCATTAACGACGTAAACTTAAATAAGTTCTTTACCTCGCTGAGTCTTATTTTCTTCATTATCAAATACTTACGAGATAGACAGCAAAATTAGATTTTATTCAACATTGCTTCTCAGCCTTTTGGCTAAGATGAAGTGTAGATTCTATTCAACAAGCACCCACATGTATGTACCACGGGCCAAACCAGTGCTACCTAATAGCACCGTGGCTATCATGACCCACTGCCTGGGGGTATCCTCTGCTGGAAACAAAACTGGGGTCAAGTGCGTCAAGCCCTCGCTTTACCACTAGAGGTGAGACCTTGGACAACGTATTCATCTGTCTGCCTCCATGTTCTCATTTAGTAAATAGAAGGATATTTAGTCCTACCTACCAGATTATTTGGGAGGGTTAAAAAAAGTAAATGTAGATCCTTGTAATCTGTTCCCCCTTTCTCCCTTACCTTCCCTCCACCCTCCCAGTATCGCCACTCTCACCACTAATCCTGAGGGGTTCATCCGTCCTGGATTCCCTGTGTTTCCAGTTCCTATCTGTGCCAGTGTACATCCTCCAGTCTAGCTGGATTTGAAAGGTAGAACTGGGATCATGATAGTGGGGGGTGGGGGGAGCATCTAAGAATCAGAGGAAAATTGTATGTTTCGTCTTTGCTACACTGCACCCTGACTGACTCATCTCCTCCCACGACTCTTCTGCAAGGGGATCTACACATAACCTCCTCCCTGGGGGACGGACAGCAGAGAAGTGGGTGAAGGGAGATGTCGGACGGTATAAGATATGACAAAATAATAATAATTTATAAATTATCAAAGGTTATGAGGGAGGAGGGGAAATGAGGAGCTGATACCAAGGGCTCAAGTAGAAAGTAAATGTTTTGAGAATGATGACGGCAACAAATGTACAAATGTGCTTGACACAATGGATGGGTGGATTGTGATAAGAGTTGTACGAGCCCCCACTAAAATGATTTTAAAAACTAAAAAACACATGTGTATATAATTCTGGAGTGAAAGCCAATGGTTATAAAGGTAGACAGATTTGGGTCTGGTGAGGGAATCACGTCACACTTGCTAATCGTAAACATGTTACTTAGCCACTTCCTGCCTTAGTTTCCTGTCTAGAGGATACTAGTGGTATTTCTCTCCCCATTGGGCTTTCGGGAGACTTGACACTTGACATCTTGCTGCACTTGCCAAATGTCGTTATTTTTAAGAATGTGTATTGGGGCATCACTCACTGCCATTGAGTCAAATTGGATTCGTTGCGACCCCAAAGGACAGGGTAGAACTCCCCCTGTGGGTTTCCACGACTGTGACTTGGTTCAGGAGTAGAAAGCCTGGTCTTTCTCCCTTAGAGAGACTGACGTTTTCAAACTGCAGACTTTGTGACGAGCAGCCCCCTAGGCTGCCATATGCATGTTGTATACAGATAGTAAAACATGTTGCAATGATTGATCTAATGCTATTCCTTCCACTGTGAATAAAAGGGCTGAGTTTTAGTCCTCTTCATATCTCCAGTGCCTGGAAAATAGACTCAATGATTGCTCGGTGAATGGACTGAATAAAGATATCAAATGTCTTAGCTTCCTCTTTCCCTCCTGAAGAAAACTCTCCATCCCTTGGCCTTAGGTAACCACAGCCTTTTCTGATCTCCGGACAACAAAGTGAGGACTGCCCAGTTATCAGAGA
>NW_022111366.1:7769750-7770988 GCF_000313985.2 Echinops telfairi
TGAGATACACCTCTGCAGGGCTGCGGACCAGCCGTGAGCGGTGCTTCCTCACTGTGAGAGAAAACTCAGAGGAAGCCCACAGTGGCTATTTGTCCACGTGTGTCATGATCGCAGGGAGTGGCTGCTTTTCCAATCACGTGCTGGGTCCTTGGGGGCTAGCTGAAGGAAGAATCTTTCTTCACAGGCTGGCTGTGCTGGAGAACTATGTTTCAACCATCCCACGAGCTTGAATGACCCGGAGCTTGTTGACAGCTCTCTTGAACAGGGAGAAAAATTCATCATGGGCCACAAAACCTGCCACCATCTCCTCCGGAAAGAGTCACCACAGCCCGCTGACCTAAGACATCCAGGAGCAGTTCGGACGGGCTACTGGTTCCTCTACAGCTTCAGACCAAAGGAAAAACCCTGCATTGCGATCAATTAAACTAGGCTGATCTTCCTAACATCATTTTCTCAAAAATTGATCATTCACCTTAGAATCGACTAACTGTAACTATAATGGTTTAAACAGAGTAAACACCATGCCAAGAAAAAGAAGTTCAAAAAATTATGTTGAAATTAGATGACCTTATTTGTCCCTGGATTTCTCTGCATGGCACAAACCCTGAAGGCACCCCACTGCAAATGGAAAGGCTGAGGGCGGAGACAACTCAGAGGTGCTGCAGTAGACATAGCTGGTGATTTGCTTCAGGGTGGGTGGGGGGACCCAGCCTTTAAAATCTTAAATCGCATCATTCTGTGCTGACAGATATAAGGTCACTATGAGTTAGCATCAACGCAGTGGCAACTGATTTGGTTCGGGTTGTCATTTTAATCCCAAGGTGCGATCACTAGATCCCCCAAACCCTCAAACTCACTGCTATCAAGTTGCTGCTGACACAGGTGACCTTATAGAGCAGGGTAGAATGGCCCTGTAAGTTCCTGGGACTGGGACTCTTGCTGCTGGTGGCTTTGACTGGTGGTTTCAAACAGCTGACATTTCAGGTCACAGCTCAAAGTCTAGCCATTACACCGCTGAGCAAACATGAAGAGCCCACTCATGTATCAGTTTGTTGTCCTGAGGTGGCTTGTGCATTGCTATGAGAAGCCATACCATGGGAATTTCTTTTTTTTTTTTTATAATCATTTTAGTAGGGGCTCATACAACTCATCACAAGCTGTATATACATCATTTGTGTCCAGCACATTAGTACATATGTTGACTTCATCATTCTCACAACACCTGCTTTCCACTTGAG
>NW_022111366.1:7772574-7793678 GCF_000313985.2 Echinops telfairi
TTGTTAACGCCCTCTTCCTTTCTCCCGCCTCCCCTACCCCCATGTTCTTCTGATCTGTCATCCTGTTGTTTTCTCTTCTGGCTTGTTTATTCCGCCTATCCCTTCCAGGTAGACATGCTATGTATCATCACCAGACTGAGTGCAATGAAGCGACATCAGAAAGTAAAACAATGGCTACAACTACAACCCACATACACACATGTATACATATATAACCGTATGAATAGTTCAGGGTCTGTTTGTTTTCCTTCACATGTGCTTTCCAGTCAAGTCTGATGGGGAGTCATGCCCCGGCACCGTCTCTATCCCTGGGGACCTCACTGCTCTGCTCCCTCCCGCTGCTCTGATTCATGCCCCCAGAGGCTGGCATTTGACATGGTGAGCTCATGGCAGGCACAATTCCTGCCATGTGTCTCCAGTGCTGTCCCCAGTGGTGCGATGGGTCAAATAGCAGCAGGACCCCCATGGCTTCAGCAGAGCTCCCAGACACAGAAAGAATAGACAGACCATTTATGAGAAATTGGACACTGAACATTTTTCTGAAAAATTTTACAGAACATTGTCTGATATCGTGCCAGAAGATGAGCCCTCAGGTTGGAAGGAACTGACTATGCAACTAGGGAAGAGCTGCCTCCTCAACCACAGAGACAGCCTTTGATGCAGATGGAGCACAGCTCCCAGGACCTCCACCTCCTGAGAGGGCACAATTCAAAATGAGAAAAAGACAGCAGCAAATAGTCAATCATTGCAATGTAGAGTGTACAGATATAAATATAGGAAAATTTCATGTTGTAAAAAACGAAACAGTACACATAAAGGTCAATAACCTAGGCATTAGCATGTTGACATGGACTGGTATGGTTTACTATTCTAAGAATTACAAATTTAAGAGAATGGCATTACATTAATCATCCAAAAGGCACTTGAAGACCTATTTTGAGTAATAATGCTGTCTGTGATAGAATAATATCTATACACCTAGAAGGAAGGGAAGTTAACACACTATGATTCAAATTTATGCACCAACCATTAAAGCCAGGGATGAAGAAACTGAAGAAGTCTCCCAAGTTCTTCCGTCTGAAATTGTTCAAACATTCTATCAAGATGCCTTGATAATAACTGGTGATTGGAATGTGAAAGTTGGAGACTAATATTGGAAAATACAGCGATAGAAATGAAGCTGGAGATTTCGCAATAGAATCCTGCAAGACTAACAACCTGTTCATTGCAAATGCTTTATTTAACAACGTGAGTGGTAACTATCCACATGGACCTGACAGCAAGGGAATACACAAGTTTCAAATACATTTACAGGAAAAGACATTAGAGAAACTCATATTATCAGGCGAGAGGCCAACTATGAAACACACCATTAATTGCTCACAAGTAAGGTCAGGTTGAAGCAAAATAAAATTAAACTGAGTTTGCTAGAGCCAAAATACAACTTTAAGTGTATCCCACCTAAATCTTGAGATCAACTCACGAACAGTTTTTCTATGTTAAACACAAATAACAGAAGATTTGATGAGGAATGAGATGACATCAAGACCATCATACATGAAGAAAGAGAAAGTTCCACATGAAAACAAGAGAGAAAGAAAAGACCAAAATAGATGTCGGAAGAGACCCTAAACTTGCTTTTGAATATAGAGTAGCTAAAGTGAATGAAACGATGAAGTAGACGAGCTGAACAGATCCAGAGAAGAAAGTGAAGTGCTGTTTTCAAAAGTGCAAGCATATCTCAAGATGAAAAAAACATTCAAATCTCAAGTTTCAATAGCGAAGTATTCTATGGAAGAATGTTACATGATACAAGAAACATCAGGAAAAAAATGGACAGAACGCACGGAGTCATTATACCAAAAAGAATTTATCAACATTCAACCACTGCAAAAGGTAGCATTATAACGATGTTGATATATAATAATGATGTTGATATAATGATATCAAGAACCAATAAGGTTGAAGCTGTGCTGAAAGCATTAGTGAAAAGCAAGGCTTCCAAAATTGATGAAACAAGTGAAATAGTTTTTAAAACTGATGCAGTACTGGAAGCACTCACTAGTCAATGCCAAGAAACTTGGAAAACGGTTATCTGACCAACTGAATGGGAGAGCCGCATATCCAAAGAAAAGGGCCAATTCCAACAGAAGGTGGACATTATCAAATAAGATCATTAATGTCACATGCAAGTAAATTTTTGCTGAAGATAATTCAACAAGAGTTGCAGCAGTACATCAACAGGGAGCTGCAAGATTGTCAACCCAGATTCAGAGAAAACTTGGAAGAAGGGGTTATCGTGGCTGAGATTTGAATGAAAGCAGAGAATACCCGAAGGATGTTTACTTGTTATATTGACTATGCAAAGTTATTTAACTGTATGGATCATAAAAATCTCTAGACAACAGTGAGAAGGAAGGGGAATTCTGGGACACTTGATTGTGCTTATGGAGAACCTGTACACAGACCAAGAAGAAGACTTTAGAACAGAACAAAGGAATACTGCATGGTTTAAAACCAAGAGAGGCGTGATCCAGTGTTGTATCCTTTCATCAAATTTATCCAAAGAGCTGGATGATAAGAAGAAAATGCACTATCAAGATTGGACCACAGCTTATTAACAATCTGTGATATGAAGATGACACAATTATGCTTGCTGAAGGTGCAAAGGACTTGAAGCACTTATTGACGAACATCAAAGACAATAGCCTTCAGTGTAGATTGCGACTTAATGTAAAGAGAGTCAAATTCCGCACAACTGGACCAATAGACAACATCATGATAAACAGAGAGAAGACTGACATTGACAAAGGTTTCGTTGTACTTGGATCTGGAATCAATGCTCACGGAAGCAACAATCAAGAAATCAAGTGATGTATTACACTAAGTATTTTCAATCGTGTCATTCGCATGCGAGAATTGAACAATGAATAAGGGAAATTGCATTGAATGGATGCATTTGAATTTTGATGTTGGAAAGCATATTGAAAGTTCCCTGGACCACCAGAAGAACAAACAAATCTGTCTTGAAGGAATGCTCCTTAGAAGTGAGGTGGTTTCTCATTTTTTTCCCCTCCCTTCCAATTCGCCCCTCCCTCATGAACCCTTGATAATTTACAAGTCATTATTATGTTGTCATTTCTTGCATTGTCCGGTGTCTCCCTTCACCCACTTTTCTGTTGTCCATCCTCCAGAGAGGAAGTTATGTGTAGATCCTTGTAATCGGTTCCCCTTTTTTACCCCACATTCCCTTCAACCTGCAGGCATCGCACCACTCTCCCCACTGGTCCTGAAGGGATCATCTGTGCTGGATTCCCTGTGTTTCCAGTTCCTATCTGTACCAGTGTACATCCTCTGGTCTAGCTGGATTTGTAAGGTAGAATTGGGAGCATTATAGACGGGGTGGGGAGGAAGCATTTAGTAACTAGAGGAAAGTTGTATGTGTTGTTGTTGCTGACCTGCTCATCTCCTCCCCGCGACCCTTCTGTAAGGGGATGTCCAGTTGTCTACAGATGACCTTTGGGTCCCCACTCTGTACTCCCCCTCATTCACAATGATGTGATTTTTGTTCCTTGGTGCTTGATACCTGATCCCTTTGACACCTTGTGGTCTCACAGGCTGGTGTGCTTCTTCCATGTGGGCTTCGACGCTTCCGTGCTAGATTGCTGCTTGTTAAGACCCCAGGCGCTATATCTAGGAGCTAATGCCAAGGGCTCCAGTAGAAAGCAAATGTTTAGAGAATGATGATGGCAACAAATGTACAAATGAGCTTGACACAGTGGATGGATGGATGGATGGATTGTGATTAGCGTTGTATGAGCCCCCAATAAAATCATTTTTTTTAAAAAGGTGAGGTGGTGAGACTTGAGAGAATAGTCCCTGGAGACAGACCGCATGTTTGGTTAAGTAGAGGCTTGCTGGGAAAAAGGAGAAGAAAAATCCTTCCAAGATGAATGGGCCGTGTTTGCAACAATGAGGAGGAACAGAGTTCCTGTGAGTCAGCACTGACTAGACAGCACCTCACAACAAAAACAAACTGTGAGAACATAAATATTTCTTTTATAAAGCACCACTTGTCTGCCAGTTTGTGATACTGCGGTCGCTTTTGCATTGCTGTGATGCTAGAAGCTCTGTCACTGGTCTTTCCAATGCTGGCAAGGTCACCCAAAGGGAGCAGGTTTCAGCGGAGCTTCCAGACTAACAACAGACAGTGAGGAAGGACTCGGCTCCCCACATGCTTCGAAGCACTGCCCAACATTGAAAGACCATTGTCAGAGATACTGCTGGCAGATGGGCCCCTCGGGTCCAAGGGCACTCAAAATGTGATTAAAGAGGAGCTGACTTCCTGGAGGGGCATCAACCATGGTGAGGTGAGTCAGGGAGAGCCCATGGGAGTGGAGCCTGTGGGATCTTCATTTGCTGATGGGGCCTGACTCTAGGTAAAGAGAAACAGCTGCAAAACTCTAATGATTAGAGCTTGAAATGTGTGAAGTACGAATTTAGGAAAATTGGAAGCAGTCGAAATGAAATAGAAAGCATGAAGATTGCTATCCTAGGCTTTAGTGAGCTGAAATGGACTGATATTGGCCATTTTGAATCAGAAAATTATATGATTTACTAAGCCTGGATTAACACAATCAAGAGGAATAGTGTGGGATTCATTGTCAGAAAGGATCTTGCTAAATCCATCAGAAGTGCAATGCTGTCTGTGATTTGGATTAAATCTATCCCCTTCAAAGAAATACAGTCAATATAACTATTATTGAAATGTATGCACCAATCACAAAAGCTGGTGACCGTACCAATGCCTTCAGTCTGAAATTGATCAAATATTCAATCAAGATGCATTGACAGTTATTGGTGATTAAAATACAAAAATTGGGGGGGAAAAAGAGGGAGTAACAGTAGTTGGAAATCTTAGACTTGTTGTTAGAAATGATGCTAGAGATCGCATGATAGAATTTTGCAAAATCAATGACTTATTCATAGCAAATACTCTTTTTCAACAACATAAAAGGTGACTATACACATGAACTTCCCCCCATGGAGTAAACGGAAATCAAATTGACTATATCTGGAGGAAGACACCATGGAGAAACTTAATATCAGCGGATAAAACCAGACCAAGGGCCAGCTGTAGGACAGATCATCAATTGCTCGTACGTAAGTTCAGGATAAGGCTGAAGACAATTAAACCTAATCCACAGAGTCAAAATATGACTTGAGTCTATACCACCTGAATTTCCAGAACAGATTTGGCACATTGAACACTAATGACAAAAGATCTGATGAGCTGTGGGAAGACATCAAGACCAGCATTCATGAAGAAAGGAAAAGACATTAAATTAAAAAGACCGGAAAGAAAAGATCAAAGTCAACGTCAGAAGAGACTCTGACACTTGTTCTTAATTGTAGAGTAGCTAAGGCAAATGGAAGAAAGGATGAAGTCAAGGAGCTGAATAGAAATTTTCAAAGGGAAGTTCCAGAAGACAAAGCCAAATGTTACAATGAAACATGCAAGGACCTAGAATTAGAAAACCCAAAAGGAAGAACACACTCAGCATCTCTGAAACGGAAAGAACTCGAGAAAAATTTCAAGCTTTGAATTGCAATTTTGAAAGATTCTATAGACAAGAAGCGTTAAGAGAAAATTCGAGGAATATAGTCACTCTGCCAAGAAGAACTAGTTACCATATGAGCCAGAACCAATTGTGCTGAAGGAAGAATTCCAAGCTGCATTAAATGCATTAGCCATAAAAAAGGCTCCAGGAATGGATGGAACACCCAGGGAAATGTTTCAGAAACCTGAAGAAACACGGGAAGCACTCACTCACCCATGCCAGGAAATTTGGAAGATAGCTATGTGGCCAACTGACTGGAAGAAATCCATATTTGTGCCCATTCAAAAGCAAGAGGACGGATTCTTTCCCAACTAGCTTTGGCTCTAGTAAACTACTAACCTGCAAAAACAGAAAAAAAAGAAAGGGGACCCAACAGAATGCTCAAATTATAGAACAATTCGGATATATCACACAAGTAAAATTTTGCTGAAGATCATCCAACAACGGTTACAGCAGTACATTGACAGGAAACTGCCAGAGGTTCGGGACAGATTCATTAGAGGACATGGAACAAGGGATATCATTATTGATGTCAGATGGATCTTGGCTCAAAGCAGAGAATACCAGAAAGATGTTTACTTGTGTTTATTTGACTATGTAAAGGTGTTCTACTGTGCGGACCACAATAAACGGTGGATCACCTTGAGAAGAATGGGAATTCTGGAACACCTCATTGTGTTCATGCGGAACGTGTACATGGATTGGGAGCTAGTTGTGAGAACAGAACATGGGAATACTGCATGGTTTAAAATCAGGACAGGTGTGTGTCAGGGTTGTATTGTCTCTCCATACTTATTCAATCTATATGCTGTGCGAATCATCTATGAAGAAGAGTATCGCATCAAGATTGGAGGAAGGCTTATTAACAACCTGTGGTATGTGGATGACACAACCTTGCTTGCTGAATCTGAGGTGCAATTGAAGCACTTGCTGATGAAGATCAAGGATTGTAGCCTTCAGTAGGGATTAAGTTTCAATGTAAGGAACAAAAATCCTCACAACTAGGCTAATAGGTAACATCATGATAAACAAAGAAAGGGTTGAAGTTGTCAAGGATTTTGTCTTACTTGGACCCACTAGCAATGCTCATATGGAAGCAGCAGTCAAGAGATCAAAAAACGTATTGCATAAAGTAAATGTGGTGCACAAGACCTCTTTAGAGTATTGAAGAGCAAGGGTGTTACTATGGGAACTAAGGTGTGCCTGACCCAAGCCATGGTGTTTTCCATTGCATCCTATGCATGTGAAATTTGGACATTGAATAAAGAAGATTGTAGAAGAATCTATGCATTTGAGTTGTGGTATTGGAGAAGAATATTGAAAGTACCATGGACTGCTAAAAGGACAAGCCAATCAGTATTGAAAGAAGTAAGGCCAGGATGCTCCTTAGAGGCAACGATGGCAAGATTTCACCTTATTTACTTTGGACATATGGTCAGGAGAGACTGGTCGCTGGAGAAGGACATCACGTTCAGTAAAGTGGAGGGGCGCGAAAAAGAAGGCCCTCAATGAGATGGATGGCCCGGTGGCGGCATCAGTGGGCTCGGGCTCAGGAACGATTGTGAGGATGGCGCAGGACCATGCATGCTGCGTTCTATTGCGCACAGGGTCACTGTGGGTCAGAGCTGACTGGATGGCACCTAAAAACACTACCTGTGATGTTTATCTTATAGCAGCACTAGATTATTAAGTCATAGTACATCTATAAATGTTGATATTATTACTAATGATGCAGGCCAACTAACACCTCAAATATATTCATTACAAACAGCCAAGGCAGGAAAGAAAAATATGATTTTTTTCTGACTCATGAAGACCCTATAGGACAGGGTAGAACTGCCCCAAGACTAACTCTTTACAGAGGTAGAAAGCCCCATCTTTCTCTTTCAGTGTGTCTGGTAGTTTTGAACTGCAGGCCTGTGGGTCACAACCCAAAATGTAACCACTATGCCACCAGAGCTCTTGGTATGTCTATAGGTATGGCTATTCTAATCACCTGGTGAGGAATATCAGGCTCATCTGATTCCTCTTCTTCCCTTACTATATACAGATGTCTACATTCATACATTCATAGTGTGTTTCCCATCTTTACACTTTGTTGGTCTGCTTCTGCTGTGAGACATATCATATCATGTCATGTCGGTATTATAGTGTAAACCTTTTGTGTCTTGCTGTACTGCAACCTTCTAGAAGGCAGGGAATGTTTGACTAAGATCTTGCAAATAGTTTGCTGTATTTGGTGAATCTGCTGGGAAATAAGTCTTTGAAATGTTAAAAAAAAAAGGTTACCTTGAGGACTACCATGAACCTGACCCATGATTGGGTTTTTTCAGTCAGGTTTTAAAACCTAGACATGAATAAGGAAGACTGAAGAAGAATAAATACTTCTTTTTTTAAAAAAAATCATTTTATTGGGGGCTTTTATCACAATCCATACATACAGCCATTGCATCAAGCACATTTGTACATATGTTGCCATCAGAATTGATGCTTTTGAATGACGGTGTTGGTGATGAATATTGAACATATACCATGAGCTGCCGGAAGAACTAACAAATCTCTCTGGGAAGAACTATAGCAAAAGAGGCCACAGAGGTAAGGATGACCAGACTGCATCTCATGTATGTGGTGTCAAAAAAGGCCAGGCCCTGGAGAAGCATGTCATATTCGGTCAAGGAGAAGGTCCATGAAAAAGGAAAGCCCCTCATGAGATGGATTGACCCAGTGGCTGTCACAATGGGCTCCAACATAGAAACAATTGTAAGAATGGTGCAGGACCAAGAAACGCTTTGCTCGACTGTACGTGGGGATGCTGAATTAGAACCACCTCAATGGCACCTAATAGATTATTCATTTCCTAGGGAAGCTACAAAGTACCACAAAGAGGGTGTCTTATGTGAACATAGATTTGTCCTTTCCCAGCTCTGAAGGTTAGAATTCTGAAATCAGGAGGTCACTCATATTGAGTCCTTTGGAGGACTTTGAGGGAAAGCCTAGTCCATGTCTATCCCGTACCTTCTGGTGACAATCGGTGATACTTGGTGTTCTTCGCTTGTAGAGGCCTTCATCTTCATAGAGTTGTCTGTCCTCTGTGTCTGTCTGTGGCTCTTCTTTTGGTAAGAATATCACTTCCATTAAATTAGGACCCTCCCTACTCCACTATGACCTCATGTTATTGTAATGAATAATCTCGTCAGAGACCCAATTTCCAAAAAGGTCACATTTCACAGGAATCTGGGGTTAGAACTTTAACTTCAACACACACTTTTAGGGAAGCGGGGAAACCAATTCAATCTATAACCTAGGATCCCCAAATGTGTTATATAAGATTTAACTGAACTCTCAGTGATTTCTTTGTTGATTATTCTTATCATGTCCAAACTTGCTGACAGCCAAAGCCCTCCTCAATCAATTTCATCATCCACTATGCCCCAGGACTAGTTTAGACAATCCAGTCTCGTCATGGTCCTGGCAAAATATAATGCTTATTGCTTTCTTGTGGCTGTGTGGAACATTTCACAAGCTTTGGAATCAAGGGCAACTATGTTTGAATGCCAAGTCTGCATTTATTAGAGGTGTATTTGTGAGAGAATGCCTCGTGCTCTTCCTGAGATCCAGTATCATTTTAAAAATGGAATTATAAAATGTAAAATTCCTTACAAACTATTTGTAACTTAATGATTGGGTGGTAGTTACATTAATTCATGTCAACTTGAAGTTAAATAAAACTGTAGGGGTGGTAGTCAACTTGTCAATCAAGTCACAGCCTAACGGTGCCTCCTTATGGACATGGCCTTTTCATAAGGAGGGCCCTGGGAACCTCCCCGCCCCGCCCCGCTTCTCTCTCTCTGCCCTCATCACCCTGCCTGCTGACCCTGGTTACTGCCAGAGCCCTGTGATGCGTCCACTGCCATTGGGTCTACACAGCTCTGTACTCATCAGGCTGTGATATTCCTGCATTGTGCATCAAGCTGGTGACTGCATGAGTCTGAAGAGGGATTCATGGACTTATACTGGACTTATGGGCTTGAGTTGGACTGGGCTGGAATGTTTTATTGATGCGTAATTATTTCTTGATATTTAAGCTCTCTTATGCATATGTATGTGTTACTGGATTTATTTCTCTAGTCATCTGGACCTAATGCAAGCTGGTACACACATTTCAGTTCCCTCCCTCACTTTCTTTGGAGGAGTTACTTATGCTGTTCTCCTATCTTCTGGAGATGCTGCCTCCTTTCCACCTCCTACCTTCTTACTTTCCACCTTTTAATAGTGTGCCCAGGTCCTACAGCTACCATGGGTCTTCCTCTATCATTTAACTCACATCGATTTCTCATTCATCCATGCATCAACCAGCCATTTCAACGTTGTTCCATTTAGTCTTTAAATATATACTGTCTCCTATCGTTAGCCTGTTGTTGCATATATTTGTGGTGTTCGTCTTGCTCATCACTATTTCCAGTTTCCCCCTCTTCTGGGAACAATAGAAATGCCTTTCCTTACCTCTTGAAATGAACCATGCTAAGTAACTTGCTTTAGCTAATCAAGTGTACGTAGAATTGCCAACAAGAGTCACCTCCAGGCATAAACTTGAAGACTCAGGCAGATTCTCGTGATTCTCTTCCTACCATTACACAGGGGTGATTCTCAGTCAACCTGGGTCCTTGAGTGAAAGTGGCATGGAACAAAGCCCTACTCATGAAAGATATATAATATGTACAAGAATTAAGTATTGCTTTAAGCCTCTGAAACTGTGGCAGCAATCAATTGGTCAAGCTTAACTGATACATGCATTGTATTGCCCTACTAAGGTTATCAAGTGTAAGGACTATGTCTTTACTTGATCCTCATGTATCACAGTACCTCAATGGGTCTAGTGTTCATACTTTGCTCTTGTTGCTGTTGTTACTAGCTGCCATTGAATCAGTTCCAACTCATAGTGATCAATCAGGATGTCCTTCTCCAGGTGTCCTCTTGACAACATGTTCAAAGTGTCTGAGAAAAAATCTGGTCAACTTCAGTTCTAAGGAGCATTCTGGGTGCATATGCTTCCTCCCAGACAGACTTGTTCTTCTGGAAGTGCATGTTACTTTCAATATACTTCTCCAGCATCAAGGAAACACAGAAGCCGTGACAGTACCATAATCAGACAGAAGAGTGATGGTCTCACAGTTTAACCCAACCCACTGCTATTAAGCTGATTCTGACTCAGAGCAACCCAAAAAAGACAGAGTAGAGCTACCCCTTCGAGTTTCTCAAAGTCTTTAGAGGAGCAGAGCAGAACTGCTGGGCTGGCCATTTAACAGCTCAATGCACAACCCACTACGCCACCAGAGTTACTTTGGTTTCAGTTTTACCCATTAGCATCAAGTTGACTGTGGACTGCCCCATTGGAAGTACACAGCCTCGTCTTTCTCTCTCAGAACAACTGACTTTGCAGCCCAATGAGTAACCCACCAAGTCACAAGGTTAGCAATCCAAATTCAAGGAGCCATCTCTAGTGGAAGACTCTGTGTGTGTGTCCACTCTGGGAGAAGATCCTTGTCTCAGCTTTTATTTCTTGGTCCTTGGCGATCTTCATGTGGCATGGCATCTATCTCCGCTTCCAGCTGCTCTTTGATCTGAATTCACGCTTTTGTATTTCAGAAGAGATCAGTTTAAAGCACACCCCACACTCCAACACTAATGTAACAAAGAAAACCCTATTCCCAAATGAGATTATAACCACCGGTATAAAACTCAAACCAAGCTCACTGTCATCAAGTTGGTGCCATCATAGAGACCCTACAGGACACAGTGGAACTGTCCCTGTGAGTTTCCAAGACTGTGACTCTATAGGACTATAGAGCCCTGTCTTCCTCCTGTAGAGCAACCGGTGGTCTCAAAGTGCTGGCCTTGCCATTAGCAGCCCAACTTGTAACCACTCCACCACCAGGGATCTTCCAAGGATTTAACTTGTTTCCCGGGGGACATCATTCCGTCCAGGACAACCCAAACTCACATAAGGCTCAGGCACCTTAACTAGTTTACTCTTAACAGCATGAGATGAGGGACTGAAGGTTCAAAACAATTGCATAGCTTGTCTGAGAGCACATAGTTGGTAAAAACCAAAGCCCAAACTCAAATCCAGATCTTTTATGCTCCACTGTACTGCCTTGAGAAGGAGATCTGTGCTGTTTGCCTGAGGGACAAGGACTAAAGAAAGAAGGCCTAAGGCTAAAGAAATGAAAACTCAGACAACTGAAGTCACACTTCTGATGTGGCAAATATGGTTTCTTGGTTACAGTGAAAAATACATGCTAAAGTCACAGGGGAATGCAGGTGGAGTGAGAGCGGTCTGAGAAATACCAGTGGTAGGTATGAGAGGCCAGAAAAAAGAGGTGAGATTTACTGGCATTGGAACTAAGGAAACATGGTAGTTCTCTGAGCTCCTGATGAGACCTTCACTCTAGTTGTACTGAAGTGTGTCCGCACTGAATGAATCAGGGTTAGAAAGAAGCAATGTGGAGCTACTGGAAAGGAGACACAGGGCCACCCACAGGGTGTCAGCTGGGTGTCACTATCTGCATGTGGCCTAGAAATGCCTTAAATGACTTGGGTTCTTTTATTGAAGGCGGAGATTCAATATACAAACACAAAGGAAGTGTTAAGCCAACTGAGTTTGTTACCCACAGGTCCCAGAGCAAGGGTGCACACAGACCCAGGAAAGGACAGTCAGTCAGTCTTCTCCCCTGCATCCCCCAGGTCAGAGAAGGAAGATGGCAACAAGCACCTCGCACTTACAAGGCCATCTGGGCAGTGGCCACCAGCTTCTGAGGGCTAACTTCTAATGGACTACTTCACAAAGTAACCCGGGAAACAGGTGGGTGGAAGAGAGCAGGCCCTCAAGACTAAGGTTTTATCAACTGTCCAGATTTTAGGGATAAGCCAGACTGAAATGGACCAAAGGTCTTAGATACCCAGACAGGAACCTGTAAAATGGCAGCTTCCATCTCAGGGGGAAGGGCCAGAAGAGACGGGTTAGGAGATGCAGTATGAGATGGGGCTCTAAATGAAAGGAGGTGATGGTGGGAATAAAGGGAATAAAACCATCTGAGCAAGCCTGAGTAGTGGCACAGAGGTGAATCAGCAGGGCTTGGTTGAAGATCAGATAGAAGTGATAGGGAAGAAGAGTCAGAGATGACTGTAACTTTCCCAGGCATCGTGAATTTGGCAAGAAACTTCTTGCCATTGTAATAGCTCAGGGCTATCTTTGACAACACTTTGCATTTTTGTAGCCCCTTTCGTCAAATTACTGGAATCTATTTAACAGATGAGGAAACTGAGACTTGGAGAGCTGCGGGTGAGTTGATCTCTCAGCTGGTAAGGGTGGGAGATAGGTCTCGGAGATATTGATCTTCTATCTCACTGTTCCCTTTTCACTCTGATAATCCATTATCATCTTCCAAGCAAACAGCCAGGAGCAAAGAGGTTGAGATAACAGATAGAGCTCATTAACGGAAAGAAAATACATTGCGGAAGAAGGAGCCAGATAACTTGGGCTTCCTGTTTGAGACCCTGTATTAGACCCTCATATACACTCCACATTCAGGTAGACTCTGGTTGACAGTTTTCTGTAGAATAAACACAGACCAACAGGCTCCAAGAGAAGAGCAGGTGGCCAGCCTGGACCTGGAGACTATGGTACCAAACCCCTCAGAAGAAATGGAAGTCATCAGGGGGGAAATTCTGATGGAAGAGGTACAGCAGTGCCATAACAATATAGTCATTAAGAAAATATAGTGATTGCATGATGATAGTTAACCAAACCCAGCCTTCTTCCTTTAAGCCCTACCCTTCAAGCAAGGGACACAGTAGGAAGTTTTCAAGGTTAAGAGGTTGAGTCTTACCATCCAATTTTGACCCCAGGTCCAAGAGCACTGGCATTTGTGAGTGTCCTAGAAGGCTTCCACAGAAAAATGTCACTAAGTGGGTGGCTTCAAGGACAGAAATCCATTGTCTCCGTTTTGGAGGCAAGTCCAAATTCAGATGTGAGCAAGACCTTGCTCTCAGCCCACCCCAGCTTCTGATCCCCCGGATGTTCCTTCAAATGCCTTCTTTAGCTGGAGATACACCTTCATGAGCAGTCAGTCTCTCTCTACTGTGTGTGATTTTGTTTCTGCCTCCGTTCTCCCCTTTTATTAAAACAAATCTCAAAAAGGATTAGGGCCTACTCCAGTCTGACTAGGTTCATTTAAATGATAACAGCTGCAGAGAAAATCCTTCCTCCCAAACAAGGTCGCAGCCATAGTTATCAGGGATGAGGACTTCAACCTGTCTTTGAAAGAAGGGGCACAGTCCGTAACGTTAAGGTTCACGAGGCTTGGGCCAGTCGTGATACCAGCTCCATCAAGAGCAGTTCTCATCAGAAAAAGGATACAGACACATCTGAATTCTCCAAACTCTAAATGAAGCATGCGTTCACCAGCTCCTGTCATGTCAACATTTTCATGTCCCATTTTGGTTATCTTTTTTTAATTGTAGTGGACTAGAAATTAAAAAAATAAAGACACTTTTAAGGTTTGATTTGGAATATCTAACAAACAATGAAGGCACAGAGAATCCCTTTTGCTCTGTGTCTGAAAAATAGACTACTCTGGCCACATAGATATGGATATGTGTGTGTGTGTGTTTGTTTTGTTTTTTAATCTTTGTTCTCAAGTCCCCGTTAGGAATCTGATTGTTCTTGCCATCAAGTAACATGAGAACGGGGTTCAAAGCATGACGACTGAGTGACAATATGCACAAGCGCCCATGAACTCATCCGAGGAGCAAGAATTAACCAGGACGACTGCACAATGGTCTGAACTGTTCTTACTTTCCATTTCTACTCAAAGCCAAACGGAAGATGCATATGTTCTGCTGCCAGCAAGCTAATACCAAGAGCTTCCTTGAGACGCCTTTGTAATTTGTCTCATGAGGAACAGACTAGAGCACCTGCATTCGCCGTCGCGCATTGAGATTTATGTAACAGACTTTGGACACACTCCTCTCTGTGATCCTATTTCCTAAAAGACTGCTATAATATGAGTCGTTCTACTTAGAACATAGATATAGATGTTACTGTGTGACCTCGTGACCACAGCGTGTCTCTGTCCTTGTCAGGACCAAACCTACTTATTCTATTAATTACTTTGTAATTACCCTCAAGTCACTTCATGGGGGTAAACGTATTTCCTATGTGGAGTTTAAGCTTCCCAAAGTGTTAAGTCCTATTTTCCCATTTTCAGGATCAGGGATACAGAAAAGTTCTTATTAAATCCCTCCAGATGAGACAGGGCAGGAGAAAAGACCTTCATACATGGAAATGGAGGTTTCTTGGGGGTGATGGGGGAGGTGGGGGCAGGGAGGCATTCTTCCTTTGCTATAGAATGAGTTCTCTATGGGCTTGGATTTCAATTACCCAGGAGTTCTGACAATCTCCATGACCATAGAGTGAAAACTGTTTTTCACACAAATACAAATCTTTTAAAATACTGAATTGAACTGGATTGCCACATACACTGAAAACAGTTCTTCACTTTTAAAAAAGAGTTTCAGACAGCCTGTTTAAATTTCTCAAACATCTGTGCCTAAACTGCTTGGAAAACTCACCCTCCAGCACTTAGACACAGTCTCTAAGAGTCTTTTGCCAGCCTGCTTATGAAATACTCAAAGAAGAATAAAATAAATTCTCAAAGCAAGTGCTCCCTTTCTGCAGGATTACATATGATTGCTTAATTTCTCTTTTATTTCAAATGTCCCAAATATGGCTTTCATTTCCAAGACATTCCCCATGATGTGAAATGAGGTGGGCTGGAAGCGAGTGACTAGGATGGGCAGGTGGCAGAGGCCTCTCTTACGATCCTCTTTCCAAGCACCAACAGCCCAAAGCCTGAAGCCCCAGTCAGTTCTGTCCAGCCAAACACTCGTGAGATTTTGTTTCCTTCCGAAAAACGAAACAACCCCGAACCTGCCCACCTTATTCAGAGTTGGCAGGGACTTTCGAGAAAATGGCACAGGACACTAATGATCAACACAAGGACTACCTCCTCACCTCGCTGGTGGGCTGCTCTCCCTCTGTGAAGCCTTCTAATGGCAGAAACGTACCTCCTCAAAGAGCACATGGATTTCCATGTATTAGCTCGTCTTCATTTTCCACCCAGTCTGCTTCCTTGTAACCCGACTGATCAGACCTCTCCCACCCTGGGGAGCTACCCAGGCTAAGTCAGACTCCGCTTTCCCGTGCGGGACACTGAGATAGAGAAAATGATGGTCAAGCGCACTCTTGAGTGTGCCCTTTGTCCTCACACAGTTTATCTACAAATATGCTTTACGAAACACCTCTTCTATTGACTAGGTGTGACTGGTTTCTTTGTTTTTTAAGGAGTGGTTCTTAGGTTAAAATAAATGAAGCCATTTTATTTACTGCAAAGCTTTTAATAGCTACTGTGAACTGTGAGACTTTATTAAAGTGTATAGACTTGAATAGTCTGTACAGAGTTTCAAATAATTTGACCATGAATTCTATGTATATTAACACACGTACTGCATGAGTGATTTCTTTTAGTAGAATCCACACAAAGCTGATGGATGAGAGGCACAGGTTAATGATGGCCCAATGTCCAACTTTTCCAAACTGCTGTCCCACTCCATGACCCCCTCGACATCACTTACTCCCCTCCCCTCTGTACTTTTCATCCTGTCTCTGGGTTCCATAATTGGCTGCAATATCACAGAATTCATGAACCACCAAGAAAATGGCTCACACAGTTGTGGGGACTGACTCCCTTCCCGGTCCTATCAACTCTAGAGGACAGTAGCACTCTCACGGGGGTCATTGAAACTGGAACTCTACAGAAGTAGAAAACCTCATCTTTCTCCCTCCGAGTGGCTGCTGGTTTCAAACTGCTGACCTCGTGCTTAATAGACCAGAGAATAATCCACTACACCATTAGGCCTCCCAAATCTGTGGGTCAAGCATCAAACTGGACTCATGATTGTTGGGATTAATGAACTCACAAGACTGTGAAAACTGGTGAATCAGTTCAGATGACAGGTAGCTGGCTCAAATTCCAAAAACTAGAGGCAGATGTTGCTGAGCTGGATGAAGCATCCATAGCACAGGAGAAGTTTGCCAGAGCATTCGGATCTTCTGAATGTAAAGCATACTCTCAAAGAAACGCCCTGTACTTGATTGAGGTGGTTCCCAGGGTGTGGAGGGTGGGGACAGGGGTAAAGGTAGTGACTTGAGTCACATTCTCTAGTCAGGAAGTCACTCAAGATACGTTCTACCCTAATCCTGCTTCATTAATATAATATAAGTCCGTCTCAAATGGGATCATAACCACAAGAATAGAGTCATGTCACAAAATGGAAGATAATTACATCAGATCACAAAACGGAAGATAACGACATCATTATATAACTTCCCAACTACATAGCGGCCAAACCATTGAAAACCACTGCCCAGTTAAGGTGACAAATAATCTTAACCATCAAAATTTCATATACTTTATTTACATTAGTGGCAAGTTATCCAATTCCCCAGTGGGCTACAACCACATTATTTGTATAGTCCCACCCTCCTGGGAGGAACCCATGTGGTATAGTAGTCTCACACTGAGCTGCAGTCCTCATGGTCAGCAGTTCAAAACCCCAAGCAGCTCCGTGGGAGAAAGACTGGGCTCTCTACTCCTGTAAACAGTCACTGTCTTGGGAACCCACAGAGGGTCACTGTGAGTCAGAATGGACTCCGTGGCAGTGAAGAGGGGTGGGTTTGTTGTTGTTGTTGTTGTTGTTTTGTGTTTATTGTGGGGGAGTCACAAAGACTCTGGATGGAATGCCTATTGCATAATTCACTGCATCACTAACTTTTTAATGCTCCCTTGTGCTCACATGAGTGCACCTCCCACCCCAGCCCACCCCACACCCTCTATCTGTTGCAAATGTTTTCTGTTTATTGTCACGGTGTGCCCTCAAGTGTGAGAGTCACACGCTACCATTTATTTCTCCATTCTAATGTAGATTGACTCTATGGTTTACAGATTTGTGCTGTCCAAACCACGCTACACTTAAAGTCTTGTTCATGGCTCCTGGTGCAGAGCTTCAAGTTCCCTAGGAAAAGCGCCATAATGTGTGATTCCTGGATCAAGCATAGTGACATTACCGACTTTACCAAGGAAACTTCTTTTCCAACAGGGTTACACCTATTTACACTCAAATTAACGATGTCTGAGTATTCCTATTGTTTTGTTTTCCTGGAGGAATCTTGGTGGCTTACTCAGTTAACTATTGAATTGCTGACCACGAGAGGCAAACCCACCAGGCTCTCTGAGATGGGGCTGTCTGTAGACTCAGAGCCTCAGAAAGCCAAGGAGCAGTTCCGCTCAGTCCTTATACTTAGGACTTTGGTTTGATTTTTTTCGTTTTTATATATGTGATAACATTTAATATCATAGCATTTGTTAATTTTGGCAAATCTGGTAGATGTGAAACGGTAATTGTAATATTGCTTATACGACATTACTTATATGACTTATGGTTGGGCATCATTTTATTTTTATTAACCACTCCTCCTTCCTCTCTGTGAAATTCTTTTTCATATCATTTGTCTATTGTTTATAACCGCTTGTTGGTTTTCTTCTTATAAATGCACAGAAGTTTCTTGTATAGTTCAGATATAAATTCCTTATAATTACTATATTGCAAATATTTCCTACCAATCGCTGGGTCTTATTTTCATTTTTTTATAGTATCTTTTCAAGAAAAGAAGTTTTATTTTAATACAATCAAATTTTCCAGTGTAATTGTATAAGGGCTTCTTCCTTGGAATCTTGTTTAAGAAAGCCTTTTTAACTTCTCCCACTGTCAAAAAGCATTCTCATATATTTCCCTTTAATTGTTTTATTGTTATTCCTTTTCGGTTGAAAACTTACATCCATATAGATGGATGTAGGTAAGTGATAGTCGCTTTTTCCCCCATATGAATAAAAAAAAAAATCTCAAAGTTCATGTTTAAATGGCCCATCTTTTCCCAATTGTTTTTCAATGCCAGTTCTTTAATAGATTCTATCAGATGTGCTGCATCTCTCTGAGCTCTCTGCTCTGTTCATCTAGGGTACTTTTCTATCCCTGCATCCAAATCAGTCTCAATGGCTACAGCTGGATCTTTGGCAAAGCAAGTTCCTTATGTTATTTTTCTTCAGGAGCATATTGGCTATTTATGGCCTTAAATTTTTTTATTGTAAATTAGGTGGGGGTTTACATATCAGATAATTATTTTTGCTGACTACAACTGTAACAACTTTTCAACCCTCCCAATAGCTTGCATGACAAAATAGAGATAGGCCAAACTATTTATTGCTTTTATTCATCCAGGTAGATTTTTAAAATAGCTAACCAGAGTCTCCCTGAACTCCCCTTGGGAATTTTAAAAGATTGATGTTGAATCTGGATTGATTTGGAAAAATTAACAGCCTTATAATGTTGAGTCTCTCAGTCCATGTCCATAATGTTTCTTTCCGGTATTCTAAGTTTTCTTTAATATCTTTCAACATTTTTACACTTCTTCATAAACATCTTTCACTTCCTTTGCTAAATCTATTCCTAGGGGCCTTATTTGTTTGTATTTTGGGTTGATGCTTTAAATTCTTTGTTAGGGGACAGAGGAATCCTTCCACACTCTGTTTCCTTCCATGTGCAGGAAGCTTTACCTGTAAAACAATCTTGGCTTCTCTCCACCCATCACTCGCTTCGGCCCTGGAGGAGGAGAATAGACATAATCTGATTGATGGTTTGGAAGGATAAACTTGGCTTGCATGCCCAGCCGCTTCTTCCCTTCCTCTTGGGGACTGCTCTCTGAGAACATGTGGTCTTGATTATCCTAAGCCATGCAGAAAGCGTAGTCCCTTCCTCTGTAGGAGCCGTCTTTGGAGTTCCTATGCAGTTAGTGTCTTCTAACTCTCTAATTCAGAATTAAAGATTTTGAAACCATCTCTGTTATACACAGACGCAAGGTCCATTCTTCCAAACCAACATCATTGATAAATAAAGTGTTTCAGCTCCTGTGGGCTTATTCTTTCTCCTGCTTCATGCTCAGGCTGGGAATAAGTATGCTATTGCTTAGGCACCCTCAAACTCAATGGAAATAAATTTGCTACCTGGACGCTGCCATGAGTTTGGCTAACTTAGGAGTCCTAGTGGCACAATAGTTAAGCACTCAGCTGCTAGCCAAAAGATTGGTGGTTGAACCTGATCCAGTGACTTCAGACTTAATGATTTGTTTCCACAAGCACTGCAACCTAAGAAATCCCAGGGGGCTGTTCTACTCTGTCACATGGTCTCACTGAGTCAAAATCAAATCAACAGCACTTAACAAATAAAACAATATAGATCAGTGTATCATTTGCAATGATCAGTGTCATGGTTTACTTTCTAAACCTGAAATGGTTTTTTTTAACTTTTCATTGCGAATTTGGCAAAAGTTTGTAGAGCATATCAATTTTCTATTCAATAATTCATACATACTCTGTTTTGTATTGTTGATTGCAATCAATAACTTCACTTATCCCACTTCATTCTTGTATTTTCTGTTTTTATTCCACCTCCTTCCTATTTCCTCTGAACATTGTCCTTCAGTAAATGCTGCCCTTTTCATCAGAATGTTTGCTTGTACTAAAGTGTGCATGCCTCCCTAGAGTTCCCCTTATAGACATGTCTACTGAGTGACGGAGTGGAGCCATCGTGGGACGATAAGTTGATTCCCAGACCTGAAGGATAAGTAAGGGCCACAGTCTTCAAGTGTCCACTAGTCTCTGTCTGACCAATAAACCGAGTATTTTGTATGACTCTCCCCCACCAACCGCCCTTCAACCTGGGCATCTATGCATGCACCTACTCTTGTTCACTCTTACTGAATGATTATATAATTCAATTTACCTCTGTTTTCTCAAACTCTTGCTCTCCTCCTGGTGTTTTCTTTTGCATTCATTATTTTGTTGTTGTTGTTGACATGTATTTTACCTTCCCCTTCACACATGTTGCCACATATCTACCTTCTAGCCAAAAATTTACTCCTTTGCTCTCCCATCCTCAGTACCCATCCAAACAGTTGCCTTTAGTATTATATGAAAACCTATTTCTTTTTGTACTTTTACCATAATGATTGCATAAATTATTTGTCTTTCATTATTGACTTATTTCACTCAGCATAATATCCTCCGGGTTCACCATGTTAAGCGGTATTTCACAGGTCCATTGCTGTTCCTTAAGGATGCAGAGATTCTGTGTGGTGCATATGCACTATAACATGCTTGTCCATCTTTCCACTGATGGAAGTTAGATGGTCTTTCTTGCTCTTGTGAAAATGCTGCAGTGAGGCCTGTCTGGATAGGACAGGCTGGATGAACAATCTGGAGGAGAAAACAACGGGACTGACAGTTCCGGGGGGACATGGGAGAGGGG
>NW_022111366.1:7796191-7831640 GCF_000313985.2 Echinops telfairi
GGAGGAAGCATTTAGGAACTAGAGGAAAGTTGTATGTTTCATCGTTGCTACACTGCACCCTGACTGGCTCGTCTCCTCCCCGAGACCCACTGTAAGGGGATGTCCAGTGGCCTACAAATGGGCTTTTATATCATATCATCCCCTTGCCTGTTTGCCTCCATGATTTCTGCCAAAAAATCAGTTTGATATTATTGGTTTTCCTTTGTAAGTAACATTTCATCCCTAAGTGCTCTCAGAACTTTGGTTTTGGAAAGTTTGATTATGATATGTTTTGATGATTTTCCTTCAAGATCCTATTTAGGGGTCATTGAGCTTCTTAAATGGGTATCTTCTCATCTAATGGTCTTATGTAAGTTTTCAGCCAACAAATTGTGATAATTTTTTCTGTCCTTTGTGTGTGTGCATTTTCCTATTCTGGAATTCTGAGCACACTTAAATTATTGCTCTTGATGGTGTCCCACATAATTTGTATGGTTCATTGTTCTTCATTATTCTTTTATGATTGTTCCTCTAACAAATTGTTGTTTCAGGGATTTGTCTCCAATGTTATTTATTCTGTCTTCCATTGATTCAATGCTACTCCTTTGTCCTTTCAACGTGTTACCTATTTCTAAAATTTTACTATTAAATTCTGGATTTATATTTGCTGTTTTCATATGGTTGTTAATTTCTATTTACTTTGTCAATTTGCTTTTGTATTGATTTTCTGAAAATTTGAGCTTGTTACATTTCTTTGATCTCTTTCTTACTTTGTCTAAGAGTCCTTGATATAATTGTATTGAATTCTTTATCAAGTAGTTCTCTAAGTTTTACTGTTTCTTTGGATGAACTGAAGACATTGCATTGTTATTTTATTTACTTGATGATTTGTGCTTTGGTTTGTTTCCTCCTGTTTTTCTCATTTGCTTTGTGTTGATATATCCAGGTGGGGAGGGCAGGTTTACTACTCTGGTTGTTTGTTTAACAGCAATAGGGCCTGTGTCTCTGGGTGGTGTGGTAGTGGGTGAGAGTGTTTGCTCAGGTCTCTGTTTACTTTTCATGTGGGACAGTTAAAGGCGCACTGGGCATATTAATCAAGTGGTGCAAGAGCAGGTGGATAGTGGCCTGCACGCAGTGGGTGTGGTGGAAGGTGGGGTGCATTAGTTAATTATGCCAACCTGGCCAATCAACACATGTGGGGCTAATTGAAAGGCGGAGGGATAAATGGGTGGTGAGCCTCGCCTTTCTAGTTCTCGGGTCTCTTGCTTTGTGATGGTCGCACCAGGGTGCAGCTGCCTTAGCAGTTCCCTGCTTCAGCTTGCAAGTTTGACTTCCTACAAGACATTCCCAAGTAGAAGTCACATGGACCTATCCCGATACAGCCCTGGGTGCTGGAGCAGCCGTGTGGAGATGTATGCCAGGCAGCGCTGAGATGCTTATTCGTTCACTGACTCAGCTTTCCTCCTGCAGTCGGCATCATTGCCTCTGTTTTGTGAGGTGGAGGACTTTGTGGACTGGTGTTGGGGAAATGGGTTAATGTTGGACTTGTGGGCTTGGGCAGCATTGGGTTGGGATGTTTTCATGATGCGCACTTTCTTTGCATAAAACTCTCTTATACATGAGTTGCTGTGGCTTTGTTTCTCTAAAGTACCTAGGCTAATACATGGGGCATGGACGACAGTATAGGGGATGCAATTGCTACCCCCTACTAAGTAGACAAAAACAGGTGGGGGAGGAGTAAAACAAACAAACAAACAAAATAAAGCAATGCAGCCACTGGTGCAAGCACAGGCCACCAGCCATGTAGGCAGCAAGAGCATACACCACACTGTCCACAGGACAGCACAGTGCAGATGGTGGAAGTGGCAAGTGTGCAGCTTATGGCCTGCAGGAGTGAGTGTCACTGAACACAGCCAGGAGGCACGTGACACTCGATCTGCTCGAAGGTGTAGACACAGGGATTGCAGATGAGTAGTATAGAATGTGCCTCACCGATCACAGAAGTGGTAGGGGCATGTCAGTGGGTCCACAGGACCTCATTGCAGAATACCAGGGGAGCGGAGCAGAGGGTGACTGCAAGAGGAGAGGCAGGCTGTGCAAACCACCAGGCAGAAGAGGGCCAGCAGGAGGTGGGTGGTGATGTCACATTTTTGGTCACAGGGAGATTGTGGGGGTAAGAGATTTTACTCCTCTGTTCGCTAGTGTCTGTAGGCAGCACTGGGGGACTCCTAAGCAAGTTCAGCCAGTCATCTGCTCAATGCATCTTGCTCAATGCATCTGCTCAATGCATCTGCTCAATGCAAGGGGTGTGGAGTCCCTTGAGAGCAGCCTCCCCAACTAATACCCCATAGTCCCTCCCCACTGAAAGGTTTCTAACCCAAATGACTAAGCACCACTGCTCGTGCGTGAGTCTCTCCCTGCAGAGTTACTGACTCCCTCCCGAATCTGTGGTTGCCTGGGTCTTTGGAGCTCTTGCCCTCTTTTCTGCACTTCCCATCCTAGATTAACTCATTGTGATCCACTCTGGGTTTGTTTGAACTCTCTCTGTCTTATCAGGGATTCCATAAAGTTCCTTGCCTATGTTCCTCACCCAGAGCATTGCTTAGTCAAAGGCCGTGCTAGCAACACTCCTCTCTTTACCTCCTCATTCTGGCAATTATGCTTATGGTTGTTGGGTTTTTGTTATCAGTGTCTGATCCAGGCCTTTTCCTTGCATTTGAAGTTCAAGGTTCCTGGATTACTCTCTGTATCAATACCTGTTTCACTTGGTCGCTGTTGTAAAGGAGCAGTATGGAGTGTCTAACTTGTCTGCCACTTCAGGTCCACCTCTCCGTTTGAGCTCCAACCACCTATTTTTGCTATTATTGTTGTTTGTGCTTTTGGTGTCAAATCTAAGAATCTATTGTCAAATACAAGGTCCTGAAGGTCAACTCATATGTTTTCTTCTAAGAATATTATGGTTGTAGCTCTTATATTTGGGTCACTAATCATTCTGAGTAGTTTTTGCATGTGATGTGAGGTAGGTGACCAGCTTTATTCTTTTGCTGGTGTTTTGTTTTTTGTTTTGTTTTTTTAATAAATCTTGGCAGATAGTTTTCAATGTTATGTGTACTTGTTTGTTTTTTTAATAACTCAACTTAGACTTTGTTAGCCTTCTTAGATTTGATTGCATTAATTTTAATTCCTATCTTCATGATTTTTCCCATTCTTTCATATTTTGGCTTGGATTTGCTATACTTTTTCAAACTTAATTTATATTTCAGTATTAAATGCCTGTTTTAATCTAGATGTTTATAGTTATGCATTTCCCTCTGATTACAACTTTAAGTGCCTGGCACAAGTTTTATTTTGTTGTTATTGTACTGTTTTTATCTCTTTCAAATACCTAATTATTTTATAGTAAAATAAGGCACAAATATTTTTTAAAAACCTACACAAATGCATGGCTTAGTAAAACACATTCAGCCCTTACTTATTGATATGATTAGGTTCTAAAAACCAGGTTGTTGTGCAAAAGTCAGAAATGCAGGGAAATGGAGGGTAAGCACATCACTTCATCCCCTCACCTGTACTTTGAATATTCTGTCAAGCCCTTGCTTGATGTCACCTGGCATCCTCCCCTTCCCCTCAGAAGAGCTTGTCCCCACCTCTGCTCACAAAGAAGAGTCACCCAGTCTTTCAGAGTCTGGGAAGCACAAGTGGGCCCTCCTCCAAATCCCTCACCATATTTTCAGGATGAATGCCCCCAGATCAATCCTTTATGCTCTTAGAATCTTTGTAGGGGTTCACTGTCTAAATGGAGGGCCTAGGTGCCGGGGAGGGGGAAGGGAGGGGCAATGCTTACTGGGTCCCCCATGACCCTTTACTTGAGCATCCCCCTGCTCTCTCTGGACAACCTGACCCTTCTCATGTCCCCAGGAGAATCAACAATCCAGAGCTTCTTCCAAGTACATTATGTCCAGGCCCAGCCTCTGCCCATGCCA
This sequence comes from Echinops telfairi, assembly GCF_000313985.2. Classification (NCBI taxonomy): domain Eukaryota; kingdom Metazoa; phylum Chordata; class Mammalia; order Afrosoricida; family Tenrecidae; genus Echinops; species Echinops telfairi. The sequence continues at coordinate 7,800,154 of NW_022111366.1, forward strand.
TTAGATTGAAACTGTTGCTGACCACTCACCCATTGACCCTGCTCTGTCCAGGTATCCTGTTCCACATTCGTCTGTGCCCCTCTAGCAGGAAACTTGAGAGAAGCATACAGAACTGAAGAAGTGTTGGCTAGCTGACATAGGGTTCTACAGGTCCTGAACATCCAACTGTTTCAATTCCAGACTTCTAACTGCAGACCTGGGACCAGTTTCCTTTCCTCCCTAAACCCAAGGGTGGCCTGCCTTCAGAACAATAACTATTATTGACCTAAGTGGGCACCCCAAAACTCACCAAACTTTGTCCCATTCCCACAAACTTCACTGCAGCCCCCTCCTTCTGGCATCCCGGTGGCTCTGGAAGACTGCTCCCTCTTCCTTCCCAGGCAGTAGATGACGATGCAATACCAGCATCCTTTCTATGTACATATGGAGTCTGTTTGCCAGGGACCCTGTTGGGTCCCTTGATATTTGTTATTGTCTGTTGTACATTGTTAATGTGCAAAGTACTTGGATAGTAGATTTTTGTTTGTTCATCTTACTACTATTGTAAGTGTGAAATGTTGGCTAACAGGAGAGTCAACAATGAGGAAAAGGTGTATTATTAAAGGTAACTACAACCAAAGATGCAAAAAAATGACCGAGTGGTGGTGTTGTCCTACTTCATCTCATGTCACTCTAACTTCATGAGTGGGGAGAAGAATCATCATCCTCAACAACCCCTCGCTAATTTCGGATGGAAGTCAAGCATAGCTCCTCTCTCCAAGCTTTTTACCAATTCTATCGCCACTGGCACTCTCTACTTCTCTGTTGGGTTCAATAATTCATTGCAATCGCCATGCAGAACTCACCGACTATACTCAGAGCCATGAGATTAATTAAAGAAGTAGTAATGATAAAAACTCAACCAGAATCAGCAAACCACAACTTGGGAACAAGATCAGGAAGTATGGAGGCAAAGTATCCCTTCTTCAGTGTAGGATAGCCTCTTCACCCCATCTTGGTCATGAGGGGTTCCTCTTAACTCCTAGAGGACTGGCTCTTTTAGGCCCCCTCAGGATAAACTCGCTCTCTTAGCCCTTAGCTCCATTTAGTGGCCAAGTATTACCAAGCTTTTAGCTCTGCCTATAGGTGCCCAGAGGCATCCCACTCTACCCGGAAGCCTCCTGCCCTAAACTTACCCCTAGGTTGAGACATGCACAATAGCCTTCCTGCTCTGAATCAGGTGACCAGCCTCTGGATTCTGCTGCTGCTGTTTCTCTGACTTTGCTTCTTGCCACATCCAGTGCTATAATTCTCTCTATACCTACTTGGTCTAGAAGATTATCAGTGTAGGAACCCCAGGTCCAAAGGATACATTCCATTCCCAGCTCTTCATTCTTGATGGTAGTGAAGTCTCCCTTTCCTGTCTTTGAGATAACTAATTTAAACCTAGAAGGATGCCAAAATCAATCCTCTAATTAGCAATCTATGCACCTTTGTGGCACAACCCCACTTTATTTAATCAGCAATAAGCTGTCCAAGCCACTTGGTAGGCCACCAGTACCTTATCTGCTTACCAAAACCAACAAACAAGCCCGCTCATACATAGGGTTTCCAAGGCTGTAAATCTTTATGGGAGCAGAAAGCCTCATTTTCCTCTCTTAGAGCAGCAGATGGGTTTGAATCAAAAACTTTTCAGTTAGCAAGCAGTTCATTGCTTACCTGACTGTGCCAAAATAGTTCCACCCAATTATTATAGAGGAGTCACAAAGGATAAGGCTACATTTACCACATTAAGTAATTCTTAGATAAGAAAAAAATAGAACTCTACTGTCCCTATATCCTAGTTCTCCATGTGCCCTCACCCATCTATGACCCATCTCCTCCAAAAATAACTATATCTTGACTTTTATGGTAATCACATTCTTATGTTTGATTTTTGTTTTTTATCAAGGTATTTGTTTAGTCCAGGTTGACTAGAAAAACAAATTCAAAGATACTCCCTCTCCTGGTACCAATTGTGTTAGGCAGATTTCTCTAGAGAAACAAAACAAGGACACTTATGCATATATGCGCATATATATATATATATATATACATACATACATACATATAAATGGATAGGTTTATACAGTGAGAAGAAGTACAGCCTCTAATTAGTCCACACAGCAGTACAGAGGGCTCAGTTCAACTCACTTTTGTGGACCAGTTAATAAACTGAAGGTTCTTCAACTCAGTTGGGCTGTCAATCCAAGGTCAAGGAAGCAGAAATTGGAGTCTGTCCTCAAGGCAAGACAGGCAAAGTCGCCTGAAGGCAGCAGACAGCAGGGTGGGGCAGCAACAGTCAGCACCGGGAGTTTAATGAAGCAGGCCTCAATGGGATATTTAATTCAAGTGATATACACAGGGCTACACGACCTGCCATCCTCAAGCTCAAGCAATATACGTTGTACACACCAGCAGCATAGCGAAGCAGGTCTTGAAGGAGCCTCAAGCTCTAGAGACATGATCCATGGGTTGGCTCGACCCACAGGTAGTGCAGCACACAGTTTAGGCAAAGAACTAGCAGAAGCAACAGCACGCTGGTCTGTTCACCAGGGAGGAAGAGAGATGTGATGCTGGCCCTGGAAAGTATTTATTCTGGTCACCCTCCAAACTTTGACCTGATTAAACTCTGCCCACATGTTCCTATTGAGGCCTTTTTGTCACAATAAACCTAACACAGTAATCACAGTATCCATAATTACACTCTACACTTTTGACTATCTCATTATCTAATATTTTCACTTACAACATTAGTAGAAAAAAAAGTATACTATCCAACTATTTGCATTAGTGACATGCATATGGCAACAATGGACAACAAAACTTGAAGCATTAGGCAAGAGGAATGTTGGCTGGGATGGCTGTCAACTTGTTTGAACCATGATTCTCAGTGATTTGGCAGTTAAGTCAGGGTGTCATTTGGCAGTTATGCAATAGTCATCATCCATTTTGTGATTTGATGTGGTCATCTTCCATTTTTGCTCAATGTCAATTTTCACATAATGACCTGAGCTTTTGAAACTAACCATGTTGAGAAGTGAAGAGTGATTTTATAACATTTAGTCTTATTTATTTACGTTTTTAACTTTTTTTGGTCTATAGTTTTCCCTCATCCTTTTTTTTTTTTCTTCCTCTTCTTTTAATTTGTCTGTTAAAGAATCTGGGTCTTTCGACATGTAAATTTCCCTAAAGTCTGAATTCTGCACAGTATTATTCCTCAGAAAGCTTCATATGACTTTCCCAGTAGTTATCTGCCTTCCCTCATAGTCACTAGGCCTATAACTAGGATTGGGATCCAACACTTGCTGAGCCTAGAAAAGGAGAAAGGAACTTCAAGACAAACATAGCCAACATATGAAACATATGAGGAGCCAGGGAAGAATGACTGGGAGAAAATTCTGAGAGTGACTAACCAAGAGGGCCAGAAGTTAAAATTGGAGCGGGAGGGAGTATTTGTTGACTTAGGAGCATTCTCCTGAGACACATGATTTAAAACACTGGCAATGGTCTCAGGAGATTGTCCAAAACCACTACTTGGAAGACTCCTAGGAGCCGTAAAATTATGCCCTCACTGAGCAAAGTTGAAATACTAATCTTGCCATGACAAATAATACACAAGGACATTAAAAATCTGAAGTAATTGAGCACACAATAATAGAGATATACTACACATCTAGAAGAACTGATGGATGATATGTTCTCCCCCCAAAGGCCTAAAAGACACATTATTTACAAAAATCATAAGAAATATGTTGATGAAAGAGTCACCAATACTCCTATAAAGCTCAGTAGGGGCTTACCTATGGAAGCAAGCTCTAACAGAACTTGTTAAAGTATGTAGTTTGCTGACAGCAATGGTGATAATGCCAAACCCATTGCTAACAAGTTGATTCTGATAGAAACCCTATGTAGAGTTTCCAAGATTGTACATAGTTACAGGAGCAGACAGCCTCATCTTTCTCGAGTGGAGTGGCTGGTGGATTTGAACTGCCAACCTTACAGGTAGCATTCCTAGTTCAGTGAAGCTTCTAGTCATTATCTTTTCAATTACAACCAATCAACTTGGTGGAGTCAAGCAGATTGGGCATATATCCTATTTTCCTGATGGGTCTGGAAAGGAGAAGGTAGGGGAGATGCTGATGGGATTATATGATTCAGTTGTGAGTGATTGGTAGTAGGGCTAATTATGGTTATAAAACCTGGAATGCTAAAAATGGCATTGGTCAATTTTGTCATCCCACTAGATATAAACAAGTCTTCTCAGAAAGAGAAAGGGAAGATTTTATTACAATCAAGAAGGAAGAGCCAAGAATAGTGTGCCATTTGTACCCTATGATCCAGGAATAGAAAGCTGTGACACCTGAGAAGTGGCAGAGGAGTGGAAGCAGCTGAACCAAGAGCCAGAGCACAAGACAGAGTATTAGGTTTCCTTGCCCATGGAGCAAGCAGAAACAAATGACTTTGAGCAAGAGGCTCACTTTTGAGTGGGGTGACTCCAGCCACTTTATTGAGGGAGCTAGGTTTGCTGAGCCATGGAGCTGGAGCTGATCACTTTTATAGTTAGACTAATGGTGGAGTCCATCATCCAAGCAGGGCAAAAGGGGCAATATGACTGAGAAGCCAAGGACCAGAGAGAGGCCTGCCTGTAGGCATAGCTTGGAAGAGGCTTTCCTGATTGAAGAAATGTGTCTTGATGCTTCTGATTCTGATTGTAACCTGTTAACCTAACTAATAAAATCCATAATCAGAAACATGGTCTGTTAGTTCTGTGTTGTCCTTGCAAAGAATTGTCTAACCCAGCTGAGAATTAGCAAGTGCTATGGGAAAGATGGTTGATAGCAGAATTGGTCAGAAAAGGGCTGGAAGGTGGAGGCATGTCTGACATCAACCTCATAGGACTTGGCCATGAGCTGATCTTCCTTTCCCCTTGTAAAGTCAGAGGAGGTCAGACTCTCCCTCCATGCTACTTTTTACAGCAGTCTAAAACCTAACCTGTGGCACCACCAGGGCTCCTTAACCTGCTATAATAGAAGACAGGGGACGGGCTTTCTATAGTGGTCTCTCCAGTATTAGTACTTCAGAATGAGGGTTTAAGAGCAATATTTCCTGAGTCCTTCTATGTTCAAAATGGTTTTTGCTATTTTTTCAATTGAAAGTCAGTTTTGCTGGATATAAAACCTTTGTTGTTGTTTTTTTTGTTTCCTCTCAAGAATATCTTCAACATGAGGGGACTTCCTAAAGTTCATGGTGTATTAGTCCAGGATGACTAGAGAAACAAATTCATACACACTCATATGTGAATAAGAAAGAGCTTTATATAAAGAGTAATTGTATATTAAGAAAACATTCCAGCCCAGTCCAGATCAAGTCCTTAAGTCTGATATCAGCCCATATGTCCAATACCAGTCTATAAACTTCCCTTCAGATGCATGCAATGCATGCAATGACACTGAATGAGGGAAGATCACAGGCCAGTGGGTAGGAAGCCTTGTGGATCCAGTGGCAGTGGAAGTATCTCAGCACTGAAGTGGGTCTCCATGTGGCTTCTCCAGCTCCAGGGCTCTGGTTCCATCTGGCTTGTCAACAGGAATGTCAAGCAAAGAGTGAGTATGTGTCCCGCCTCCAGGGAGAAAGACAGGATTTCCCAGAATCCTCAGGAGAAGGCCACGCCTACATAGAGGCCTCATTGACTATAACCTGATTTACAGGTTAGACTCCACCCCTTCCTCAAGTTGACAGTAGATTATGTGACTGCCACACATGGGGAAAATGGAATTAAAATATAATGGAATTTTTCTGAAAAGTATTTTAAACCTCTTGTATGTTATCCTGTTTTTTATTCTCTCAACATAAAAAGCTGTTCTGTCAAAAAGTCTGATATGGCTCTAATTTTCTTTCCTTTATACATCATTTGTTCTTTTGGTCTGAATATCTAGAATATTTTCCCCCCTAATATCCAATAAATGTACTGGTATATATCTTGATGTCAGTTATTCTGGGTTAATATTCTCAAGTTCTCAATAAACTTTTCCCATATGTGCTTTCAAAATTTTTCAGAAAAAAATTAATTTATAGTTTTTAAAAAATATATTTGTGCTTTTTCCTTGCATATGATTTCTTCTTCAAGGCCTACAGATTTATATGTTCTGTTTTAGCTAGCTTCATTATTTGTCACTTTATTTGAAATGCTTCTTCCTTTTGCTTCTTTTTTCTATATATTTTTACTATTTTTCTTACTGAGTTTCATTTTAAATAACACTAAATTAACTTAAAAGTTGTGAGCACTAGTCAAAAGCTTTTCTTCCCTGAGCATTTAGGAATAAGTTGCCAATCTGAAGCACCCATTACCCGAAATATGTTAATGTGTATATCCTTTAAAAGAGAATGTTTTCCTACATAACCACAACAGGAAATCAGCGTTGATACACAACCTCTTTTAGAAATAGTAGGTTATAATTTTGACCTGTTTTTATAGGGTTATCTTTCTGGTATGTTTCCAATGTCTATAGGTTTGTTATTCTGTTCCGTAGTCTTTTTATTTATATAATAACTTTTTATGCATTTTGACCTAGTTATTCTTATGTTTTTCATTCTTAAGGGTTGGAACTGGACCTCAATACATTTCTGTTGTTCATTTTCAGAAGACATCACAACTCAGGGTAGACATTATAAAATCAGAGTTCACTCTTCTATTATTTTTGGGACTAGCTCTCAAGTATTTCCTGGCTCTGTTTCTCTCTTCTACTTTTATCTGCACCTTCCCATCCTTGGTCTGCATTGTCTTTCTGCAGTTTAATTCTTTTTCCAATGTCAGCAGTTGCTCTTCAGCGTCCTAGGAGTCTGCACGGTCAGTCTTGAACATTCTGCTCCCGCCCCTCAGACTTTTCCCAGGACTTGTCGTTTTAAACAGCCACTGATGCCATGCATAACTTGTGGCTGTTGATGCTTCTATGTGTGATTGTACTCCAGGATCTGCAGCGATACCGTATCATTTGGCTTTGTTGTACATGTTGTCCAAATGCTTTTGGTTTATGGTCTAGTTTCTCAGTGTGGTTTTTTAAGTGGACATGCAGGAAGATCTTAAAACCATGCTGCCATGAATTCCATTATCCTCCATTAATATTTTTTATCCCGGAAACTTTCATGTGGGTTATTTTTATGTTATTCAGTGCTAAGTGACTGATTTCTTTCATGAATGTTGGTTTTTTGGTGTTTTGGGTTGTTTTTGTTTTTTTCAAATAAAGTGCCCCCCCTTTTTCTTACTGGTTTGTAGATTATTTGGGGTTCAGAGAATGCGTTCTGTAGAAGACCCACCTTTTTAGCTTCCCTGAGACTTGTTTTATGCACTGGCATGTTATCACACATCTAAAAGTTACATATGTGCTTCAAATGAATATACGCTCTTTACATCTTGGGTGCAATGTGAATTGTGTCCTTTGAGTATTCTACAATCTCAATTATTTCTGTCAGTTTTATCTATTAATGACTGAAAAGATAGGCATTAATTTGGTCTGCAGATATAAATATGTCTGTTTTTCTTGTTGTTGGCCATTGACTTGATTCCAATGCGTGCCAACCCCATGTGTGCGGAGAACTGCTCTATAGAGTTTCTTGTGAGATGTCTGTGGGTGGGTTTGAACTGCCAACCTTTTGAGTGCTTAACATTTAAGCAACCCGGAGAAGTGTTAAATCCAGAAAATGAACAAACCCACCACTACCATCACGTCGGTCCAATTCATAATACATAAATATATACTGTCATTGAGTCGAAGGAGACTCAGTGACCCTAGAGGACGAGATAGAACTGTCTCTGTGAGTTTCTGAGACTGTAACTCCTTGCGGGGGGTTAAAGTGCTGATTTTTAAGATTGTAGCCCAACCCATAACCACAATGCCTTAACTCCTACACAGGGTTCCCAAGATTGTAAATCTTTACCAGAGCAGACAGCCTCATCCTTCTCCCTCAGAGAAGCTGGTGGGTTTGAACCCACTGGCCTTGCTGTAAGAGCCCAGCCACTAACCCACAACATTACCAAACTCTAGTTTTCAGGTTCATATCAATCTACAATTGTTTTGTCTTCCTGGTAAATTGAAAAACATTAAAAATGAGAGAAAACACATTTTCTTTGAGCAATCGTTTTTGGTTTTGTTTTCTTTTTTAATCACTCACTGTCACCGAGTCAATTCTGACTCATAGCATCCATATAGGGCAGAGTAGAACTGCCCATGTGGGTTTCCAAGGCTGTAATATAGCTCTTTATGAGAGCAGACAGCGGGTCCAACGTGTAATTCACTATGCCACCAGGGCTCCTTAAAAATAACAATAGATAAATTAATTAATTAAAATTACACACACACATGTATAATTATGTTCTTGCTGTTTGGTGCCACATAGTAGGTTCCAAATCATAGCAACCCCATGGACAACAGCATGGAGCACTATGCAGTCCTGCATTACCCTCACAATGGTTATGTTTGAGCCCATTATTGAACTCGTCTTATTTTGCTTTATGAAGCATGATGTCCTTGTTAGGGATGGTTCTCTCCTGGTATTTATTATTATCGTTATCCTTATTTTTTCGCTGTTTGTTTAACATTGTGTTAGTCTAGGTAGTCTGGGTACTTTAAAGAAATGAATCCACAGAAACTCATGTATAGGAGAGAGTTTTATATAAAGGTTAAGTGCGCATCAAGAAAACATCCCAGCCCAGTGCTGCCCAAGCCCACAAGTCCAACATTAACCCATTGACTCATACGTCCAACACCAGTCCACAAAGTCCTTCATCTCACAAAACAGACGCAATGATGCTGACTGCAGGAGGAAAGCCAAGTCAGTGAATGTGTAAACATCATAGCACTGGCAGGGGTCTCCACATGGGTGCTGTAGCACCCAGAGCTGCATCAGGGTAGGTCCATGTGGTTTCTCCTCAAGGATGTGCAGGAAGTGAGCCTTGCCAGCGAAAGCAGGGAACTGCTAAGGCAGCAGCACCTTGGTCCGACCATCACAAAGCAAGAGACCCCAGAACTAGAAAGGCGAGGCTCACTGAGTCATTTATCCCTCCGCCCTTCAATTAACCCCACATGTGTTTATTGGTCAGGTTGGCATAATAAACTAACTACTTCAAACATTAAGCTGTTTGATCATTTTCCATTCCATTTGATTTTTTAACCTTTATGGTTCTTAAATTTTGATTTATCTCTTGAAAGCAGCATACAATTTGATTTGGGAGTGTTTGTTTTTAATTTCCTTAACTCAAGTTTTTGTCTTTTCACTAGAAAATTTAGCCCATAGACATTTCTGTCACAGGATATATTTTGATTAGTTTCAAATATTATATTTTTTTATTTTCACTTGTTCCAATTTTTTCTATATTCATTTTAGCTTCCTGCTTTGCTTTAAGTTAATTGAATTTTGTGCTCATTTTCTTATCTTATTTTCTTTTTCCATCTATTCATTTAGAACTTATAGTCAACTTCTATTCTGCCATAGAACTTTTAAAGGAGCAGTGGTTGCACTGTGGAATAAGCCTTGGGCAGCAAACTGCAAGGTTGATAATTCAAACCCACGAGGCTCATCTGTGAGAGAAAGGCATTCATGAGCTGAAATGGACTAAGATTGGCCATTTTGAATCAGAAAACCTTATTGTTTGCCAGACCAGCAATGACTGATTCAACAGAAAAGGGTTTGTATTAATTATCAAAAAGGACATTTCAAGATGCTTCTCAGAGTACAGTGCTGTTGGTGACAGGATAATATCTATCCACATTCAAGGAAATCTAATCTGTACAACTATTCACATTTATTCACCAATCACTAAAGCTAGTAATGAAGAAATTGAAGCATTCTACGAACTTCATCAGTCTGAAATTGATCAAACATGCAATCAAGATGCATGGGTAATTACTGGCAATTAGAATGCAAAGGTTGGATACCAAGAGGAAGGAACAGTAGTTGGAAAATATGGTCTTGGTGATAAAAATGAAACTGGAGAGCACACGATAGAACTCTGTAAAGACAATGACTTCATCCCAATACCTTTTTCAACAACACAGTGTCTACACAAGTGGACTTTTCCAGAGGGAATGCACAAAGATCAAATTGACTACATTTGTGGAAAGAGATGATGGAGAAGCTCAATGTCAGCAGCGTAAACCAGAACAGGGGCTGACTGTGAAACAGACTATCAGTTACTCATATATAAGTTCAGGTTGAACCTGAAGAAAAGTTAACAAGTCCACAAGAGCTAAAATATAACCTTGAGTCTATACCACCTGGATTTCAAGAACAGATATAATGCATTGTATATTAATGAAAAGAACTGATGAGCTGTGGGAGGACACTAAAAACATCATTCATGATTTTCTTTATATGTAATCCTGGATAAATAAATCTATAGAAATACTAACTGGATTGATAATTTCCTGGGGGCCTGGCAGGGGAAGATAGGGGGAAATATGGAGCTAACAGCAATGAGCATAAGAAGAAAATATTCTGAAATTGATGATGGTGATGGTTGCACAAATCTTCTTAATATGATTGAACATAAATTGTATATGAGAATTATACGCAAATAGAATTAATGTTAAGAGGTCAGCATACATGAAGAAAGCAAAAGATTATTAAAAAGAAAATTAAGAAAGAAAAGATCAAAGTGGATGTCAGAAGAGACTCTGAAACTTCCCCTTAATTGTAGAGTAGCTAGGGCAAATGGAAGAAATGATGAGGTCAAAGAACTGAGCAAAGTATTTCAAAGGGCAGCTGAGGAAGACACAGTAAAATATGATCATGAAAGGTGCAAAGACATAGAGTTAGAAAACCCAAGCGGAAGAACACACTCAGCACATCTTAAGCTGAAAGATCGCAAGAAAATAAATTCAGGGTTCAGGTTGCAATATTGAAGGATTCTATAGATAAATTATTGAATGATTCCAGAAGTATCAAAAGAACATGGAAAGAATACAAAGAGTCTCTGTACCGAAAGAATTGGTCCACAGTCACCCATTTCAAGAGATAGCATATGACTAATAACCAATGGTACTGAAGGAAGAATTTCAAGCTGCACTGAAAGCATTTGCCAAGTAAAAGGCTCCAAGAACCAATTGAAATGTTTCACCAAGCTAATGAAGCACTGGAAGTATCTACCCATCTATGCTAGGAAATTTCAAAAGCAGTTATTTGGCCAACTGACAAGGAGAGATCCATATTTGTACCCATCCCAAAGAAAAGAGACCCAACAGAATGAGCACATTATAGAACAATATCATTAATATCACACGGAGGTAAATTTTTGCTGAATATAACCACTACTACAAATAAATTTAAAAAACAAACAGGAAAAGGTGCTGATCCTAAAGGAAACAGGAGTTAGAAGAGAAGTTAGGGAAAGAGAAGCAATGGGCTAGAGGGTTGGCAGGTGAGGGGGGTCATAATGTACTATAAGAGGGAGAGAGAGAAAAATGGGGGCAGAGCAACAGAACAAGACATTGGGAGGTTTGAGACGTTATTTCAGTTGCTGAATGCAAAAACAATGACCTGAAATGTAAACTCTCCCCACCACCTCACTTAATTCACAATAAAAAGTTTCAGGGAAAAAATTCCATTGTCAGTCTAATTGCCAATCTTTTGTTAGTTATTACTCTTTTCTCTTTGGGCTACTTTTTGATATTCACTTTTTTGTAGTTATATTTTATCAATCATGTGAAATCATTATGTATCATCTCTTATTATCACCCCCTCACCACCACCTATTTTCTGATTTTCCTTGTGCAGCTTTGAGTAGGGGAATTATATACTTTCTCATGCTACCCTCCATCACCTCTAAGATTCCTTACTAATCTCTCAACTTTCTGCAGTCTCTCAACTCACCAATCTTATCTTTAAGTGAGTCTCCACTGCTCTGTAACCTCTTTAATCCACACGTGGAATTTCTAATTTCAATGAGAAATTTTGTTTTGTTTCTGTTCAAATTGCTTTCGTTCTTCTTTCTAATATCAATCGTTTTCTATGTCCTTTTATTGTTTTCTTTAAGTGTATTAAGCATAATTTACATTCAATATTTGATCATTATAATCCATTCAAGTTTTATGTAATGTAGTCAAGATTCAATCATTTATTGTGCCTTGATTCTAACATATGGTAGCTTCTCCCTCCCTCTCTCAGTGTGTGTGTGTGTGTGTGTGTGTGTGTGTGTGTGTGTGTGTAAGCTCAAAATTCTTAAAACCTTACCTGTAGGACATTTTGAATCCTGAGATTTTTAAAGTGAGGATTTTCATTTGAATCTTTCAGGGACTTGGAGTTTAACAACCCTAAGGCCACTTTAAAATAATATTCAACTTTTGTTTTGTTTTGTTTGTTTTTCAAGTCATAAAGTTGGTGTGAATTTTGTTCTCAGGCATATTTGTATAAGTAAAAAAATATTGCTACAAAATTTGTAGAACCCTTTACTTTAAAAAAAATTCAAAATCTGAAACTGTTTTTTCTAAACCTATCTTCTGTCTAGATCTGCACATTTCAGAAGACATTTCCATGTCTCTAGCCCTTCTCAAGAATTTTGCACTCTGATTTGCAGCAGTTTGGCTAATTTTGAGGGAGGCAGATTGTGCTCCTTTTCAATGTTCTTTGTGTTTTGGAAACAACAACAAAAAGTCTGAAGATCACAGCTACAGGGCGAAAGGAGCTCGATTTCCCAACGAAACCCTTGCTACCCTTGAAGAAGGAACAGGTCCATTGTTATGATGGGAAAAGATGTCTCAGCACAACTTCCCTGGCCTTTATCTCACCAATGCAGTTTTCTATTTTCTTAAAACTTCATAATAATCTCCTGGGATTGCCCTGTGCCCTTCAAGAAAATCCATCAGTGTTTTCCTTGTAGAACCTCCCTAAACACTGTCATCTATCTTCTGACCTCACTTCCTGGAATGTAATTGGTCCACTAGATCCCCCATGGAAGGGGGTATTTTGAGTAGATATTTTTGGAAAGGTACCTTAATGAGCCCAAGGCAGTGTATTGTTGAGAGAACTTGTCTGAAGCCATCTACTGATGTGTCTAAACGTGTTTCGTTTGGAATAAACCCATGTATGTATGAACTAGTACCCTGGTAGCAATATTTTTTTAAAACTCAACTTCATGTGTGAGGGTAAAAGCTGGAGGTTAGAAATTCTCTGTGAAGACGTTTGCCTTTTTACCTCCACCCAGAATTAAAGACTAAAACCAGCAAGACTCTGTAGGACCTATTTCTGTGGAGTGGGGTCCCCCCCCTAGTTTATCACTGGGAATGCTTCTGAAAGCACTAACATGGCCCAGAAGCCTCTTCCTAGTTTGTCTTCTGACTCAGGTTGAAGTCATAGGTCACGCAAGAGAACACAAACCTCAATGCCATCGAGTTCATGTCACCTCGCAGTGACCCTATGACAGAGGTGTCCTTCACCTTTCTGAGGCTGTAACGGTTTAAGGGTGTAGGAAGCTCCTTGAGTAGGAGGTGGCTTCTAACTGTGGACCTTACAGACAGCAGTCCAGCAAGTGACTGCGCCACCACCCAGGCTCCACCCAGGTCCTAGTGACCAACACCTTCTTGTTCATTTTAGACTTGGAGGATTTCTGTTCATTTCACACTAACTCAGCAAGGCACTTAAATACATGAAATCAAGTATTTTTAGGAAACCTAAATTTGAAGGGTTTCTCAAAATTTTGTCACATCATTAGAAACAAAAGTCCCCTGTCTTTGAGTTTTCACAGGGATACTACATTTTCTTGGTTCCAGAGTATTTCAGGTGCTCTTTGTGGGTAAGTTTTCCTCTCACGCATCCTCATACCAGGCACGACCCACACCATCTGAGCATTTGCAAATAATCAGAGTATATAGACTTTCTGACCTCCACCCTCTCGCCGAGATTATTAGATGATTCCTCTGCTGAGTTCTATAGCTGAAGGCTAGGTTGATATTCACAGCTCAGGTGGCTCCCATTTCTAACAGACTTCTTTCCGGTTCACTTTTGGTAGCACTGTTCCCATGTTCATCATTCCTGTTCCTAAAATATTGAGGAATCACAGCCTAAGAAATTCTGGGGTTTCCAGTGTGTTGTCAGTATCTTCCCAGTACGGTTATCAGGTTTGATTCCACCAATTTTACGCTTGAGGTTATCTATTGAAATGTAGTATTCCATCACTAGTTTGCCAAAGTTTTGCCCCATTCTCTCCTCTAGTCCTTGCCCATTTTTCCCCAGGAGAATTGATTTCTAGGATGCAGTAGCTTTGCCCAACTCATTTGGAGATTCCAAGTATCTCTCAGCACATGAGAACAATGATTGCTTTATCTTAGTCTCCTACATGCTAATCTCCTACAATAATGCCTGGGGCTGTGGGGTGGGAGAAGTGGGATGAGAAGGGTAAGGAGAGTGGGGGTGGGGGGTGAGGAGTGGGGATAGAGAGGAGGGGTGAGAATGGGGGCTGGGGATTTAGCTAGAAAAGCTGAATCTATAATCTCCAAAAGTAATAGTTACATATTGCGATATTTCCCTCCCTCTGTCCCAGCCCTGATGCCAAGTCTCAGCATCTGCTCCACTTTTCTCAATACGGGATCTAGTCTTCAAAGACAGGCTTCTTCTCAATGGTCACACAATCTTCTTCCACCGTTGCCCAAGGCCTAGAATTGCTTTGTAGTGTTTCACAGCAGCAGGGGTCTCTTATATAATTGCTGGACTTCTTTGCTAGTATGGGGCAAGATAGAAACGAAGAAACCTTGGATGCTGAGCATTCCAGTTCTGGAATGACTCAGAAATCTTTTTACTTTCAGAATAAGTCTAGAATTAAAAGTTCCAATCAGCAATTCCTTAACCTTCTGAGGCATAAAACCATGTCAATTTCTCATGTGCGTTTTCCAATCTGCCTAATACTCCGGATGAATATCTTGCCTCTGGCCAGAACAATGATTTCTGCCTAGTTAGGTGGCATTGTAGGCATCCAGAAACTTCAGACTGATTAATATTGTCTGCCAAGTATATGAATTTAGGCACTCCACCTAGATGATTAAGGAATGAACTTTCACTTACTAACTGTATGACTGTGGAAATTACTAGGCTAGTGAGTTCCCAAGACTGTGGCCTCAATGATAGTACTACTAGAGAATTATGCAGGTCAGCAACTCACTTGAAGATGATGGTGGCCGATTTCAGGGAAATCTCTAAGATTTGACTAAAGGAATCTGTTATTGGGCCTGCTTACTCAAAATTCTAGCTGATACAAAGCTGGGAGGAGCCAGTAGTAGGTGGATTGACAAACTAAGATTTAATAAACAGATAAGAATAATATGCTGGAGCAAGAAAAAAAGGGCAATTTTTACTAAGGATAAAGTTATCTGCAATTAGATCAAACATGCAATCGCTTAACGTAGTCTAATCCAGGGAAGGCCTAACTAGACAGCAAGGCCCATAGAACTATTTCGAAGTTTTAATTCATTGCAAAGGACATGTTAAACAAGGTACAATCTGATTTTGTTACAAAGGATAATGCTGTCAGCCTATATCCAGACAAGGGGAGAGTAATTATAGCCTATCTGATGTCAGTCCCCTCCTGCAATTGTCTTCACTGGTTCTGAAAACACAGAAAACCGTGAGCATCCCCAGAGAAGAGCAGCATGGATTGTCAAGAAACGTGAAACCCTGAAACACATCAAGTTATTTTTTTAAAACTGGGATTATAGAGATCAGAAAGGAGAGTATCACTATCTTCAAAGATCCAAAGTACTATGAAATGGTGGAGGAAGGATAATTCTTCTGTTTGGCTCTATTTCACAGAACAGGCCAATGAAACAAAGTTTTTGGACAGTAAATTTCCTTCTTGTAAAAGAATGTCGAATTGAGTTTAACAGTGGTGGAGTAATTGGGAAAAAGATAGCAAGGATAGTTGCATAACTCAAAGAATATAGTCAACATCACTGGATTAGACATGTAGAAATTGTTGAGATACTGTATGTTTTATGTGTATATTTACCACAATAATAATATCAAAGAACATTTTAATGGAATGAGCTACAGGATAAAGTAGTAGCACTCCTTGCCATTGGAACTATTCCAGGAGAATTGGTATGATTCGTTATTGAGAGATTTATGAACATATTTTTTTTGGTAGCAGGGGTGTTGGGTGAAACTTGGACACAATGACTTCCAACCTTGAGAAGTTGTCATTTAAAACTCATTATATACAGTAAGTCCGGGCATTCACATATGTCTGACTTATATACAACTTGAGTTGTTGTTAAGTGCTGTCTAGCCAGTTCTAACTCACAGTGACTCTACATGTGACAAAACAAAAAATTCAACAGGCCTGAACCCTCCTCACAATCATTGCCATGTTTCAGCTCATTAGTGCAGCCACTGTGTCAATCCATCCTACTAAGAAGCTCCCTCTCTTTTGCTGAGCCATCACTTTACGGAGCATGATGCTCTTCTCCAGAGACTGGCTCCTCCCCACACTTCTAAGGCGCATTCGAGATGCACTTCTTCTGAGGCAGATGTGTTCATTCTCTTGGCATCCGTGATACATTCAATATTCTTCAGCAGCACCAAAATTCAAGTGCTTCAAATCTGATTCAATATCCCCTATTCATTATTCCACTTTTGCATACTTATGAGGCAAATTACAATACCATGGTCTGGATCGGATTACCTTAGTCTTCAGGGTAACACTTTTACTTTTCAACGCTTTAAAGAAGTTTTATAGCAGGTTTGCCCAGTGAAAAATGTTACTTGATTTCTTGACTGCTGCTTCTATTAGTGTCAGTTATTGATCCAAGTAAAATGAAATCCTTGACAAATTCAATATTTTTAATATTCATTATGATGTTGCCTATAGGTCCAGTTTTGTTTTGTTGAGGCATAAAATGTATGATCCAACTTATATGCTCCTTTTCATATTATATCAATTTGTCAGAACCTTTAAATGGTTGAAACCAACCCTTCCTTGCCACAAATTTCTCATCACCTTCACTTTTACCTGCTGCTCATGCAGCTTTTAAGTCATTTCTAAGACTTCTAGCCTTTTTCTTGCACTAAATTGACGTCAAATAATAACTATACTCACCCACTCTGACTGACTTGAAAATTAGACTTGAAGGTACTTTTAGGCCTGTACTATGGTTTGAATGACTAAACTGTAGTGACTGAAAGCATCACATTAGGCATTATGATGGGGGTTGGGAATTGCAATGTTTGTGTGGAGTAAGGCAAGCACCACTTAGCAGTTTGTCCTACTATGGTGGCTTGCCTGTTGTTATAATTCTGTAAGCTCATTCACCAGTATTTCAAATATCAGCAGGCTCGCCAAAGATAGCAAGTTTCAGCAGAGCTTACAGCCTAGGACAGCCTAGGCTGTCCACTCCTGAGGGGTTAGCCACTGAAACCTTTATGAATAGCAACAGCTCATCAGTGCCAAAAGACGAGCTCCTCAGGTTTGAAGGCACTCAAAATAATACTGAACAAGAATTGCCTCCTCAAACTAGACTCCATCATAATTACAAAAAGGAAGTAAAGTTTCATTTGCTGGTGAGGCAAAACTGCAAAGAAACAGCTGGAAACATCCATTAATAATTTGAATATGAAATGTATGAGATATGAGTCTAAATGAATGGATCAAAAAACTGTGGTGCATATACAATGGAGTACTACGCATCCCTAAAAAGCAGTGATGAACACATAAAACGCATTACCACATGGGAAGAACTGGTGGAAATCATGCTAAGTGAAGTAAGCCAAGAACAAAAGGATAAGTACAACATGAGTTCACTGAGATAAGCTTAAAAAAAAAAATGGGGCAAAGGGGAAAAGCTACTATATACATACATCCCTGGGGTGATGTTGAGCAACCATGGGAAGGGCCAAACCCAATCCAGGGATCCATAGCGCAGCCAACTAACAAGAGGGGGAAGGAAGGAAGAGGGGGGTAAAAGTCACGGGTAGAGGGGGAGCAGGGCACTAACCCACCCAAGGGAAGGGTAGTGTTTATATCTCCACAGGAGGGAGAGAGGAAGCAGATTTAACAGATGCACTAAGACATGAACTCAACATACCAGTATGTACCAGGGAACCAAAAGAGAGGTCTGTGGGGTGCCTCCAATCCCAACTATGTGGACACCCCTGCCCCTCAGAAGAATGCTTTTCAGAGGACAGCACTGGGGGTACAGCTTGGGGAGAGGGGCCCATCTGATTAGAGTTCATAGGAGAAACAAAAAGGGATGGAGAGGGAAGGGAGGACATCCCAGCCCACCAAGCCACAAAGACAATATCCTTGCTCTGAGCAGATAACGCACAGAGAGGACCATAGGGCCTGCGCCACCACGAGCACAATGTCCCTCACTAGACCATAGTGCTGCGGGAGATAATGCTGGAGACACAGTGGGAATTGTGCCCAATCTGACCACATCACGTGGGGGCAAAACACTAAAGGCATGCAACAGAGCAGCAAGGGGAGCAAAGTGATGAAATCCCCAGATAATACCAAATATAGACTTTGGAGACAGAGTGTGGCACCCCATCCATCAGACTCGACTGGAAAACACTCATAAAGGCCAACAAATAGAACTTGAACTATTTATAGGTCTTTCTATTTTTGGCAGTGGCTTTCTTTTTGTTGTTGTTATTGTTTTGTTGGTCTTGACTTCCTTAGTTGCTTTATTTGGCTTTTCTGGGTTTTTGTGCATACTAATGTATCTGCATGCCTATCTATATAAGATAGGCAGGATAAATAATTCAGATATGAAAACAACAGGAACAATGATTCCAGGGGGATACGGGAGAAGGAGAGGTGGGAGAAAGGAAGTGGGTGGGGGGAAACAATCCAGGGACAAGGGAACAACAAGTAAACTAAATTCAATGGAGAAAAGGGTGTAGGATGCTTTGTGGGGCTTAATCACGGGCAATGTAGCAGCAAGGAATCACTAAACCCGAATGAAGGCTGAACATAATGGTGGGAAAGATCCTGGAAAGAACCAGGAGGCAAAGGACATTTACAGAGGTCCAAATACAGGCATGTATCTAATTAAATATGTATATAGCAAGGGAAGAATAGAACTAGGTACTCATATCTATATGTTAAGAATTAAGGTTGCAGATGGACATTGGGACTTGACTCAAGTACTCCCTCAACACAACAGCACTTTGTTCTAAGAATCTGGCATTCTGTGATGCTTACCTACCCAACACGATCACTGAACACAAAATGGGTGCGTAAGTAAATGTAGTGAAGAAAGCTGATGGTGCCCAGCTATCGAAAGATATGGCATCTGGGGTCTTGAAGGCCTGAAGATAAACAAGTGGCCATCTAGCTGAGAAGCAACAATGCCCACATGGAGGAAGCACACCAGCCTATGTGATCATGAGGTGTCCATGAGATCAGGTGCCAGGCATCTGAGACCCAGAACAAAATCATACCCAAGGTGAGTGGGGGTGCGGGGGAGCATGGAGTGGAGACCCAATGCCCATCAATAGACAATTGGACATCACCCTACAGAGCGGTCACAGGGAAGAGATGAGCCAGTCAGGGTGCAGTATAGCACCGATGAAACACACAATTTTCCTCTAGTTCTTTGGTGCTTCCTTCCCCCCACTATTATGACCTCAATTCTACCTTACAAATCAGATTAGACCAGAACACACACACTGCTATAGACAAGAAGCTGCAACACAGGGAATCCAAGATACATAACCACCCCCCCCCCAGGGCCAACAATGAGAGTAGAGATACCAGGAGGATTAGGGGAGGGTGGAGGGAGAAAGGGGGAATTGATCACAAGGATCAACCTATAACCCCCCTCAGAGGGAAGAACAATGGAAAAGTGGGTGAGGGGCAACAGAGGATGATGTAAGATATGAAAATAATAATCTATAACTTATCAAAGGTTCGTGAGAGAGGAAGGGCAGGGGAGGGCGGGGAAAGAAATGGGGAGCTAATATCAGGGGCTCAAATGGGAAGAGATTGCTTTGAAAATGATAATGGCGACATATGTGCAAATGTGCTTGACACACTGGATAAATGTATGGATTGTGATAAGAGTTGTACGAGCCCCCAATAAAATGATTTTAAAAAGAAAGAAAGAAAATGGACATTTAAAAATGTTTTTTCTTTACAATATTCAAAAGTATCTGTAAGTTAAAATTCCATTCATGAATCAAAAATTTTAATTAAACAAATTAATTTTTATGTAATTGTAAAGTTTCCATAAATCTTATTTGGATTTCTTATGATAAATAAGAATATTCACATATCTATAGTTAAAAAAATATGAGTCTAGGAAAATTAGAAATAGTCAAAAATTAAGTGCAACACATAAAGATTAATATCCTAGGCCTTAGCAAACTGAAATGAGCAGGCATTTGGTCATTTGAATCAGAAGTCATATGGTTTAATATGCCAGGAATGACAAGTTCAACAGGAATGGTGTCTCACTCATTGTCAGAAAGAACATTTCAAGATTTTTCTTGACGTACAACGTTGTCTGTGACAGGATAATGTCTATATGCCTACCAGGAAGTCCAACCACAAGAGCTAGTGGTGAAGAAAGTGATGCACCAACCACAAAAGCTAGTGACGAAGAAATTGAAGGATTATTTTTCAGTCTGAAATTGATCAAATATGCAATCCAACTGCTTTGGAATGTAGAAGTTGGAAACAGTCGTCAGAAAATATGACCTTGGTGATAGAAATTAATCCAGAGGCTGAATGATAGAATTTTGACAGACTGATGACTTTTCATCACAAGTGCCTTTCTTCAAGAACATGAACAGCAAGCTGTACACACAGACCTTACAGATGGAATACACACGGTGGGGGGGGGATTGACCACATTTAGGTAGGAGACCATGAGAAACTCAATACTGGGAACCAAAAGAGGCCAGAGACTGACTATGGAACAGACCATCAATTGCTCATATATAAGTTCAAGATGAAGGTGAACAAAATGAAGACAAATTCACAAAATCCAGAATACAGCCCTGAGTATATGCCCTCTGTATTTTGAGAACATCTCAAGAACAAACTTGAAGCATGAACACTAACAACAGAAATTTGATAGGCTTTGGGATGACATCAAGAACATCCTACATGAAGAAAGCAGGTCATTTCAAAAACAGGAAAGAAAGAAAAAAGTGGATGTCAGAAGACATTCTGAAATGTGCTGTTAAACATAGAATGGCTAAAACAAATGGAAGATATTATGAAGTAAAAGATTTGAACAGAAAATGTCAAAGGTAGCTTGACAAGATAAAGTATCATAATGTATATCTAAATATCTGGAATTAGGAAGCCAAAGAAGAAAAACACATTTAGCATATCTCAAACTGAAAGAACTGAAGAAAAAATTCAAGCTTTGAGTTTAAATATTGAAGGATTCCATGAGTAAAATATTGCACATAAAATATTGAATGCAAGAAATATCATGAGATGATGGAAGGAATAATCAGTAAATTGTACCAAAAAGAAATAGTCCACCAACAACCACTTCAAGAAGTAGCATATGATCAAGAACTGATGATGGTACTGAAAGAAGTTCAAAATATATTGATGTCATTAATAAAAACCAAGGCTTCAGGCATTGATGGAACACCAATTGAAATGTTTCAACAAGCTGATAACCCACTGGAAACACTTTTCTATGCCAAGAAACTTGCAAGACATTTTTCTTATCATTAGACATATATCTGACTGGAAGAGATACATTTTTGTGGCCATTTCACAGAATGGTAACCCAACAGAGATTGGAAATTATCAAGCAATATCATTTGTATCACATGCCGGTAAAATTTTGCTGAAGATTATTCAACAATGGTTGCAGCAGTACATCAATGGGGAGCTTCGAGAAACTTAAGCCAAATACAGAAGAGGTTTTGAAACTAGGGATATCATTGCTGACAACACTTGGATATTGACTGAAAACAGTATACCAGAAATATGTTTATTTATGTTTATTGACTATGCAAAGGCATTTGACTGTGTGGATCATAACAAACTATGAATCGCCTTGAGAAGAATGGAAATTCCAGAACACTTCGTGATGTTTATGCAGATCCTGTACATGGACCAAGAGGTAGTTGTTCCTCAATCATTCATCATTTCATTTAGTCCTTGCAATAACTAGCAAAATAGAAGCCATTATGTAGTATGTTTCGAATGAAGATACACTTAGAGAAGGTGAGGGGATGGAACTAACGAGTGATGTTGACAACAGGGTGACAGAGATAGTAGCAAAGGTGTGTCCGGGGTATAGCAAGTATGGCACATGTCCTGAGCATCACTTGAGAGAGTGCAGCAAGGAGCTGTGTCTACGTACCCTCCGCGCTTCTATCTTAGTTGTGCAAGATCATGAAACAATTTAGAACTCATTGTTGTGGGTGCTATTTTCAGTGAATTTACCTCTCAATAGAGGAGACAAATAGGCTTTATGGAAGTGTTTGTGATGAAATTAAGTTCTCCAAAATAGAGCTTTGCTTGTTGAAGATGCTGTCTAATCAGTTCTAATTCCTAATGACTATGTTAGGCGTCTCTGTCTGGTGAAACAAAACCCGTGACACTCACATATGTATAAGAAAGAACCTTTTATCAAGAAGTGCTTTTATATCAAGAAGGTGTCCCAGCTGGTCCAACTCAATTTTATGGGTCCAATGCTAGTTGGAGCCCTCGTCAGTCTCATTTAGCTGTAAGTTGATGGCCCAGAAAGGGGAAGTGGGAAACAGTGATCGCAGGCTGGTTGGGGCAGAGCTGAGTGGATCCAAGGTCAGTGGGAACTGGGTAGGGTGCTGACAGTTTCCTAGGGAATGAAGAGCCAGAAGAAGGAGAAGTTCCCAGCGCCTCGACTTATAAAAAGGCCACACCCCCAAGGAGGCGTCACCAGGCTACCACCCGATTGAGAGGTTGGACTCCACCCCTACACTTTCAGACAGGTTCAAGTTGATATAAAATCTTATGTACCACAGAAGGAAACACAGTCAGGTCCTCACGATTGGATGCTTGCATTCATTGTTGCAGTGCCTGTGTCGATCCATCTCCTTGAAGGTCTTCCTCTCATTTGCTGACCCTTGACTTAACCAGGTATGATGGCCTTTACTTTACCAAGTTGTCCTTCTCCAGGGACTGGTCTCTCTGGATAACATGTCCAAAGTCCATGAGACAAAGTCTTGCCAACCTGGATTCTAAGATGTCTTTAGGCTGTACATTTGTCTTCCAAAAACACACATTTGTTTGTTTTTTCTGACAGTCCATGGTTATTTCAATATTCTTTGCCAACACTATAATTCAAATGTATCCATTTTTCTTGACAAATTGTTCCTTATTCATTGTACATCTTTCACATGTATGTGAGGTGATGTAAATACCATGGCTTATATCAGGTGCATGTTAGTCTACAGAGTGACATCTTTGCTTAGTTCATTGCCGTCAAGTTCACTCTGACTCCTAGATACTCTGGGGGTTTCCAAGGTTATAAATCTTTATGGGAGCATTAGGGGTCTGTATTCCAACCAGCTATGAAGACCTTTTACATGAAGTCCTTATGAAGTTGACTTAAGATACAGGATTTCTTTGTCTTCCCTACCATCTAGCTCAGATTAAGCACATATAGCAAACACTCAGTGCAGAATAATGGGGACCAGAGCCTGGGGGTACAAGTATCACAGAAGAATGTCCCCAGAGAATCCTGGTGCTCACCATTGGCCTCTGGAACCTGGTGGGATCCCAACCTTACTCTCAACCTTTGCCAATCCATACATACGCAGAGCTGTCTCTGTTCCAGAGAAATACCCCAAGATGCAATGTTCTGGGGCCATGATGACTTCCAGTCCTCAGAGCAGTTCAACCACTGCAAGCCATAGAAACTCAGGGGTCACCTCATTTCCAGGTAGAAGTGCACCCTGGCTCAAAAATGAATTTGAAATCTTCATCAAGTCTCTGATGGAAAGGGAATCCAGGAGAATTGAGTAGCCTGAGGGGAAAAAATCAGGGGACTGAATTTTGATGTCTGGTATCCTTTGGAGTACATCCAAAGCAGGTTGGGCCATTCCTCTAAATTCTAACCCAACTAGATCTGAGACACTGTTGTTGTCTCAGGTCACCATGCAGTGAAAAGTCCCTGGCTTCTATAGAGGGGCCCCGGTGGTAGAATGGGTTACATGGTGGAATGCTAAACACAAGGTTCAAAGCTATCAGCTGCTCTGTGGGGGGAATGATGAGACTTTGGATTCGGAAACCCACCAGGGCAGTTCTACCCTATCCTAAAGTGTCACTGTG
Organism: Echinops telfairi; assembly: GCF_000313985.2. Classification (NCBI taxonomy): domain Eukaryota; kingdom Metazoa; phylum Chordata; class Mammalia; order Afrosoricida; family Tenrecidae; genus Echinops; species Echinops telfairi. The sequence continues at coordinate 7,824,443 of NW_022111366.1, forward strand.
AGTCAACATCAACTGGATGGCAGGGAAATCATGAGCATGTAACACAGTTGGAGAACGTATACAAAATCATGTAAGAAATTCTGTCATTAGAAAGCTCCTGCTTCCTGGTCAAGCCTTCCTGGACCACGAAGACACCTTCCACCAGGATCCTGTAGCATTCTGCGTGTTGCTCTTCTCATTGAGTCGTGCATTATAAGTGGCTTCTTTATTGCTGATGTCTCTTATTGTGGCTGCTGTCAGTTAAAGCCAAGGTAAACAAAAAGCAACTCACTGCTATCTAATTGATTCCAACTCACAGCAACCCTGTAGGTCAGGCTAGAACTATCCCTCTGGGTTTCTGAGATGTTAAATCTTTACTGGATAGCAAATCTCATCTTTCTATAAAGCCAAGAACCATCTCCTTTGTATTCACAAAGCATCTTGCATAGTGCTTGGCGCACAGTAGACACTCAATAAATTGTGAAATAAATGTCATTTTACTGGGGGAGATAAGAGCTATAAAAGGGCAGATTTATAGTACATGTTGTTAGTGCAAGTATGGTCTAGAGAGAAAAGGCGAATCCTCAACACATGGCTCTAATGTGACTCAGGCATTAACAACTTTGTGAACTTGGACAGGCTGCTTTCCCCTTTTGGATTTTGTCAGTCCAGGCCCTCACGCTTCTGTTTTTGTAAAAAGTAAGAAGCTGAGCTGGTACAGGATTTCTGAAGGATATGCCATAGAGAAATTCAGAGTCAGGACGGACCCCTGAAGGTTGGGATAGAAAAGGCTTGTGTAAACATATTGCCTTCTAGTGGTCCCACCTGAACAACTGTTTTTGAAAGTAGGATTATCATCTCCCGATTGTGCCTCCTGGCTCCTTTGCCACTAGTTGCTGAAGGGCTTTCGATGGAGGAAAACTTCTAGCACAGGCTTCTTTCCAGCCCACACCTTGAACAGCCCAGCATGATTCTCCTTTTGATGTGGTGGTAGGAGAGAGATGGTGAGGAAGGTAGAAGAGGCTGAGGCTAGAAGGTGAATCCAACAACATTGCCCCCATTTTGACTGACTTTGGGCTGTAAAGGCACGGTTGCTATCCAGCCTGCTGTGGTCAAGAACTGAAAATAGCAGGGTGAGCTACAAGGACATAGCAACAGCTTGGCCTGCCTCCAGAATCTCAGTGAACTACTGGGTAAGAATTTCTATAGCAAGCATTTATGGAACCCACTGAGAAAGTGAAGGGCTATGCAGGGATGAATAGAGGCTTACAGTGAAAACCAATCCAAATCAAACTCATGACCAGGAGTCAATTCCAACTCACAGTGCCCCTATAGGACAGGGTAGAACTGCCCCTGTGAAAATGAGAAACAAAACCAAATGGAACGGACTATGCTATTGCGAAACTATAGATGTGCCTGGTTTTCCTGGAAGTGAGTCCTGAATTACTACGAAAAGGAAAAGAACTCCACCTGGTCCCCAGGAAGGACAGAGTTTGCCCAGATGAAGAGTGGCTTAGGCTGGCGTTCAGAAAGAATAAGATGTTGCGGTCGCTCAAGGGCGTGCACACGTGAGCTGAAGTCAGAATTGAAAAGCACAGTTATGTTAGTGGGAAAGGGGAAATATCTCCATGAGAAAACTGACAAATCTTCAGGTAGCTGTTGTCACAATAAATATAAGGTGGGTCACACTTTCCCCTGAGTCGTCTGGCAGAGATGGATACCTGCAAGGAAATAGAAAGAGACAAAAACCACCACCATGAAATAAATGAAATGTTGTACTATCAGACAATGTTATTGTAAGACTTACACACACAACCCTGATTAATTCTATGCTCTGATCATCATACTTAACTACATCGTACTTAATTATTACCTATATTTTGTTAAATATAAGACACAGTCATCTTAATTTTGTGCTTCTGTTTTATTGTCCAAGATCAAAAGTCCAAAGAAATACTTTTAACACTTATTTATTGTTAAATTCTACTAGTGATAGACAGCGGTAGGAGGTCAAGGGTAAAAAAATAGAGTCAGGGAATTTATTCCCAGGCTCCCCCTCTGCTACATTACCACTGAGTGTATTCCAGTTCATGATAACCCTACAAGGCAGGGTAGAATTGTTTTCTGAGACTGTAACTTTTTTATAGGAGGAGAAAATCTCATCTTTCTCCAACACCTCACCCGCTCTGATGGCACCAGCGCCCCTTAAATGTTGAACAAGGCAGGGCAAACGGCAGAGCCCTGCAGCATATCCCTACACACTCTCTTGGGGAGTCGTATGGATCACTCTTTGGGTGAGGCCCTTTCCTTTTCATCATCTCCTATTTCTACTGTACTCAGCCCACCTTTCCTGCCTCACTGAAGTACAGAGCCACCGGCCCGAAGCTCCCGGGCGAGTCAGACAAGACTTTTCAGAAAAGTTCATTTGGCCCAAGTCATGTTTGAGGTTTACTCATTTCTTTTAACCAAATGCATACTAATCTATTCTGAGATTCTACAGACACATGCAAGCGAGTTTTCTTGACTTTAAATTCCTAAATACATTCCCACCCACCACCATTTTGAAAATTAGGGCTTCTGCCCATCCCAAATTCCCAAGTACTTAAGATTCCACAATCACATCTGTAATTGTATCGGTCCCCTGAGATGTAATTCATCAGCGTCTGGAATTACAACTGTGAATTCCAACTCCGAGCTCCCTCCGGTACCCGTTCTTCACGCCCCTTAGGCTTCAGGCCCTCTTTAATGGTAATGGCTCCGTAGTGTTCGATGTGGAAGGAATTCCACCTAATGAAGAAAAAGAAAATGGAAGTAGAAATTGAGTAGTTCTGGTTTCTTTCTTTTGTCTGTTCACATTTTGCCAGATGTCCTAAGAAGTGAGTCTGGGGCTCCTTTGATCTTCTTTGGCTCTGATCATAGTTTTATAAGCACCTTTTTTGGTTTTGTTCTCAGAGCTATTTGAAATTTTAGGAACACTGACACTCTGTTAACAGGTCTTTGCTAACCTTGGGTGCGTCACTTCCTTATAGGTCTTAAATATGTGCCCTTAAAGTACTGAGCACAGGACCTTCTACAACAACCACATTAATTCTGTTTCCTTTTTCCTTCCTCCTCAGATTCATTTGCAATTGATTAGCTACAATGATAGGTCTCAGATTCAACCAGATCTTTCCAGAGTCCATCACTCAGTTTGTCGTACTACGGCGGTTTCTGTGTTGCTCTGACGCTTGCTGAAAGATATGCCATTAGCATTTCAAATGTCAGCAGCGATGGACAGGCTTCCACGGAGCATCTGGATTAAGATAGACTAGGAGGAATGGCCTGAGAATCTACTTCTGAAAATTAGCCAATGAAAAGATTATGGGTCACAGCAGATACAGTGCTTGATACAGAAGTTGATCCTCATAGGAGAGACGGCACTGACTACACAATAGCCACAAAAATGGAGTCACGTACCCAATGATCAGGAACATGGTGAAGGCGGGGCAGTGTTTCAGGCTACTGTACATAAGGTCCATGAATTGGAGCTTAATCAATGGTAATAGTAACAACATCAGGACTTTACTTACAGTCTTCTACTGCCAGAACTGTATCTGACTTTTTATTGACATTTGCTTTACTAAATACAGAGAAGTTTCTAGGGTCCCCCTTGGCTACTGCAATACAAGTATTTGCACCAAAGTTTTGAACCTCTGCATTTTAAATCTGTGCTTCATATGGATCTGTTTTTTTGCCATGAGACTCTCAAATTCAGAGTGGCCCTCTCTGAGAAAAGGGGTGGGAGGACTGGAATGGATGGAAAGGAGGTGGGAGAACTTCAACTTTATCTATACTGTTTTATTTCCTTCAAGGAAAAGTTTAGCCAAATCCCTCAGAAGAGTAACATTTGTTATTTCTGGGAGTTAGCTCATCCTTTTTTTTGGTCAGATTAGTCTCAGTAATTTTCTCTGAAAAATAAAGTCACACATTTTTGAACTTTTAGTCTAAGAATGGCAGTTTACCTCACTGCCTGATTCATTTTGTGAGAGAGAGCTCTGCAAAATAAGACGAGAACCTATCAAGTCCTCTGCTCCTATAGATCGTGCAGCATCACCTTTTAGGATGTGCCCCCACCCACTTGCATGGACGCAGGTGCAGCTTCTGTCCCGGCACTTCCTCCCCAGGATGCAGCCTGTTTTCCTTGCTGCCATTCTGGGTACTCATTTCGATGCCCCTCTCCCTCCTCAGTGCACCGTTCTCTCTGACATTCCCTTCCCTGTTGTGTTGCCTAGGGGTCCGGGAGTTATTTGTTCTTTTGAATACATTGCAACATAACGGGGCATTACTCTGGTATTTTCGCTCCCCCCCTCAAGCTTGGCAGGGACACAGATTCTACTGAGAGGCCACATCAGTGACAGCAACCTAAAAGCATCGTTTGACAGATAAACTGTCCTGAACACAGCCTGCTAGCTATAGAGGTGACCTTACATCGCTGGGCTCCTGGAAGAAACTCCGTAAGGGAGAGGTGTGTAGAGACAACAAGAGGGAAAGATAAGAGAACAGAAGGACAGACGTAGTCTCCTTCATTCATTCCTAGTGTCACTTCTTCACCAGACCCACTTTCAGTAAAGTTGGAATTGTTAAACCAAGATGGGATCCATATTAATGAAATTTATGAAGAACGCTTGATGTGTGCAGTATACAACAAATAAGAAGCCATTGTAGAAAGTTCAGTCGACTCCAGTTCAGCCCACGGCGAATGGAGAGGGTGGGCCAGTGACACAGGAAGCAACCCTAAACGGTGGAGGAAGACGAAGGCATCGTTCCATACTAAACTTGCTCTTTTCTTCAATAACATCTTCTCTCCATCATAGGCTACTTCCTGACATGGTTGAATGTTGACCAATGCTTTTCCACCACCCATCTGTACCATTGAAAGGAAATGTTTGATAAAACATCACCAAAGCAGGAAAGTTTACAGGAGACACAATGAAGGAAAGGCCTCTTCCTTTGGGCGGGGTGTTACACAAACGTGTGCTGAGAGCAGTAGGATCGGAGTTGTTGTTGTCATTAGGTGCCACCGAGTAGGTTACGACTCGTAGCGACACTAACTATGGCAGAATGAAACACCGCCTGGTCCCACACCAACTTCACCATGGTTCTTACGTTTGAGCCCGTGGTTGCAGTCATTGCATCAGTCCACCCCATCACCAGCTTGCCCTCTTTCAATGCCCCTCTACGTTACCAAGCAAGGTGTCCCATTAGAGCCCTGGTGGCCTAGTGGGTTATGAGTTGGATTGCTAGTCACTAGGTCAGCAGTTTGAAACCACAAGTTGCTCCTCGGGAGAAAGATGAGGCTTTCTACTTCTGTGCAGATGTACACAGTCAGAAACCCACAGGGCCAGCTCTACTCTGTCCTATGGGTTCCCAAGTGTTAGAAATGAATGGATGACAGTGAGGGTCAGGATTAGGACCATAATAATAAAGACGATATTCTTTTTTTACCTTAAGTCATCATAGACAGAATAAGCATTCTCCATGGTTACTATAAATCCCCAAATTGGTCAAAGGAAGTGACCAGTTGCATAAGTACTGTCAGAATCAATTTGACACCAAAAAAGACAACAGAGCTGTGTTGTTGTGAGGGTCCTTCTGATCAGTTCCTGTCCATATTGACCTTGTGGGCAGCAGAATGGAGCACTGCTTTGTTCTGTTCAGATAACTTGGTCTACGTACAGATTTCTCATGAGCATAAATAAGTGTCCTGAATCCCTGTTCTTCGCAATGTTACTCGTTATTTGTTATGAATACCTTCACATAGTCACTGAAACCCAAGTAAACATATTTCTAGTAGGCTCTGCTTTCAGCCAAGTGCCATCTGACATCAGAAATGGTATCTCTAATTCCTTGTCTTCTTCTGAATCTGACCTGAATTTCTGGCAGTTCCATGTTCTGTGCTGAATGATCTTTTGCAAAAATTTACTTCTCTGTGATATTAAGGATGTTGCTCAATAATTTCTGCATACTGTTGGATTACCTTTATTTAAAAAGGGCACACATAGGGTTCTCTTCCAGTTGGCTGGCCAGGTAGCTCTCATCCCAACTTCTTGGCATAGATGAGTGAGCACTTCCAGCATTGCATCTATTTGTTGAGACATCTCAGCTGGTGCTGCTTCAATTCCTGGAGCCGTCACAATGCCTTCAGTGCAGCTTGGACTGCTTTACTTGTGTTTTATTCACTATACAAAGACATTTGACTGTGTAGATCATAATAAACTATGAACAGCCTTGAGAAGGAAATTCTAGAACAATTCATGGTGCTCATGCAGAACCTGTCCATGATTAAAATGCAGTTGTGCAAATAGAACAAGAGAATACTGCATGGTTTAAAATCAGTAAACATGTATGTCAGGGTTGTAGCCACTGGCCATATTTATGAAATCTTTATGTTGAGCAAATAACCAGAGAGACTGGCTTATATGAAAAAGAGCAAGGCATCGGGGTTGGAAGAAGGCTTATTAACAACCCATGATATGCAGATGACACAACTCTTTTTTCTGAAAGTGGAGAGGATTTGATGAGGATCAGAGATTTTAGCCTTCAATATGGATTACAATTCAATGTTTAAAAAAACCTGGACCACTAGATCATATCATGATAAATGGAGAAATCATTGAAATTATCAAGGATTTTATCTTGATTGGATTTATAATTAATAGTCATGGAAGCAGCAGTCAAAAGATCAGGGGACACATTGCACTCAACAAATATGCACACAAGACCTCTTTAAAGTGTTAAAAATCAAGGATGTTACTTTAAGAACTAAGATGTGCCTGACCTAAATCATGGTATTGTCAATTGCCTCATATACATGTGAAAGTTGGACATTGAATAAGCAAGATTGATGAAGAATTGGCCCATTTGAATTCTGACGCTGGTGAACAATATCGAAAGTACCATGGACTCCCAAAAGAACAAACAGATTTGTGTTGGAAGAAGTATAACTAGAATGCTTCTTGGAGGCAAGGATGACGAGACATGTTATCAGGAGAGACCAGTCCCTGGAGAAGAGCATCGTGCTTGGTAAAATTGAGGGGAGCAAAAAATGAGGAAGGGTCTCGGCAAGATGGACTGACAAGGGGCTGCAACAATGGGCTCAAACATAAGAATAATGGTGAGGATGATGCAGGACCAAGCAGTCTTTCGCTCTGTTTACAAAGCGTCACTCTGAGGTGGAACT
>NW_022111366.1:7833211-7834455 GCF_000313985.2 Echinops telfairi
GACATTGGACCCAAGACTTAGGGGTAAGCAGATTAAAGCTCTAATTTTTCTTTGGAGGACTTAGGCAAGGCAGAGGGGAAGGAGGTTCATTAAGCACTTCAAGTAGGCCACACTTGACCTCACTCCATGGTGTCCTAGTACCTTCCATTTAACCTGGACAGAGATTCCACCTCATCACACCCCCATGGGTGGAAGAGTAAAATTGTGCTCCACTGGGTTTACCAAGCCTTTCTTCCAAGGCTCCTCTGGGTGGACTTAAATCTCTAAATCTACCATTTAGCAGCTGAGCATTTAATTATTTACGTCACCCCAGCAAGGTTCAGATGGAGTTTCAGACCTGAGATTAGGGGGTTAGGAGGAGGGGCATGGTTGGCACAATGAGGGGTAACAGTGCCAAGAAGTGACTGACCAAACACAAGTTTACTCACTCCAGACCAAGCTCTATGATTCCACAGGGCCGCACCCAGATCCGAGAAGTGCTTATGAATCCGGAAATTCAGAAACTAGATTGTAGTTATTATTCTGCCCTTCACTAGTTGGGCAACCTTAGGCAAGGCATCTTGCTTCTGGACTCTGGAGCATGAGGTAGTGGCCTGACTGACCCATAGGCCTTCCTTGCATTCTGGAAGTGTCAGAGCTCTGGATGCTATCAGAAGAAGGATGCAGGGGTGCTGATCACACCCAGTGACACTGTCAGAGAAGGTGACACTAAGATGACTATGCATAAAAATGTTTGCGGTGTTTCATTGGGCTGCTAACCACAAGGTCAGTAGATCAAAATTGCCAACCACCCCATGGGAGAAAGATGAGGATTTCTACTCCCTTAAAGTCGTATGGCCTCAGAAATCCCCAGGGACAATTCTACTTTGTCCTACAGTGTGACTGTGAGTCAGAATAAACTCAATGGCAGTGAATTAATTAGTTCACAACAACAACAAATGCTTTCCTAAGCCCAATTTAGCACATGTATCAATGTACCTACAAGACTAAAGCTCTATGATAATTTATTTTTTGAACCTTTTAATGTATCCTGACCAGCTATATCGCTATTACCTAATCGCTTCAAAGCCTGTGGCTTTGTCTGCACACACTGCAAGCATGTACTGCTGTTTTCATTGTTGCTAGTGTTTTTAAGAACAATTTTATTGGCTTATAATTCACATACCATAAAATGCAATAGTTCAATCATATTAAGAAGAATTGTGCAATCATTCTCCCAATGAATTTCTGAACATTTTCTTCTC
>NW_022111366.1:7834555-7841460 GCF_000313985.2 Echinops telfairi
TTCATTGTTGCTAGTGTTTTTAAGAACAATTTTATTGGCTTATAATTCACATACCATAAAATGCAATAGTTCAATCATATTAAGAAGAATTGTGCAATCATTCTCCCAATGAATTTCTGAACATTTTCTTCTCGTATTCATTGTTAGCCCCCCATTTCACCACAATTTCCCCTTCCATACTACTCGGCAATTATTAATCCAGTTACTATCTTTATAGATTTACCTGTCCTGGATTTCATGTCCAGAAAATCATGCAAAACAAAAACAAGAAACAAACAAGCAAACAAATACAATGGCAAAATAAAACAGAAAAAAGCATCAATTGAAAAGAAACAGGACATATTGAAAACTGAAACAAGTTTAAAATGGGTCAAAAGGGAGATCAACTGCTAAGATGCTGCACTTGAACCTAATGACCTCTGCTATAATCAACGTTAAGATGCAGTCTGTGTGATAGGGTGATTCCCATCCTTGGTCTATGGTCAGAGGGGATTCACGAGAGGCTCAATCCATGTAGAGACCCTGCAAGTGGATTTTGGCCTTCCACTGTCATCCATAGCTTTCTACAAACCAGGTGTTCAGAATTTAACCTCCGATACTGTTCCCTTCCCCAGGTTTCAATTTTGTTATTTACAATCCTTGGATCGCCCAAGCTGCCATGTTTCTTCCACATGGACTTTGTCGATGCTGCCACTGTTGTTATAGTCTCTAATCTTGACAAATATTAGCTATAATATTCTGGTAAGCAATGCTGTCAACCTCTATCACTAGCTTTTTTGAGAATAAAGTAGTAATTAAAATAAAAAGAAGAAAATTAAAAATGCCTCCAGTCAGTTATTAATAATGCTATATTAATAAAATTCGATGTAAAAATATTTTACAAAATGATTTTGTTGTTGGTATTCATGTAGTCTAAGAAATATTGCATTTAAGCCATTTATAAGGATATTAACTACATATTTTGATTAAAATTGACTGCCATCGAGTTGCTTCTGACTTATAGTGACTCTACAGGACAGAGTTGAACTGCCCCTGTGGGAAACCCTCACCCATGGGTTTCTGAGACTGTAATGCTTTAATGGAGTAGAAATCTCCATCATCTCTCTCTTGAAAATTGATCATATACATATGTAATATTTTTCCACTTATAAGTTATTGATAAGTAGAGAAATTGACAACTTAAAACATAAAGTAAAGGAAATACAATATCTGCTGATACATATTTTAAAATAGAACTTAAATCTTAAATTCAGGGTTGTTGTTTTTTTTATTTGGCCAGCCCTACAAATTCTGTTTAAAAATATCACTGTCTTGCAAATATTAGAAGGCTTGAAGCAGTTCATGGGGAAATGAAAACAAAAGATAATAGAAGTTTTCCGCAAGCATTTTGAAGCTCCCTCATATATATCTTCTTGTAATAAATTAAGTTGGAATTGTGTTTTTTTGTGGCACATTAAATTTTGTTCAATAGAATTTACATAGCCAAAATATTTACCTTTTACATTTTCTTTTCAAATATTGCTAGTTTCTCCTGTTTATTATGCAGAGAGATCCTATCATGCCACATTGAGTGCATTAATCAGAGACCAAGTGGATGCCAGCAAAGGAAAGCAAAAGAGGCAACAGTTAAACCACTCAAAACGTTTGCTGCTTCAATATGGCAAAAGGCCAGATGACGGCCAGGATTCATTAAAAGACACTGCACGTTAGTCTCCAAGTGAGAAAGCTGATTCTTCTGAATCCTGTAGCAGGGCAGGGAGTGGCAATGGCAGAGTGTGAAGCAGAATGAAGCAGGAGATGCGTGAAAGGGACCCCAGCCATGATCCTATCAATGAGATGAGTGATGTCAAGGGGAAATATTTGCAAATTACTGTGCGATGTTTCATTCTGGAAGATAGCAGTTGCAGATCATCCAGTGGAAGTCATTACAAGAGAAGGGCTCCTTTCCAGATCAAAGATGGGCCTTTCAATCTTCCGCAGCAAAGCAAAATGCAAAAGCAAAGGAAGATGCGCACCAGCTTTCAAGAGTGGTTTTACAAGGTGATGCCAAATGGCCAGAAAAGTCTGCAGTTATGGATGGTTTACAGGTACTAAATCATCAGCCAAGAATTTATCCTGTTTTTGCTGCCAACTGTTATCCATTAGGCATCAGGCATGACATCCAATTCTGGGCCTGGATTTCAGAAGTAATGGAAACGGAGCCCCCGAGCACATAACCATGGCCCATCTGATGAGCACCTATGTGGCCTTAGAAAGTGGGGACCACTGGCAGTAGGACTAAGGCTGAGCTAAACTGAGGCCGTGAAAATGATTGCTTTGTAGAAAACGGAAGGGAACAAAGCAGAAGGTCATCTTCCACGATTGCGCGAGATCACACGGTTTCTTGCCAACCGGAATCTGGCACGCCATGACCACAACAAAGCGGATTCTCCATCGAGTCAGTTGGAATCTACTCCACGGTAGGGAATGTATTCTTGGGGTGGTTGAGATGCTTTCAAAGTTTGATCCAGATCTCAAAGAGCACCTCTTGAGATTAAGGCTGAGCATATGCAAATGTAAAGCCTCTTACACCCAAACGTCAGAATCTGCGGATAAGTGCACAAATCATGTGAAGAAGAAGTGTGTCATGGCCACAGCATCTGGGAAGTCCTTTGGATTCCTGTTTCATGGCACACCTGACATATCACATACCTGACATATCCCTTCTGTCTGAAGGGACCAGATATGTAAAAAACCGAGCAAAAGGGAAAGAAGTCATTTAATAAATTTTCCCTTTAAATGGGGGGTGGGGTGGTGGTGGAAGGGAGAACCTACTGACCTCAGTTCTGAAAGTCTTAAGAAACTGGAAGATGATGAACATAATGTATGTTCATAGTGGACATAATGATGTATGAAGCCGAAGGTCACAGTAATCCGGCCACCGTGGCTGGACTTCATGGAGATCTAAAAGGAAAAGAACAAGAAAGACATGTTTCATGGACGAGTGAACCACTGCCTTCACTTGTGGGGTCAGCACTCCTTTGCTGAAAATGAATCACCTGTGACGTTTTGGGGAAGTCGGGAGACAATGGCTTCTTTCTTTGCCGCCCCCACCCATCAATAGGATGGGTTAACTGATCCTTCCAGCGTGTCAGTGAGAAGGCTACCACCAGGCTGGCGTGCTCCTCAGGATGTAGTTTAAGCCAGTTAAAGAAAAGTCTGATGTTTGTGGTGGCAGGTGAAGTTCTTTGTGATCCAGATGACAATTTGGGCACAAGAGGAGCAGCACAAGTTTGGCTGCCTACTGTGTGTGGTTGCACTTTTCTGGGGTACCTATTTCTGATGTGAGGGGCTTCAGGAAGCTAATCTTACACAGTACTGCAGGCAGACTGTGGGCTTAATTCTTAAGAAAGTGGTGACAAACTAGAGACACTAAGGTGTGTTTTTCTGTGTGAGGAGTGCAGTCACCTAATGGTACATGCACTAATACAAGGGCAACCTTGAAAACTAGATGAATGTGAAATCACAGTAGAGAGAAGAGCCAAGTTCAAGAAGAGGATGGCGGGATAGGGAGCAGGCAGGTAATGCTGGACTTGCTAGGTAAGACTGCTTTCATTCTGAATTACAGATCAGTTCAAGACCCATCAAGAACACGTCAGCCATGATTGAGGCTTTTCAAGCAAAAAGGCTCTTATCTACCACTGAAGATGAATGCAGGCTCTGTTGGCGCAGGGCCTTACAAGTTGGGCTGCTAACGGAAAGCTCAGCAGATTGACCCCACCAGCTACTCCTCCAGAGAAAGATGAGGTTTTCTGCTCTCATAACGATTTCTAGCCCTGAAACTTACAGGGGCAATTTTATTCTGTCCTAAAGGGTCACTGTGAGATAGAATCGGCTTGATGGCAGTGAATTGTATTCTAAAAGCATTCACTTTTCTGGGATGGCATATAGAAGAATGAGCTGTTAGCAGAAATCTCAAGACTGAGAAGGCACCTGGAATCAGCAGAGACCTGGAAAAAGTCAACGATTGGTCAACATCAGGAGTTTTGACATTCATTATTGAATGGGACGTCCCAGACTCACTCCCAGCATGTTCATTCAGCCTAAGATTATTTCCGGCCATCTGTGTGCCCTTGACTTCATGTGAGAGGGGCTTCACGAAACTGAAGCTTGCAAAGAATCCGGTGTGATGTTATCCATTGAAAGGGAGTTGGTGAGGAGCTTTTCCCTCAATGAAGTGGTTGCCAACTTTGCAGCTTTAAGGCCAAGAAAACAAAGTTCTAATTTAGACAAGGTGTTTACTAAGCCCTGAAATGCGTGTTGTCTTCATCAGCTAGTGTTTCTGTAACAGGAATATCACAAGTGAATGGCTGTAACACATAGAGCTTTGTTGTCTCCAATTTCAGAGGCCAGAAGTTTGAATGCAACTGTCCTTCAGCTTTTGCTTCCTGGTTCCTTGTGGGCCACCGTATGTCTGGGAGTCTAGATTAGCTCTTTTGACTTCTTGTTAAGTCTCTTTTCTATCTTAAAAGAGATTGACACTAGACACACTCTTCACTAGCCTTATCTCACTAACATCCCAGGACAACTCATCCCATGTGAAACTACAGCCACAGAGAAAGAGGTCAGGATTCACAGCACATACTTTTGGGAAACACAATTCAATCCATAACAGTTTGTGTATTCCCGTTTATTTTCCTGATAATATTTAGGAATTTATTTTATAAATTAATATATTTATTTTATAAAATAAAAATTCATAAATATTTTATAAAATAAATATATTTATTTTATTCATAAATATATTTATGAATATATTTCTGTATGCATTTGCCTACCACCTTTACATTACTTGGGCTGTTACTGATCATACACACCTAATCCATTCATGTGAACCACACAAGGGTATAGTTTAAAATTAAAATGAAGATATTTTTTATGTGGATTCTAAATATATTTTGTTGTTGTCAGGTGCCTTCCAGTTGGTTCCGACTCACAGTGATCCTGTGAACAACAGAATGAAACACTGTCCAGCCCTGCTCCATCCTCACAATTGCGCTTATGTTTGAGCCCCTGGTGGCAGCCACGGTATCAATCCATCTTGACAAGGGTCTTCCTCTTTCTAGCCGCCCCTCTACTTTACCAGGCATGATGTCCTTCTCCGGGGATTGGTCTCCCCTGACAACATGCCCAAAGTATAGGAGACAAAGTCTCAACATCCTTGCTGCTAAGAAACATTCTAGCTGAACATCTTCCAGGACAGATGCTCTGTTTTCTTTGGGTGGTCCATGTTACTCTCAATCTTCCTCCCCAGCACTGTAATTCAAAGGCATCGATTCTTCTTCAGTCTTCCGTATTCAATGTCCAACTTTCACATGCATAGGAGGCAACTGAAAATACCATGGCAAAATATATTGGGTCAGGTGCACTTCATCCTCAAAGTAACATCCTTATTTTTCAACACTTTAAAGAGATCTTGTGCAGTAGATTTACCCAATGCAAGTCATCTTTTGAGCTCTTGATGGCTATTTCCATGAGCACTGATTATGGATCCAAGCAAGATGAAATCTTTGACCACGTCAATCATTTCTCCATTTATCATAATGTTACCTATTGGTCCAATTGTGAGGATATTTTAATTTCTTTATATTGAGCTGTAATCCCTATCAAAGGCTTCAATCCTTAATCTTCATCACGTTCTTCAAGTCCTCCTCACTTTCACCAAGCAGGCCCTTTGCTTATCACAGGTTGTCAATGAGCTTCCTCCATCCCTGACACTGACTTCTTTGTCATATCGTCCAGCTTCTCTGATGATTTGCTCAGCATACAGATGGTATATGGTATATACAGAATACATATGGTGAGAGGACACAGCCCCGATGCACACCTTTCCTGATTTTAAACCATGCAGTGTTCCTGTGAGCACAAGAACACAATGAAATGTTATTGAATTCTCATTCTTCCTATTGGTTCATTTGTGAGTCTATTAAGTTGTAATCCATACTGAAGTCTGTAATCCTTGAACTTCACTTTCAGCAAGTAGGTAGTGTCATCTGCATATCTCAGGTTGTTATTAAGCCTTCCTCCAGTCCTGATAGGAGTTCTCTACCGAGTGGCATAGTTACTATGCATTCAGCTGTTATCTGCAAAGTCAGGAGTTTGAAACTACTGGCCACTCCATGGGAGAAAAATGAGGCTTTCTCTTCCAGTAAATAGTTGCAGTCTGGGAAAAGCACAGGGATCATTCTGTCCTATAGGGTTGCTATGAGTCAGAACCAAAACCATGGCAGTGACGTAAATATTCTTACTTTTAATGTTTTTCGTTCTAAGCCTAAAATGCTTCAAGAGAGATCTCCCCTCCCCAAAGTCCCCTCACATGGAGAGGACTGGGCTGGCAAAGGTAGAACCCACAAGGCTCCACTGGCCTCCCTCTTGCCAGCACTTCCCGATCCTGTCTAACAGCTTGCTCTCCAACCCCTTTTCCTCATCTTCCCCGTAGATATGCCCAGTAATTGGGACAAGTACCACCCTTCCCAATGCTCTAAGCCACACATTCAACAGCATTTTAGTGGACAATGATAAAGTTAATAGTGTCCCCAGGGTAATATTAAATCAGATTAATTTCTCTTTATTTCCTTTGAAATATAGTTTTAGCAGTCCATGCCCTGAAAGCCAAGCATGGCATAATCTGGTCTAGATCTGTCTGTGGCCCCATTCCCTTACCCCCATGGCCCACCCTTATATTCCTAGCCACCTAAAGAGCCAAGGATCTCTAGGTTAATGACTAGAAACCAGTTCCTTCAGAACCAAGAGTTGGAATCTTCCATGAATCCTTCACTAGCCCTGGTAACCTCCTAGATGGACCTCTATGCTCGCTGGTTTTCTGCATGAAGCTCTGAATCAGCAGTTCTCAACCTATGGACTGC
>NW_022111366.1:7842516-7845561 GCF_000313985.2 Echinops telfairi
TTTTTTTTGACATCTAATTTTCTAAAATAAATCTTGAAGCCCCACAATTTCCCACCAAATAAAACTTACTTTCTTTAAAATAGGCAAGAGAAACCTATTAGAGAATGAGTTGTCTGACTCTAAAAGTGATAGAAGACATAGAGTTGCCCAGGTTCCCAGAAGGTCAGTGTCCTGCCTCTAATAGAGCTTCTCGGTATGGGGAAGACTTGGAGCAGAGACACTGAAGGAGACGGGTGGACGTTTTGAGGAGAAGGTACATTACAGAGACTAGTGCTGCTGAACACAGGGCGCCTGCTCTAAAACATCAGAGAGGTGAGAGAACAATCCTGTGGTCATGAACTGGAATGAGGCTGCCCTCTCCCAGGAAGCATCCTTTGGTCCCTCGGTACCTTGGTGCCCCACTGAATGGAGCACTGTACCCAGGTAGAGCTTGCAGCTGTTTTCTCATCAGAGCCATGGCCCTGTCTCATCCTTTAGTGATCCTATCCTACCATGAAGGTTCTTGAAGACCTTAAAGCATAGTTGAGAACAGAAAAGAGAAGAGCAGGTGACAGAGGTGGGGCGGTTGGTGACAATGGATGGTCTTCACTGTTTAACGCATCACCCTACTCCCCTGAGACAGTTGTCACCCAGAAAACAGAAGCTGTAGTGACAATGGATAATTGTGATGTGAGACTCACGAGAAGATGGAAGCAAGGCCAGTCCATCAGGAAGTAAAAGCTGACTGTTCCCAGAAGTGTCCATGCGAGCTTGATGGTTAGAACAGCCATAACTGAAAGACTCAACTAACTAAATTCCAGTGAGTGCTCCTTGGCATTAAGTGCTATTGGTAGAAGAGCATAAGGAATCCAGTTCAGAGGATGGAAGAGTCTATCTGGGCTAATCTTGGCCCACTCAACCCCAGAACAGAAGCCATAGTGTCTAAGTACTTGAAAATGCCCAAAGAAAAGACTCTGTGAGCCATTTGGCCCCAGGGAAACACGCATCAGAATGACTTCCTGCACAGCCCTCTGTCCAACAAATACAAAACTGTGTCTGTTCTGTGAGCCTGGCTCATAGAAGTGACATGAACTAATCTCACCACATCCAGAAATGTTTGAAATGAAATCAAAGTCATAGTTGGTCCCAGACCAAACTCCAAACTCTCAGAATGTTTAATCCCAGGTTGTTCACCCACTTGTGGGTAGCAAGGCATTCATAAGCTGAAGCCCCCTTCTTGTGGTTGCTACTCTCCTTCCTGTCTTCCAGGGACATGCCTTCCCTATGGACTAAGAACTTTGCAAGGATTTGACCTTTTTCCTGGACTCTTGATTCCTGTGGATGTTGTTCTTGTTGAGTGCCATTGAGTCAACACCAACTTATCATGACCATATGTATAAGAAAACTCAACAATTGCTCAGTCCTGCGCAGCCTCACAAGAGCAAGTATGCTGGAGCCCATGGTTACAATCACTGTGTCAATCCATTTTGTTGAAAGTCTTCCTCTTTTACTACTAACCTCTACCACACTAAGTATGATGTCCTGCCCCGAGGACTGGTTTCTCCTGATAACATATCCAAAATGAGCAAAACAAAGTCTCCTTAGTCTTGCTTCTTTTCTTTCTTTTTTTAAAATCATTTTATTGGGAGCTCATACAACTCTTATCACAATCCATACATACATCCATTGTGTCAAGCACATTTGTACATTTGTTGCCATCATCATTCTCAAAGCATTTTCTTTCTACATGAGCCCTTGGTATCAGGTCCTCATCTTTCCCCTCCCATCTCCACCCTCCCTCCCTCACCAACCCTTGACAATTTATAAATTATTATTATTATTTCATGTCTTACACTGTCCGATGTCTCCCTTCATCCACTTTTCTGTTGCTCATCCCACAGGGAGGGGGTTATATGTAGATCCTTATGATCAGCTCCTCCTTTCTACCCCACCTTACCCTTACCCTCCTGGTATCACTAATCTCATTATTGGTCCTGAGGGGTTTATCTGTCCTGGATTCCCTGTGTTTCCAGCTCTTATCTGTACCAGTGTACATCCTTTGGTCTATCCAGATTTGTAAGGTAGAATTGGGATCATGATAATGGGGGTGGTGGTGGTGGAATCATGAAAGAACTAGAGGAGGGAGGGGTAAAATGAGGAGCTGATACCAAGGGCTCAGGCAGAAAGCAAATGTTTTGAGAATGATGATGGCAACAAATGTACAAATGTGCTTGACACAATGGATGGATGGTTGAATTGTGATAAGAGTTGTAAGAGCCCCCAATAAAATGATTTTTTTTAAAAGAACTGCAGGAAAGTTGTATGTTTCATCATTGCTACACTGCACCCTGACTGGATTGCCTCCTCCCTGCTACCCTTCTGTAAGGGGATGTCCAGTTGCCTACAGATGGGCTTTGGGTCCTCACTCCACAGTCCCTCTCATTCACAATGATATGATTTTTGTTCTTTGATGCCTGATACCTGATCCTATCGACACCTTGTGATCACACAGGCTGGTGGGCTTTGTTGCTTCTGAGCTAGATGTTTATCTTCAAGCCTTTAAGACCCCAGATACTGTGACTTTTGATAGCCGGGCTCCATCAGCTTTCTTCACCACATTTGCTTATGCACCTGCTTTGTCTTCAGCAATTGTGCTGAGAAGGTGAGCATCATGGGATGCCAGTTTAATAGAACAAAGTGTTATTTCATTGAGGGAGTACTTGAGTATAGGCCCAGTGTCCATCTGTACCTTAATAATAAACCTATAAATATATGCACATAGATCTATTTCCCCATCGTCATATATAAATATATTTACATACGCACATGCCTGTATTTAGGCCTCCATAAATGGCCTTTGCCTCCTAGTTCTTTCCTCTATTTCCTTTTACTTTCCTCTTATCCCAGTATCATGTTCAGCCTTCATTTGGGTTTCAGTAATTGCTCTCAGTTACATTGCCCTTGATCAAGCACTGCCAGGCCTCCAACACCCACCCTTGCCGTTGAATTTGGATCACTTGTTGTTCTCTTGTCCCTGGGTTTGTTAACACTTACTTCCTTTCCCCC
>NW_022111366.1:7845839-7857589 GCF_000313985.2 Echinops telfairi
TCAATCTTCTTTGCCAAAAATCCATATGCATCATTCTTCATTGGTCTTCCCATTTCACTGTCCAAGTGCATATGTGCCAATTCAAAGTAAACATCATGTCTTTATATGTGACCCTTAGAAAACAAATACATGTTATCCTCATTACCAATCTATATAGCTACAACCCCAGCTCAGACCCTTATCCCCTGGCACCTCTTTTACTGCCCTCTGAATGCCAGTGTTCTGCTAACCTTCCTAAACACAGATTCCCCATGCCCTCAGAAGCTCCAGGGGCATCCCTTCCAAGTCTCACCTTCCTTCAATCACATTCAACTTGTCATTTGGACGTACTTCATCATGGAAACTGTGAATACTTTTGAAGCCCTCCATTGCTACCTGGCAGAACACGGTCCACTTCTCCGGGCTAACTCAAGCACTGCCTCTCCAACGAAGCCTTCCCTGACTTCACAAGTCACCAACATTGGGGGCTAATTTGCTTCTTCTGTTTATGCAATACTCAGACTATTTTAGCTTTGAAGCGGTAATCTTAAAACTAAATTAATAGCTGTGTATCTCTCTAACTCAACCCTCTTCTCTGCTAGCTTCTTGCATAGAAGCTCACATAACATAGTAAACTCAAGAGAAATATTAACTGAATGTATTCCCACCCCACCCCCAGCATGTTCACACATACCAACAGCCTATGCAGATCTTCGGCCACCCCCCACTTGATGCCCTCTGCCAATTTCAATTCTACCCATCCTTCAGAACTCACCTGTTCCCAAACTTTCTTATGGTACCCTACAGGCCAAATACCTGCTATATAAATTTCATCTCTTCCTGGACAGGATTATCCTATACTAGTTGATTAAGGAATATGACAAACATCTCATGATAGCCTCATAGACTAGCATAGAGAAACACGAAGTGAAGGATAGTATAATTTAGACAATTCATAGCTCATTGACTTGCCAAATCCTCAGCTGTGTGCCTACATTATTCAACAATTAGTTATTTAACTCCACAGTTTTATCACTGGATTAAATTAAGCCACATAAGGCATCCTTAATACACAAGTGTGGAACAGCAAGTAGCAACTGCCTAAATGTAAGAAAGAGAAATGGAGAGGCAGCACATGATTTAACACCAATACATTTGAAAAGGTATCTAAGGACTTTTACTGACACTAAACTAAATATCATAGAGTTATATTAGAAGAAAGGGGAAGAGGTGGTAAGAAAGGAGGGAGGAGAAATGAAGAGATAAATAAATGAAGAAAGAGAGGGAGGAAAAAATGTTAAGCAGGGACTTTCGTAGCTTTATTGCACACTGGAAAAGTTCATGGGCACTCTAACAAATAGTTCTCTGCACAAATAAACTTGGAAAGACTAGATTAGGTAAAGACAAACAAGATTACTGGAAGCCTTTAGTTCTCCAATATACGTTCCGAAAACGCCAAGAGAGAAGATAAACTATAGGATTTCACAGACACTTGACTGTGAAACACTTCATCACCCACCCCTGACCCACAGATCAGGTCACAGGACCTTGACTGAATGAAACACACTTTCTGAAGCCTGGATTTAAAGCAAAGAAATTCAGCTCCCCGAGGCTGATCAGAGTCTACGGGCAGTCAGACCTGCAGGTCTAGGCACCTCAAAGGAAGAAGAATAGACATCGGTTGGACAGAAGTAGGAAGGACGATCATGTTGGCAGAAAGATTTAAAACCATAGTATTTGAGGAATGTTGGAAAAAGTGACATGTTTTGCCTGGAGAAGAGCTGACTTGGCAGACAACAGGAGCGGTCAAAGAAGTTTGAGGGCTGAAGAACTGTAATTAAATATGTGAAGGGCTGTCATAATTAGGCTTGTTCATGTGTGACTTCAAAGAACAAAACTAGGACCAAGAGTTGAAACTCTATGAATCGGAATTTATCTTCATCTTGTTCTGTGTTCCTTTTGTCTAAATTCTGTTATGCTATTTGCTGCCCAGCTATGAAATTATATTCTAATGTTTCCAGTCCCTGACTTTTCATCCTTTTTTAGCCCACCCACAGGATTTGAGTCACCAGGGATCAAACAGAGTGCTCAAATGCAATCAGAGATCGTTTGAGAAGAGATGGGTCTGTGGGGTGAGTCCCAAGCAGAACCTTGAGGGAGAGCTGGCGGTGAAGCTTGAAAGAACCACTTACCAACCTCAAGCCCAAAGGGCGGGAGAACGTGAACATGAAAGCCAGCAAGAGTCAAGACCAAGCTTATTGCACACCGTCAGTCTATATGAAGAGGAGGCCAAGAACATGGCCTGGGGTCATTGCTATAAGCAGCAACTCCTCCACAGGGAGTTAAGATATGAGAGTGTCAAGTTGGTATAAAGACACAGAGCAGCAAGAGGTCCCAGGATGATTGAGAGAAACAACAAGAAGGAATCTTTTTTAGCCTATCCCAGAGGAATTATCTACATAGAAAATAAGCAATTCAGTGTCTCCCCTATAAAATCCCAATACTTGCATAAATTCTACTTGAATCTTCTCCACGTATTCTCCAAAGACTAGCACTTTGAGACTCTGTCCCTTACTATAAATTTATGCAGTACTTATATTAATTGGTCCAAGCTCCTCATTTTTTCAAGCGGGGAGATGATTTGCGACTGTTACAGAATTCAGTAGATTATGGAGGGAAAGGGTTTGAACCAAGATCCTTTGAATGGCCCATCCCATTTTTGTCCCTTCGTATTTCCCATGGTGCCCAATACAATGATCAACCCCCAGTCTATTTCAGGAATGTTGGTTGAAATGAATTCAATAGAATCGGTGTACAAGGACTAGCGCTGACCTCTTTGTTGAAATAGCCTAAAAGGATGACAGAAGAACAAATGTAACTTCTATTGTGAGCACAGGAGGATGTCCCTACTTAGTAACACCGAGGAAAGAACCCAAAGCTTGAGGCCTTCCCCACAAGAGTGCTGACTTGATGGGTGAGTGCTCCCACGCGGACGGTCCCGGTCCGGTGAGCCCAGATACACAACATCAGGTTCTTAGGTGACACCGAAGAAGGGCTTCGTGGAGTCCCTGGCCACCTACAAATAAAGCATAATTATAAGTTGAACTATCCAAAGCTATGGGTTTCTCCCTGCATGGCATTTGAGAATTCCCGGAGGCCCCCAAAATGGTGCTGCCAGAAAAGGTCATTAATTCCCACAGACTCGGAGGTTAGTGCTGCTTCTCAGCCAAAGCTCATAAAATTTCAAACAGAAACCTTTCCAAACAGAGGAAGATCAGCCTTGTTGACAAGAAACACATGGGCAGGGCCAACACATGGAATGCATTTTGCTCTGAACAGCTTCTTTTGATGATGTTTCCAAGGGCTGAGACCACAATTCTCTGCACCTTCATGGCAAGTGCTCAGGGCTTGTTTCTCTAGGCCTTGGCATCTTGTGAGAGCTGCTAGTCTCTCAGGCGTTCAGCTCTCAACGCCTTCGTTGTGCTGAGGGAGGGGCCTGGGCCTGGGGGCGTGAACACATTGCACATTGTTACCATCTTGACCAGACGCTTTCCTCCAGCTCAGACTCAAGGCAGCAAGCATGAACGTCAGCTAGAGGGCAGGTAGCCCAGGTTGGCGTTATCATCTTTGTTGCCACCAAGGACCACTTCCCTGCTTGTTCTACCTTCCTCGATGATCCTCCATGCCTCTGACTCATGACTTCCGCATCGGAGTCGCAATAGCCCCGACAGGTCCCACTACCCTCATCTATTCCTCAGCCCTCCCTTGGTTCGCTTTGTTGTTCTTAGTAGGTGCCATTGAGTTGGCTCCAGCCTATAGAGACCCTGAGCTCAACCGAACGAAACACTGCCCAGTCCTGCACCATGTTCAGAATTGTTCCTGTGCCGGAGCCCATTGATGCAGCCCCTCCTGGTGGCTGCAATTCCTCTCACTGAGGGCCTTCCTCTTTTTCACCATCTTTCCACTTTACCGAACACGATGTCCTTCTCCAAGGACTGGTCTCTCCTGACAATATGTCCAAAGTATGTGAGATGAAGTCTTGCCAGCCTTGCCTCTAAGGAGCACTTTGACCTAACAGATCAGTTTGTCTCTTTGGCAGTCTATGGATCGTTCAATATTCTTCTCCACACTTCAAATGCATGGATGCTTCTACGGTCTTCCTTATTCAATACCCAACTCCCATATGCTTATGATACAATGGGGAATATCATGTCTTGGGTCAGGGGCTCCTTAGTCTCAAAGTAACGTCCTTGTTTTTCAATACTCTAAAGAGGTCTTGTGTGGCAGATTTATCTCATGCAGTGTCTTTTGGTCTCTTGACTACTGCTTCCATTGATTGTGGATCTGAGTAAGACAAAATCTGACAACTTCAACCTTTTCTCCATTTATCATAATGTTACCAATGGTCAGGTTGTAAAGATTTTTGTCTTTCTTACATTGAGTTGAAATTCATACTGAAGGCTGCAATCCTTGATCTTCATCAGCAAGTGCTTCAAGTCTTCCTCACTTCCAACAAGCAGGGTTGTGTCATCTGCCTACCTCAGGTTGTTAATAAGCCTTCCTCTAATCCTGGTGCCACATTCTTCTTCATAAAAGCCAGCTTCTCTGATGGTGTGCTCAGCATTCAGATTGTACAAGTATGATAGGAGGCTACTACCCAGACTCACATCATTCCTGGTTTTAAAGCAGGCAGGATTCCCTCATTCTGTTCACACAACTACCTCTTGTGCAAATTCCTAATGTACACAATGAAGTGTTCTGGATCTCATATTCTTCTCAAAGTTATCCACAACTTATATGGTCCACACAGTCAAATGCCTTTGCTTAGTCAAAGAAATACAAGTTAATCTCTTTCTAGTATTTACTGCTTTGAGCCCAGATCCATCTGACATCAGCAATGATATCCTTTGTTCCACGTCCTCTTCTGAATCCAGTCTGAACTTCCGGCAGTTCCTTGTCAGTGTACTGCTGCAACTCTTTCTGATGATCTTAAGCAAAATTTTACTCTTATGTGATATCAGTGATATTGTTCCATAGTTTGAGCATTCTGTTGGGTCACCTTTCTTTGCAATGGTCACAAATATGGATCTCTTGCAGTCAGTTGGCCAAGTGGCTGTCTTCCAAATGTCCTGGCATAAACAAGTGAGTGCTTCCCGTGCTTCATCAGCTTGTTGAAACAATTCAGTTGGTATTCCATCACTTCCTAGAGTCTTATTTTTGGCGAATGCATTCAGTGCAGTTTGAACTTCTTCCTTCAGCACCATTGGTTCTTGCTCATATGCTACCGCCTAAAATGGTGGAATACCAACCAGTTTCTTTGGGAGAGTGGCTCTGTGTATTCTTTCCATATTCTCTTGATGCTTCCTGCATCATTTAATATTTGGGTTATCAATAGTGCTCTCATTATGACAGTGTAATTCCCATGAAATGTTGTGCCACTCTGTCCACCAGTTTCTTCATCCTTACCTTCAGACCTTCTGTGGGTCTTTTCCCAACTTAGAATGCTTTATCCTTCTACAGTCCTTCTATTTTGTATTAGTCCCGGATCAGTCTGGGTAGACTAGAGAAACAAAATTCATAGACACTCATATTTTATACAAGAGTTTTATATAAAGAGTAAGTACATTAAGAAAGCATCCCAACCCAGTGCTGTCCAAGCCCCTAAGTCCAACATTAGCCAATATGTCCGACACTGAACTACAAAGTCCTCCTCAATATCACAAAGCACACACGACACCGAGTGCAGGAGGAAAGTTGAATCAGTGAGCGTGTAAGCATCTCAGTGCTGGAAGAGGTCTCCACACACCTTCTCCAGCACCCAGGGCTGCATCAGGGTAGGTCCATGTGGCTTCTCCTCAGGGATGTCTCATAGGAAGTGAGCCTTGCCAGCTGAGGCAGAGAACTAGCTAAGGCAGCTGCACATTGATCCAACCATCAGAAAACAAGAGACCAGAAAGGTGAAGCTCACTGAGCCATTATCTCTCCGCCTTTCAATTAATCCCACATGTGTTCATTGGCCAGGTTGGCACAATAAACTTTAACTATCACAGTCGCCCCTTCAGGAAACCTGTTGTTTACCTATCCTAGCCCTAATCATAGAGGGAGCCCTGGTGGTATAGCCCTGCTTGTGCATGAAGCAGCTAACCCCAAGGTCAGCTCCTTAGGGGAAAGATGAGACTTTCTACTCCCTTAAAGAGTTACAGTCTCAGAAACTCACAGAGGCAGTTCTACTCTGTCCTATAGGATCACTATGAGTCAGCCGTGGCTCAATGGCAGTGAGAATCCTAATTATGACCTTGGTCCTTATACTTTCACTTCTTTTGTCCTCCAGCCACATAACAGTGACTTATGTCAAGTGACTGGACTTTTGGGGTATGTTGCCGTTCTTCTGAAAAGGTTTTCTGTGTCACTATTAATTAATGCAGATGGCTAGATGGATGCATGGATTAAAGAAATGGTGACTTCTTCCAGAAACTCATTGACTGTCATGGAGTCCATTCTGGTTCCAAAAAGATTTTTGGTACAAAAACTTTGAGCACAGAGAATACTCAGAGAAGGTATCTCTCTCTTGTCCTATGGCCAGTGTTTTGACCACAAGAAACTGCCCTGCTTTGAGGTCAAAATCGTAAAGTCTTTTCTGTTCAAAGCAAAGTAATCAGAGGGTCCTGATCCTGATCTATGTTCTGGTCCCAACTTTTGGTAGAACATAGGACACTCCCTTGGCTCACTCAGTCCTTTTCTCCGGCAATTACCGTTCCCAGCCCTGACCAAAAGCTTCCCGGGTTTTATTTGAACTTTCTCTCTGAATGCCTAACAGCAATCAAGTTTGGTTATTGAATATGTTTGTGCTGCTATTCTTAAAAAAGGGAAAGTGGGGATGAATGGGAGTGGAGAAATTAAGTATACGACATAATCACAGAGCAGAGGAGAGAATTTAAATTTTTTTGCAAAGCCCCTGCCCAGAGGGCTTGTAGTATAAATTAAACACACAGAGAGTGTACAGCAAGACAGGGCAGGCACACATACGGAGACAGGTGGCAGCCATGGATAACTGTCTTTGTTTCCGGCCAGACTGGCTTGTCACCTGCCACCTTCGAAGTAGCTCAGAGGAGGAGGGATGCATTGCTATTACTAGTAATGAGAATGCGAGCCTGGTGTAAATCGGCCATGCCACTTCCCTTCCAGTTCCTTTCCCCTCTTATATTCCAAAAGGTGAGAGAAGCGGAAAGAAAGGAGAGTGCCCATGATAAAAGTTCCCACTTGCCCCTTCTTCCAGCAAAAGATGAAGAGAAAAATACGATCCAACCGTATTTGTCCAGTATTTGACAATGCCATGCTGTACGTCATGTGTAGACATGGCAGGGGCATATGCCTGTGTTTACTGTTATAATGTGCATTTGTTTTTATCAACATAACTTACTATGCTACAGCTGTGTGAATTAGTGATCTCTTCTAGCCTGATCCTTGCCATATCCCCTGGCATTCTCTATGTATCCTGGGCTTAGAACAAGGAGGTATCTCAGCCTAATACATCTTACCACAACAAACAAAAACAAAATTAAAGCTCAGACATCGTAGAATGCCTCATGAAACTCTTCCAACCACAAATAGGCTCAAATGTTCAAATGCCGAAGTCTTCCTCTTAAGACAACCCTCCGGATATGCGTGTTGAATATGTAGGATCAATTTTAATGGTTTGTTGTGAGACATTTGTTACATAAAGTGAACATACCACAAGGAAAAGAGAGGAGAGTGGACAAAAGTGGACAAAGAATGTCCACCATGGGACCCAGATTGCCAGATCATTCCTGTGAACGGCCCCATGTAACCTGCGTCCCTCTCTCCCAGGATCATCTACTGTGTTATAAAACAGAGACGAAAAGTGAGATGCTGAGAGTGTTCAATCCTGGTCCTTCGGCGCACTTGAGAACTTGCATTCTTTTTCAAAATAGTCCTTTGCACCTCCTCTTCACAAAGTAGTGCCTCATGACTCACCTGATTACACCGCAGTAACTGACAACATGACTTGGAATCGAGTTCCTGTGACTCCCATTCTTCAGGAATTTCAAAATTAGTTTAAGATGAATGTTTTCGAGAGAGTGAGACAGAGGAAGGGAGAAGAGTTCCACAAGGCTTGACAGGTCTGATGAATGACTAACGGAAACATCAGAGGCTGAACCTTCAGGAGCCATGACGACCCATGTGGAGGCAAAAGGCTTTCTCAAGGAGGAAGGGATCTCTGTCTCTGACCCTAAGGCAATGACAGTCCTTAGGCTCTTCCTATGATGTGAGAGTCGGGTGGTGGTAAGGCAAGGACAAAGAAAATGGCCCCCCTGGAAATGTCCAGGCTCAGAGTTCCAGTGTCCAGAGCTGAGGTTGGCTGGACACCAGACCCGCATCCTCAAGTCTTGAACTGTTTATTGGAGAACCAGGGAGAGACACCTGAAGCCTCTACTTCACTCCTCTTCATTCCTCCCCATCACCCACTGGGAATAGGGAAACTTTTGGACAAGCCTTGATCTGTACAATTAAAGCTGTCTTTCTGGATTTGCAAGTAGATTAATGGAATTGAGTTTTACAGAAAACATGTTTCCAAACACATTAGCCACAGGCTAAACATCCTCTTGGAGGTGCTTTATTTTTAGATGAGCTTTAAAAGTATTTTCTTTATAATATGTGAGACTAAAATCAATCTCAGGTGATGACTTGACGTGCCATTTACGGTAAACCTCCCGTGATTGTGAGAACCACTTGACGAATGCTCCCCGGGGTGGGGGTGGAGCTGCACGCTGAGTGACCACGAGGGAAAGCCCCACTCAGGAAGACCGGGAGTGGACAGCGAGGAGCCCGTGCCTTCAGTTACACCCATCGGTTTCCTGCTTTTATCGTTGTCTGAAAGAAACTGCCAGATGGGAGAAGCACGATCCTACTGGGTTTGTCACAAGCTCAGGCATGTCACAACTTCTCTGAGTCTCAATTTTCCTATTTATGTAAGAAAGAATTACAAAAGAACCCATTTCCTTCCTAACCTAAAAATTGCTGTCAGAAATTCCAAGACACACCTGAAATTTCTTCAACCTCCCTCAAGGAACATACCTGTCAGCACAGATGTGAACCGAATTATCTCCGGAGATTTTCTATTTAAAAAGGGAAACATTTCAGGGCTTCACGCAGGCCTACCAACAAACCTACAACATAAGTGACACAGGTGAGGAGCTTGAGCTATATAGAGATGATGGAAATTCTCAGTTTCAGAGCTCCTAAGTGCTACAGTGGTGGTATCAGTCATGTGTTCCTACTGAGGTGGGAGTCCCCGTAGTATAGGGGATCATAGCAGATCCTGGGGGTTGGTGGGGGGGGGGAGGATGAGGTTTACTGCTCCTGTAAATAGTTACCATCCCTGAAACCCAAATGGGCATTTTTACTCTGCCCTGGAGGGCTGCTAAGATAAGAATCAACTCAATGACAGTGGGAGGCAATTCCACAACACATTTTCTAGTCTAATTTTGTGGCAAGTCACAAAGAAGTTGTTTGCCTCGAGAGTTTAGGATTTCATATAATTGTAGTAATTGCTACCCAATTTCTACTACTCCTCACTCCAACTCTGAAGGTAAATGTTTTTATCTTCATTTTATAGGAATAAAATTATGAGAAGACCTTTTACAGGTTGGTAAGGCACAAGAAGACTAAGTAAACTATTATAATGAAATGTGCAAAGAAATTTGAAAATCAAAAGGGAAAGTAGTCATTGGAATTTCTCAAGTTGAAAGAAGTGAAAAAAAATTCAAGCCTTGAGTTTTAATTTTGAAGAATTCTATAGGCAAAATATTAAACAATGCAGGAAGTATCAAAAGAAAATGAAAGAACACACAGAATCACTAGACTACAGAGAATTGATCAATGTTCAACCACTTCCGGAGGTAGCATATGATCAAGAATCAATGATATTGAGGGAAGGATTTCAAGCTGCACGGAAGCCATTGGGGAAAACAAGGCTCCAGGAACACCAATGGGAATATGTCAGCAAATGGAGGCAATACTAGGACTGCTCACTCATCTATGCCAAGAAATGTGGAACACAGTCACCTGGCTGGCAAACTGAGAACTATTCGTATTGTGCTTAATCCAAAGACAAGTGCCACCACTTATCTGGCAATCTGCTGTACTGTGGTGGCTTGTGCATCATGACGATGCTGCAGGCGATATCACTAATACTTCGAAGGTCAACAGAGTTATCCAAAGTAAATAGGTTTCGGTGGAGCTTCCAAAGATTAGACAATGAAGGACTGGGCTCCCACTTCATAGGAAGAAGCCCCTAAAACCTTATGTATCACTTTGAAATAGTATCAGATACTGAAAGCCTCATGAATGGAAGCAGGACATTGTTGCAGACCATGCGGGGCAGGGGGGAATGGGCCGCGAGGGTCACAGAGCACTCAGAATGTGACTAAGGAGGAGCTGATTCCTCAAATGAGAGTCGACCATGTTGACATGACTTGAGTAGAACCTGGGGGAGTGGAGCCTTGGGGATCTTCATTTGCTTATGGGGCACGACTCAAGGTGAGTAAAAACACATGCAACATTTGCTAATGATTAGAACTTGGAATGTGCAAAGTATGAAACTGGGAAAATTGGAAGTGGTCAAACATGAAATGCAACACATAAAGATTGACATCCTAGCCATTAGTGAACTGAAGTGGCCTGGTATTAGCAATTTTGAATCAGAAAATCATATGATTTAGTATTCTAGGAATAACACAAGATAAATGGCATGTCTTGTCAAAAAGGACATTTCAAAATCTATCATGAAGTACAGGGCTATCTGTGTTAAGATTATGTTTATCTGTCTTTAAGGAAATCCAATAATACAACCATGATTCAAATTTATGCACCAATCACAAAAGCTAGTGGTGAAGCAACTGAAGAATTCTACCAACAAGTTCAGTCAGAAATCGATCAAGCATGCAATCCAGATGCATTGATAATTATTGGCAGTTGGAATACAAAAATTGGAAAGTATGAACTTGATGATAGAAAGGAAGCTGAAAATCACATGATAAGATTTTGCAAAACCAGTGACTTGTTCATTAGCAATATTTTTATTCAATAACACAAAATGTGACTATATACGTGGATTTCTCAGATGGAACACACAGGTATCAAATTGGGTACATCTGGGGGAAGAGATGCTGGAGAATCTCAATGTAGCAGCTACCCCCAAGCCAGGGACCAACTGTGAAACAGACCATCAATTGCTCATATGTAAGTTCAGGATAAAGCTTAATAAAATGAAAACAAGTCCCCACAAAAGCCAAATACCACCTTGAGTCTATCCCACTTGAATTTCAAGAACATCTCAAAAAGAGATTTGACTCATTGAACACTAATGACAGAAGACTTGATAAACTGTGGGAGGACAGCGAGACCATCATTCATGAAGAAAGCTAAAGGTCATTAAAATGAAAAATTAAAGTGCATATCAGAAGAGAGACTCTGGGACCACTCTTTGTCATAGAGCAGCTAAAGCAAATGGACGAAATGATGAACTTAGAAAGAGGAATATCAAAGGGCAGCTGAAGAAGACAAAGCCAAATAATACAATGGAATGTGCAAAGACCTGAAGTTAAAAAGCCAAAAATAACAAGCTCAGTAGATCTTCAACTGAAAGAATTAAAGAAAAAATTCAAGCCTCTGAAGGTAATCAAGCGGCCATCAAGCTCAGAAGCAACAAAGCCCACATGGAAGAAGCACACCAGCCTGTGCAACCACGA